>NC_080638.1:52630222-52976492 GCF_027579445.1 Ammospiza nelsoni | reverse complement strand
GTTTGCAAAGCATTTCCTGTTATTTCAAAGTGTGGGTGTTGGACTGCAAGCGGCTTAACCAGATCTGAAGAATCTCTGCCTTACTCTCCAGTTCCCATTTGTGGCTGTCCTATCACCTCCATGGACTCCAGGTTTATTTTTCCTGGACATTTTCCACCTTTCCCCATGTTCACCAAATTTCCTTCCCAGAACAGATCTCTGCAGCTGCTGTATGCTCACAAAGAAAAACTCCAACTTAGTCACTGCTTTTCAATTCAGCAGAGCTGTATTAAGCCTGTGTTAAATGTGTTATAGACAAAACCCTCACCCTTTTCTTGAGCATAATAGTGATTATTCATGAGTGACTGTCAGAAATCATCTAGGTTTTCCGCTGAAACTCAGACATCTGTTTTGCCATAATGAAGAATGAAAAATGTCCAAGATGGAAAAGGACGGTTTCATTTTCCAACCCCACAACTCTTATATTTGTTTTTCAACTACATCTCCCCTAATTTTTTAATTTTTTTTTTTTTAACAAGTGTGCAAATTCTTTTAAACAAAAGATTTAGCAATCAGGGGTCTACAAGATTAATCTCTTCATGATAATTGAAAACACACCTTACATTTGCACTACCAATAAGAGAGGATAATTTGAACATATTTGTACAAAGCCAAAGTAAAGGGCAAGCAAACCTTACATTTCACATGTCAAGTTAACATGAACTTGTAACTGGGAAAATACATTGAGTACAGAGCTACAAACACTCCCAAGAAGGCCAGTGGTTACTACCCTCCATATTCTGTAGCAGCTGGCTTCTGCATCTCTTTGAAGCAATTATACAGTGATTCAGATATTACTCATGGCCTGAATATAGAACCAGCTACCCATGAGGTGCTCTGGCTAGTGTTCCTTATACCTGGATCTGCTTACATACAGCTCTACACCAGAAATGTGCCTGAGATACTCATGGATTTCAGGCACGTGATGTATCACTTCCCCATGAAAAGGACACCAGTGGGGAGATTTGGAACAATATAGATTAGTGCATGTTTGGAATTGGATAGACTTGGAACAGTAGATGTAAAAGTAATTGGAAGAAAACAACTGCTTGACAAACGAATAACTATCAAAATTACCATTTTCTCAGGGTTCAGTCATCATTCCAGGTAAATAATACCACTGAGTGCAAAATTACCCAAACCTGAAGTCTTGAGTCTAGAAAAGATTTGAAGTTTTCTGGCTCAGGATCTGGCTCAGAGTGCAAACATGGGAAACAGAAGATGCTGTGCAGGGCATGCACTTATGGTGTGGCCCATGGAGGAAGTGGAGCAGCAGTCAATGCACTTCTTAAGAAGCCATATGTCCCTGCTACTATCTGTAGTACCAGGATCAGGAAGCCCTCCACAGTTTCCTTTCTCCTCCCCTCTCTGCCCTTCATCTTTTTTTCCCTCTTTTTTCTCATCTCACCTCCTCCACCTTCCTTATGCACTCTAAGAAATTTGGAAAGGAAGGAGGGAGACCAAGAGAGAGCTCTTGTGGGGAATGCTAAGGATTGTCAGCTCCATGGCAGTGAGGAGAGGGGAAGTCCTGTACTCCTGAGGAGTGGGAGTAAGAACTCAGAAGCCTGAGACTCTTGTGTAGATCCCCCTGGAACACTTTCTTGCCTCTTTCTATCCCATCATCTACAATTCCTTCAAAATCCCAGTATGGCCCACCTCAGTGAGATGTCTGGACCAGCTTCAATAATCAGGTATGAGGCTGGCCTTAAATTCCCAAAGGGAGGGGGGAATGAAAAGACTGACTTGATGATGGCTCTTCTCTCTTATTTCTCCTTTCAACAGCATTTTTCTCTGTCCTCCCTGTAAATACCCTCTGGGAGCAAAAAATGTGTTATTCTGTCAGCCTGGGAGGACAAGACACAAGAGAAAAACATGTATATACTAATGAGACGTGGTAGCAGATGGAGTCAAAGTTTGATGACTGACCAGGAATGATGATGATAAATGCTCAATATTCAGCTACCTTTAAGTTCTATGTTTGAGATACATCATATTTTAGGGGAAAAAAATAAAAAAGAAAAACACACACAAGAATGTAAGCCTGCATAAATCATAGATGTTCCTCAGCCAACACATATTTTGTTCTTAGTGCAAGACTGGAATTCAATGAACTAATTTATAGATGAGATTACATTAGCTGATTAAATATTATCTTTGAACTCTACAATCTATGACTCAGTCAATTGTACAAATCTTTCAACCAAAAATAAAGTACACAATGTTCACATTGTTCAACCATTTGCTTACACCTAAAGCTTTTTTAAATAAATGGGCTAAAATTGCCCTTTTTTTGTTGTCCTAGTTTACCAGAGAATACAAGCATCAGTTCAATAGCCTTGTGATGGTTTTGTCCTGAAAGGAAGAGCTTTGTCGTAGAAAATATTATAGAATTTTTTCCTGAGATTATCCCCTTGGGCAACCACTAATCTAAACCTAACAGATAAATCCCTCACTTTTAGGATGCACCACATGAGAAAGAAATAACCAGTTATTGTGAATTTCAGTAACATGAATAAAGCTTTTTTGGGAAATCCTCTCAACAGCATTTTAACTGCTCAATTTTAAAATATTATTAGGGCAAGCAAACAAAAGTAAATTCCACCAGGAATTTAGGGAAAAATAATTTTATAAAAAATATTAAATTACAGAAAAGACAATCCCAGTGGTTTATTGATTTCCACAAAGGTTTGCACTTCATTAGATGTGCTGATAATTACCCAAGTAGTGTAGATGTTTTTCAGTAGACTTTGATTCCCATCACTTTACATTTGTCACACTTATCTATTGTATGTAGAATTACATAGATCTGATTTTTTTATACAGTGCTACTAAGCAGTACTATAAACTTTCAAATGACCTTGGAGAATCTACAGCTTGTCCACTCATTACTGAAGTGGCTCATTCCATCAAGGACTGAGAAGATGTTCAGAGTTATTTTGGTACCAGATATGTCTCTAGGGCTGAAGATCTCTGTAGTGAAATAGAAGCACTCAAATACTCTGTCTGGGAAATACACCACCCAAAAGCCTCGTGTACAACTTAAGCTCCACAATGATGATTAAGGGGGTTTGAAGACAAGAGTAAACAGGGCTTTATGCAGGCTCTTTGCACCTGCATGAGCATTACGCTAATTGCTTGGGCTTATTTACTTTTCCTCTCACAGCCAGAACCTAGAGATAAGCTTCCACTGCAAATCAGCCTGGGCAAAACAGTCTGCACCAACAGCAGAAGGAAGTGAGCCTGTGAATGTGTTCATTTTACTTTGCAGGCATGAACAGACCATTATTGCACCCAATTATTCTTACTTCTTCTCCAACCAAACACTATGCAAAACAGGGAAATTAAACCCTTAAGCTGGCAGTGCATGTACTTAACCAGAACAGGATATCAAGCAGACTGCTGGATCCAGAAGCAATGTCCTCAATGGCTAAAGACAAAACTCCTCCAAAACAAAGAAGAAGGGAGTAGGCACAGCATGACACAGACAGGACACACGGACAGACATGACACAATGATACATCTCAGCAAACTGGCTGACTCCAGATCCATATCTCCACACCCATACATTGTCTGCCCCAGAAATGTGTGATGTCCCTTACAGTGCTTACTGGAAGCCAGAACAAAGGCATTGAAGTTGTTATTGTTATAAAATCACTGTACCTGAAACAAATGTTCCATGTAGAAAAGGTACAGAAGACATGAATGGTTACATTTAAATTATGTTTAATTGATAATGTTGGTTATAAATCTGTATTTTTCTCTTGTTAAGAAATGTTGAGAGGTTGGAAATGAAATGTATAAGTGGTCCATTTGTGAGGGGAAAAAATGAGATTCAATCTCAGGTCTGTACGGATTTAGAGATGACCTGTAGAAATTAGTAGATCAGTGCAATGACAACAGTGAGATAGGTGGGGCTAAAAGGTGATGGCAACAATCCCCAGAAGGGTTTCCAAGCAGCGACTGACAGCATGTCAGAACAGCAATAACCTCACACATGCCCTGAGAGATTCATAACCAGCTATTACCACTCATGGGCTTGAGATAGAAGAGATATTTCTGATAAAACACCTGCTTAAAACTATTCTGACTGCTATCACAGAGTCCCAGAACAGCTTGGGTTGGAAGGCACCTTTAAAAGTCATCTAGTCCAAGCCCCCTGCAATGAGCTGGGACATCCACAGCCAGATCAGGTTGGTCAGAGCCCCATCCAACCTGACCTTGACTGAAGGGTTGATTCCAGGGATGGGGCATCCATCACCTCTCTGTGCAACATATGACAGTGTCTCATCCTCATAGTAAAAGTTTTCTTCCTTATATCTAGTCTGAGTCTATCCTCTTTAATTTAAAACCATCACCCCTTGTGCTGTCACACCAGGCACTACTAAAATATCTGTCCCTATCTTTCTCATTAAGCCCCCTTAGTAAAAGTCAGTGGTGCATCCATAAGCTGATGGTTGTATGCCACTTAGGTTCCTCTACCACAAAACATATATAAAATAAAATAAAATAAAATAAAATAAAATAAAATAAAATAAAATAAAATAAAATAAAATAAAATAAAATAAAATAAAATAAAATAAAATAAAATAAAATAAAATAAAATAAAATAAAATAAAATAAAATAAAATAATAAAATAAAATACTGTGAAGAGCAACAGAATGAGAATACTGAAGCATGTTCCATGCAAATACACAGACAGGACTCTCCAGCTTCTTGAAGAAATAGCAGAGAGAGGAGATCTCAGGAAAGACACATGAAATGCCTAAAAAAGCAAGGAACAAGTAAATTGAAATTATTTCTCATCATAACCAATAAAGGAACTAAAGAGCGTCATAAGGCAGGGGCAAGTGATAGGGAAGGAAATAATCCACATAGCACCAAGGTAAAGATTTTTCTGCCGCAGGATACTATGAATATTAAAATCCTATCTGGATTAGGAAAGTAATAATAAATTACTACTTTGTTATAGTATCAGCTATAAGTAAGGAAGTAATTTAATTAAAAATTCCTAGAGTCTGAGGGACATTTGGGAAATAAAGACTCTGTGCTTGGTCTGTTCTTGTACACTACTCTGGGCACCTCTACTCTCAACCAGATAGTGGGGTAGATGTGCCCCTGCCTTGAGCAATGCAGTTCTTTTCTTGTTTAGACCTTTTACTGGTCTCATTAAAATGGCTTGGAAAACATAAGGTGATGCAGCCTTTAGGCGAGAAGGATGAACCGTGAAAACACAACAACCGTGAGAGACAAAAAGGTGGTATTTCATTGCTCCCTGCTTAGACACATTACCAGGCCGTTTTTATATTCACCTTCCACAGCCTTTTCTGACCCACCCTTCTCTACACAGCCCATTAGCAAATTGCAACTCCATTTGTACTGGAGGCCTCAGCAGCCAGTTAGGAGCTACCCCCAAATATTCTCAAGGGGGAAACACATAAATAAAGGCATCTGTAAAGATTCCTAAGAGTGTGATATGATCTGGGAACACCCAAGATAGACAGAAACTCACCTTGTTCTCTGAGAGAGTAATTTTAACTTAGTGGGAACAGAAAATAAAAGCCTAGAAGACTTTTTATAAAACTGGTAGAAAGGCTTTTGTTAAATTACTTTTCAGTGGAAAATTACCTGGTATGATGCTTGATCTCCAAAATGATGATGTTGAATTCTTTTTCTCAAGCAATGTCAGATTATTAAGGGCAAACATCAGCTTTTTATCTAGGAAATAGTTTTCTAGAATAGAAGGATGTTCAGTTTGTAACTGCAGACTCAACTGAACACTCTGTCAGAAGCAGCACCAAAGTGTCTCAGGGATTTGCCATTTGGGTCCCTGTCTGGATGACTTCTCTGCACTGTCTGCCTTGAATGAACAACAGTTCCCATGAGGTACAACAGTGATTCAGAGCAAAAATAGACTACAGGATCCATCAGCAGCCCAGGGATCCCATTTCACAAAGGGGAAATGTTCAGGAGCTCTCTACTCTGCAGTTCTCTGGAGAGATCAGTTCTGAAAGGGCATTGTTGGCCAAAACCAGGGAGTTCACCTCTCTCATTCATCCTTCATTTTTGCAGCAGAAGTCTTGAATCTGTGGGAGCCTGAATGATGTGATAGGATATTCTTTAGAACCTTGGATGCAGAGATTGGTGAAAGTCAGAGACGAGTTTGGGAAACTTAGGAGAGTATCTAGCAAGAATTCCCCACAGCGACTAAGTCATATCACTTCAGTTTTTAGAGCAAAAGCCATGTTTCAATAAATTTTTAATCCTATTACATCTTTTTGTTTCAATGCAACATGAATTTGTAAAAGTCAACAGATTCTAATCCGGAAACATCTAACATTTTAACATGCGGAGCCAAAGGTTTTGTCTAAGGTATTATTGCTCTCCCTAAAATCAGGTTTTAATATTGCAATTGTTGCTTCTAATCACTACCCTTCCACTTTGCTTTATTAGTTAGAATTTAGGTGCTAACCATTAAATAGAATTCTGTCCACTGGGGTTTGTCATACACTGCAGTTAGAGCAGAAGTAGCTGAGGCATCACTCTTTAATAGTGGCATAAGTCCTTGTATGAGCAATAGAAGCTGCCACTCTCTTTATGAGCCAAGCTAAATGCTGTTAAAATGATGAATGAACTAGTTCCATTTTATTTGTTAAGCCTTTCCCAGTGCTCTTCCTACAACCCAATTTAAATCACCAGCTTGTATTTTACATAAATTCCTATGTGCTTGAAATACACAGATGCCTGCATAGAATGGCAGAACAGCAGTAAAGGTTTATTTTCTTTTCCAGTTAGCAAAGAGTTAAAGAATTGAAATGGAGCTGAAATATAAAATCAAGATTAATCCCCATGCTCTGAGGCAGCCCTTAAGAGATTTTTCCAGGTAGTTTACTAGACCATCCTGCTTTGCAGCCAAGGGTTGTTGGATATCCATGGGAAGTTGAATCTCAGACTGATCAGTCCTTCCAGACTTCCATACAAAACAATAATGTTCAAATCAAAATCTTGATTAAATAATCTAATTAAAAGGTACACACAAGTGCTGTTGTAGCAAAATTTTTTTCCTCCTGTGAGGATGAAGAAATCTTCAAATTTACCTTATTTTCAAAATTAAGGGTAAACATTTCCTTCCAATAACATGTTTATGACCTATTAATTAGTTCCTACAAGCATAGCTGAAATCCCAAATCTGCTTTAACATGGTTCAAGGAGATAAAATTACTTTCAGCCAAACATCCCAAGACACAAAGTGAGAAAGAAATCACATTCAGGGAGGTTTGACTGGATGATCAAATACAAATCCCCAAGGTCCTACCCTTAATTTCAGTGGGGAGGAGAGGGAGAATGAAGGAGAAGAGAAGCAGGGAGAGACAGAGAGCACTCAAGAGAACATCAGAAATTAAAACTGGCAACCAAATAAGCTGTTAAGCAAAGTCCAAAGCCTATGGTTTATTTTAAATGAGCATATCTATCCTCTCCACGCCATCAGGAGACATAAGCCTTCTTCATGCCTTACCCATACAGGATAACTTTTAGCTCAAATCTTGAGTTTTAAAGATGTTCTTCTCAGTCTCTGGTCTATTAGGAATGACACATATACCTAAGGAATGGGTAAGAAATTGTAAGAAAAATCAGAGCTGGGATAATCACTTGCTGTGGATAGCACAGTAAACCTAAAAAATGAATCCCTAAATTTTCCAAGTCCTTCTGCTGTTTCACACCTCATAATTTCAGTGCAATTACTTCAATCTAGTTGCAAGTCACACAGTTAGATGACTGAGTTCTGGGTAAAAAATACCTATATTTTATTTCATTCTCTCCCCACAAGAGATATAATCTTGTCTGAGCTGTATTTATAAACTTGGAGGGAGAACTGAGAAATTGTTCATCTCACAGTGATGTGAATGGCCTGAAAGAACAGTTCCCACGATATAAGATTTTTCTTTCACAGTTCTCCTAATAAAATAGCAGAAGTAACTAAAATCCAGTAAATTGAAATGTGTGATACTGGTTAGACTGAAACTAATTCACTGATTGTCATGGGAACAGTTGCAGCCACAGTCAGAAGTGTAGCAGAATGCAAGTTCATTTCTTTTCTTCCTTATTTGTCTCTAATTTTTATCAGAATATCTGTTGGACATGTTTTTCACAGAGAGCAGAGAATGCAGTTAAAGGAAGTGGCTTTAGTCACTACCATGGCACAGGGAGGGTCCATGCAGTTGTAAAGAGGAGATGATCCACCCCAAGGAAAGGTAGTGTGAGAATCTCAACCAGTACTAGCTTGTGGAAACACTCCAACGGTTGCCATTAAGGAATAATGTATAGAAAAACACTCTTTTCTCTTTTGAGAGAGACCTCAGCAACAGAGTAACAGAGTAATCAGATTTATTTTAGTATGTGCAGATCTGACTTTGGACTTAACAGTGAATATCAGAGAGGAATATTTATCTGATAGAATTCAGGGGAATTAAAAGGGCTGTTTAACTGGACTAGAGAATTCAACAAACTGAAATGTGAAAAAGGCCTGAAAGCTCTTGAAATCAAGGATACAGGAATATGCACTGCAGATTAGAAGGAAAAATTGTATAGAACATTTCTGAGATTCACTGAATGAGCAGCTTCCATGCAGCTAATATTTTGAATAAACAGAGGATCTGAGAGGCTAGGAAGGAGGAGAAACTTGTATGTCATAAATCTTAGAAATAATTGCCAAAACCCAAGGTATGTTAGACTACCCAAGGGAAACCAAAACAAGTAGCAAAAAACCTTGTCTGTGTAAACAGTAGCACAAGAATAAAGTTGTTTAAAGGAGAATGAAGAAATTGATGTTCAGGATAGCCCAAAGAGAAGTGAAACACAGTCATAGAGAAGATACAAAACAGAACATTATCACATGAAAACAGGATGTGATCATGTTAAGAGAAAAGGCAGCTGAACCACTGTCCTTCTAGGGAACCGAGCTGTATGATCAGAGAAAGGAAATATAACAAGGCCTTCCTACAATTAGTCCTATATCAGTTCCATCAGTTGTGCTGCTCTGGGGGGAATTGGGAAGCACAGAGGAGAATGGGTGCCCCTGGCTCATAGGAAGAGGATGCAATTTTGCAGTGCACATCTTTGGCCAGGCTCAGCTCACCTATCCAAGTCACCAAATTTAGGAACATGAAATTCCCTTGTTGCTTCTGTAGTCAATAGGAATGGATTAGCACTTTCAGCGTCTGATAGAACACAAATTAATTTTTTGGGGAAATTGTCACTCCACTGGCTGCAGCCACTTTGCTGAGCAGCAAAGGCACTTTTCTTCCCCACTTTGATCAGACATGTTCCCACCCACTGGCAGGAAAAATCTGTGCTCTCAACTAATGAAAAAAATATGTTATAAATTTGGGATTGCCCACTGGAGGTGCCAGAAAGCAATATAATTCTGGCTTGATTAGTCAATCATAGTTGGAAAAATCATTTGGTTTCAGATGTCCCTTGTGAGGCATTTTTAGAGAACAAGACCATGATGAGGCCATCTGGAATACAATATGCAGTCTCAGGCATCCAGATGCAAGGAAGATTAATTCACTGTGTAACAGAACTACAATAATCAAGGAAATGAAGAATTTATCTTCTGAGATGAGATTAAAAGATGCTGGCTTGTGTGGCCTAAGAGAATAAAGGTTGTGGGGATTCTGGCTGCTTCCTATAAACTCATCAGTCCAAGTTTCTGTAAACTTAGCAGAGGCTAAAAGCTATTTAAACTAAAAGGCACTTCTGCTGCAATAACAAATGGATACTCATTAGCCTTTAATAAATTTAGCCTGAATATTAGACAAAGGTTGCGAATCCCCAGAGGACTAGAACAGCTTTTATTAGGATCAGTTCCACTGTTTAATCACAATGATGCTGAAGTGTGATCAGTTTAGGGTCAGCAATTCCAGCCCAGCTGGAACAGGCAGGAGGGAGAGTCATCAACTCCTGGGGTCCTCTCTAGCCCAATGCACCTTTGGCCTCCACCAGCTCTCTTTGGGAGCTGAGCAGTTTCCAAGCACTGCTCTGTATTCAGTGCCTTTATATGGGCAGTGACAGACTTCCAAAGACCTTCACGCCTCATGGAGACAAAGGCCAAATTTTTGGAAGTGTTCTGCAGTCGTAGGACTTCTGTCCTTGGATTCACACACTTGAGTGTGTTGACTCAGCAGTGGATGGCAGCTTTTCTTTCACATCATGTACTCTTTCAGAGACCATGTTCTGTGCCAGAAGTGAAAATAAAGGTGTGCTGAGGGCTTACAACAAATAATCTAAGCTAGAGGAATCCACAGAGTTTGTCACAGAAGTCAGGGAGTCAGCTGAAAGCCAGCTGGCTGCAAGCTGAGTCTGGCTAAGGCAAAAGTGACAGAGGCCAGTTGTTTGAAAGAGGAGGTAGTGGGGGGACAGAGCAAAGCAAAGTGTCACAGATATGTTTTATGAAAAATCCTTTCCTTAGCATTTTTTTCTCCTGAGAATCTGAGAGGCCTCAGGAACAAAATGTAAATAATTATTATCTGCTGCTGTGGAATGCAACAGGTGGATCTGTGATTGGCCCATGTTGGTTGTTTCTAATTAATGGCCAATCACAGTCAGCTGGCTCAGACTCTGAGAGTCAGGAGCTTTTGTTATCATTCCAGTCTTTTTCCTTTCCTTGCTAGCCTTCTGATGAAATCCTTTCTTCTTTTCTTTTAGTATAGTTTTAATATAATATATATCATAAAATAATAAACCAGCCTTCTGAAACATGGAGTCAAAATCCTTGTCTGTTCCCTGGTCCTGGGACCCTTGCAAACACCACCACAGCAAAGCAAATAGGAAGGCTAAGAGGAGGCACCAGGAGTTATCAACATACTCAGTTTTAATACAGAATTGTTATATCCAGAAAAAGACAGAGAAATGCCAAAATAGAGCAGAAATGTAATTTTTCCTCTTCTGAGCATGACCATGTAAGCACATGTAGATAAGCATCAGCATCTCTGAGACAGCACAGATCTATGCAAGGCAGCACTCCCCACCTATCACTCTTGAGCTCTGTTCATGCAAAATGTATAAATATCAGCTGACATATCAGAAACCTGACAGATTTTCCAGCAGCTGATGAGGTCAAAGAATGCTCTGTCTTTGGGAAGAGTCATGTTTCGAGGAAGAATTCAAAAGAATGATGCAGATGTCAAAGCATAAATCCTAAAGGGCTCTCCTAACAAACAAAACCAGGCTCCTTTCTACTAGAACATAGGATTTGGCTCATGCTTGGGCTGATCCCCATGGAACCTGGGATCTGATCATTTTTCTTCTCTACATGGCTTTTTGCTTTTTACTGGAGTCCTGGTTCATGAATAAATCTCTCAAGCACTACTGCAATGCTAGGGAAAGTGATAACATCCCATCAGTAAATTTCTATTCATTTTAGTGAACAATCATCCTTGTAGTGTCTGTATGTGCCATAGCACCATATGGCAGCTGCTTTTTTTCCTCCAATACTACTGTCATAATTGACATTGTTTCTAATTTTTTTTAAAGGGCAAAACACATTTTTGTTGTCCTGATCTCAACAGGCATTTGAAAAGGTAGGAGCATTAATTAGCTCCTCTGCACTCTCATGCCATTCATTTTCCAAATATATTCAGTTAGCTCTTGGTTTCCCATAGTTAGAAATACCAGGGCAAGTATATGGCTTTCAGGTTCCTGCTCAGGTTAATACACAGAATAACTAGAGTAACTTTAAAAATGGGGCCTGGTAGTAAATATCATCCAGAAGTTCTGTGGCATGTAGCTGGGGAGCTGAAAAATGAACACATTTTCTGTTCTGACTCTTATCCAACACTTCTTCCCAGTAGTCAGGAGGTGGCATCATCTGCAATCACTGTAGAAATCGCCAGTCATATTTCTTTCCACTTTAAGGAGTGCCATTAAAAGTGACTTTAAAAGTGAAATTTGGGAGAAGAGGGAAATTAACATCACTGTTATGAAAAGGTTCAGGCTGGAGGGATTTTACTCACACACACTCTTGATTCTTTAATTTGGAAATTCCTGTTCATCCTCAAAACAAGTGGTACAATAATAAAATGGTTCTCTCATCAACTCTGCTCTGGCACCATAATTTATCCCAATGAGATTGTTGATTTGTAATCCTCTCTCGAAAGAAATGTGGTGCATCTCATTCATGCTATAAGCACAGGGTAATAACTTTCAGTTTTAAACCTGGAAAGCAAAATTCTATTTTAAAATTGATCTGTCCATTGCATTTTGAAATACAGATCAGAGTTTTTATAGTGTCAATTTGACAAAAACCTCACAGTAACAGATCAGTAACGTAAAATGAGCCTTAGAGATAAACCCTGAATATTTTAACATATTCAGGCCACTTTATTTAGGCAACACTATTACAACAACAAAAAGAAATGCACATCTGTACTAGATGATCTTTCAGGTTCCTTCCAGGCATTTCTGTGAAAATAAACCCACCTTCCAGAGGTGTAGAAGTTGTTCAAGTGATATGAGAGGTGTAGCTTCTGTTCAGTGGTTTACTGATTGAATCTTGAAGATAAGCCACAATTTAAGCTTTTTTTGCTGCACCTGCATCACATAATCATTAAAACCCTGCCCTGAGACAAGGCACAGGGCTCTGTCTTGGCATGTATTTCAAACTTGCAAGGTTCCACCTCTTCCTTCATTTTCACAGAGCACTTGAGCATCTTAAACTGGTGTTCTGATGCTGCTCCACATCTCCCAGACAATCCCTAAGCAGAGTTTAAGTTTTCTTGAAATGTCTTTTCATAGACTAGAAATGCAAATATGGTTCCAGCCTTCATTAGAAAGGAGTCAGCATCAGTTCTGGTGTACACTGAGAACACTGCTGGAGGCAGCTGCAAAGGTGGATGAGGATGAATGCAACTGCACAAGTCTCTCTGTAGGACTGTTTTTGATGATTGTGATCAGATTGAGGATTTGTAAAGACACACCAGTGGAAAAGGGAGGTATAGATTGCACTTCCATAACAGCAGACTGATATTATAGGACTCTTTACATAATGCATTTAGAGGCTGAGTCACCTGTAGTAGGAACATTTCAGGCTGCTGCATAATTCGGGGGCTTTTGTTCCTATAAAGAACACATTAAGGTTTTCAATTCTAAGCTTCTAACAAGTCCATGGTCACCTGACAGTGACAGTGACAATGACATGTTGTACAGCTTAAAGATCTCACTGTTTGACTTGCATTTTTCATTTGCATTCCTCCTATAGTCCTCAGACACCCATCCGCCCTCATGACAAAGCCCTGATTAACCTAAGACCCAAGTTATATTTTCCTACAGTGGTCTAAGCCCGGTTCAAGGGCAGCTTTTCTTCTGTCTGAGGCTGGCACGGGGTAAACCCTGACAAGAACTTCCAAGGGAAGACTGGACAGGCTGATATGTCCATTCAGAGCAGAGCACCACAGCTCAAAGGTCTCATAAGATGCCAAGCCCAAGGACGAGACGAGCTGCTCTGGTGATGACCTTCAGCCACTGAGATGGTTCTTACAGAGCCAGGACAGCAGAGGACATGTGTCAGCCTCAGCCTTCCCCAGCTAGGCAACAATCTCCTCATGAAGTGCCAGCCAGCTTTCTACAGGTTCTTCTGGCTGTTACTTACCAATAGAAAACAAAATTTATATTCTTCAAGCACAGGAATTGCTGACTGAAATATTTATTACATGAGCTAGATGGATCAGATGAGTGATCACAGTGGTCTTCTTGCTGGTATAGAAAAACTATTAAAAAAACAAGTTGTTGTGACTGAGTTGGCTAAATTATTTATGAGTGCCTGGATCTTCACACAGGCAGATCTGGAGAACCTAAAATCTGCCGTGGCATCTCCTGCCAGCTCTTAAGCTGCATCTTTTTAGCTATCAAACAGCAATTAAGACATTGCTTAGAATCAACCTTCTGTATCTAATCTGCTGGAAAATATGGACTTTGAAATCCTGCCAGAGTGGTAGGAAGTGTTTCTGTACCTTCCAGTAGTGCCTAGTTTTAGCACCAAAACCAGTTAGCACAGGCTGTGATGAGGTTTAAATAGTATAACTCTTCTATTGCCTTCAATGAAAGCAGTTTTTTCCTCCTACCTATGTCGACTAAAATATACTTGAAAAAATTTAAAATATCTATATTAAGTTATATTTTCCTACAGTGGTTTAAGACAAATTGAGAGAGAACCAAACTGTTGTTTTGCTGATGACTTTACACATTCACTGGAGCTAGATTCTGGAGCACACCAGGAGGTCTCCTTACTACAGCAGGTTACAGAAGAAGATTTTTAAAAGTTTTTATTCAGAATGAACAGGATCTCCTTATCTCTTAGTACAGCTCTTATGACTTCTGATGAAACTTGAGTTTATTGCAGAGGCATGCAACATCACTTTTTAGCTATCAGGTTACCTGAAGTTTGGCCTCTTACTCACCCAAAATATACTCATGGATGGGGAAAGCATTCATTCTCTTGTTTTGGAGTGGCAGAATAGAAAGGATATTTGCTTAGATTCAAAGACAGAACTAAAAATTGGGGTAAAAGAACCATTTTAGCAATCAAAGATTTTGTCTAAAGCCTTGACATAAATATCTTATCACTAATGAGAATCAACACAGCTCTTCAGTGTCCATACACATTAGCACATTTCTCTCAATAAATAAACCTCAGAAGCTGAAAAGTAAATTATATCTGCACTCTTCAAGCATAAGATGTTTTGACATGAAGCATTAAAAAAAGGACCAGTAAATTAGATGTCAATTCTGAAGACGACTAGTACGTGCAGTGTACTACATTGTGTAGAGGATAAATTCAAACAGAACAATGTGTAAATACAAGGAAAACAAAAGTCAATAAACCAAGTTGTAAACAAAAGTCATAAACAAATACCTGAGGACAAAAATCAGACTAATTCAATTAAAAGTTTCACTGAATTTAAAATTATGTTCCTAGAACATAATTAAGAAACATCTTAAGGAGCCAGAAGGCAATCAACCGGACCAGAAGGATAAGGGCTTTTGTAGAGTGGTGCATTTGGGTCTGGCTTCTAATCTTCAGTTTTGTATGGTCTATTCACTGTCAAATATTTCTCATTTCATCCTCAACTATGGTTAAAAAGAGTCTCTCTAAAGTTCTTGCCTAAGATCAAAGCCCTAAGGGTTAAACTGTGTTCACAACTCTGAGTCTTTTCCCCTCCTCTTCTGACAGGTTCAGAGGCCTGACATCCTGCCCAATACTTGTGTTTTCCATAAACCAGTAAAGCTGCATTCTTCACAGTGAAAGAGGACTTGGTTAAGGCATTAAATCTCATTTTCTTAATGGCAGATACCAGGGTCCCAGGGTTTTTTGTATTCTTTTGGCAGGAAGGAAATAATCATCAAATTATTTCAGTGTCCATGACTGAAGGACCATCCCCTGAAGTGGAAAATAAACCCAAATTACCAAAAGAGAGGGAAAAAAATTAATTTTAATACTGTGTGTTTACCAGGAAGTTTGGGGGTTTTCATTTTGTTTTGGTGTTTGGGTTTTGCTTTACTCCGTTTCTGGAGAGCTGTCTCTGAAAGTAAATGAATTGGTTATAAGCAGCAATTAACTTTCAAATCAATGGCACCTGACAGACACCACAGTTAGGAAAAAAAATAAAAGGTGCCAAAATTAGAGAGGTTCATTATGGACAATTTTAATCTCTGATGTTTTCCAGAAGAAATTTCCAAAATCCCTCTATGCAGCACCCAGAGATTTACTGAATGCTTCTGCTGTTGGGTACCTCAAACCTCAAGGACAATTTTGTTGGGCAAAGATCCCCCAAAATGTCCCTCTGGCTCTGTGCAGTCCCAAGGTGCAGCAGCTCCCTCCTGAGTGTGCAGTGGCTTTAATGCGCTTCTTGCACCAGGTTTGCAAGGAAATGCCTCATTCTGACCTCACTGGGCTGTTCTGTGGTACTTCAAGTCCCTGCCTTGCCACATGAGCCAGGAAAGAGATAAGCACCTTTCCCTCCTCACTTGGCTGCCCTTGGTGGGAGGCAGAGCCCTTGTGCCACTCTTTGCTTTAAGGCTCAACATTTCTTTTACTACAGATTGCAACCCAACTTCCAAATTCAATGGAAACTACAGACAATGCTAAGCAATGTGTCTTAGCAAACACTTGCAAAATGCTTCTTATAAAAAACAGGAGCCTACATAAATTTCCACCTAAGATTCATAAAAGAACCAGCTGGACAGATTCCCAGCTTCCTACTCCAAACTAAATTATAAATACATTCTAATGTGTTAAGCTGATGTTAATTTTAAATAAGATTCTGAATTTAGAGACAATTCTGAACCAACTGTAGCAGCATCCAAGAGGTCAAGCATAGAATGGGGCATATAGAGGTTGTAGAAAACACAAACTCACTGTTTATGTTGCTCAGCTACTGGTAAATTAAATCAGAAGAGAAAAAGTAATGGAAGTCAACATATTTTTAGGAAAAATCATTAAATGAACCACAATTTCTTTTGTAAAGGCAATTGAGTAGATATATCTGGATAGCAAGAATTGACAAGTACCACTTCATATGATTGTGATTACTAAATAAACATGATATAATCTCAAAAGCAGTTAGCAGAAGGGTTGCAGTAAAAGTCACCTCAAAAAGTAGGCACTGTGATATTTCCATTTAAGGGTCTGTTCAGAGGGCAGGATCAGGACAGCTCAGTGATTGGTACAGGTCTCAGCACAAACCTATGTTTTCAACAGTGTCCTAAAAGTAAACACAAAATGAGATTAAAAAGATTAACAATGTTGTTGAATGTTGATAAGCAAATCAATTCAAATGACCAGTGCCTTCCATAAGATGTTCACATTCAGTTAAAAGATGTTTTTCACCAGACATTTAAAAGTATAAATCCTATGAGGGTGCTTTGCACACCATAATGCAAAAAATGGAAAGAAATAAGTAAAGGGAGTGGTTTGTGCTCTGGAAAGGAGGGACTCAGGAAGGGTCCCTGACTGTGAAACTCAGGCTGGTTGAACAACTCCACATGAGCACCCAGCAGCAAGCCAAGACAGAAATAACAACAGTAGTATTTGTATAACCATGACAGAAGTGAATGGAGCAGAATGATAATTTTGCCACAGTTTCAGACAAAAGAAGGTCCAGTTTGAAGAGAGTAGTTTAAGTTTTGGTATTTACAAATTTTTAGAGGGTTTGTAAAGTCATTCAAGTTGTCTGAAAATTAGAAAGACTGAGTAGTAAAGAAGCTGCCTCAGCAAGAGACTCAGGCAGATCACATATTTAGTGCAGTGGAGAAATATAAATGTCTAATATAAATGTCTTCACAGAGAGAAAATGCTAAATATCAGACAGCTTTTTAATCAGGCAAAACAAGAAGTACACTCAGGATCCAGACCTGTTCAAAGGGAGAAAGCTGTTAGCACATGAAGAGATCTAGAGCTCCTGGTATCCAGGGAAATGGCATATTCTTCATTTCTTGAGGTTTTCCCATCAAACAGGTCATTACAATCAACTTACTGAAAGCCTGTCTCAGCTAGACCCACATTGGTTGCAAAATCTCTTCATGCTGCTCTTCCCTGGCACAGTTACAGAGCCAGAAAAGCAAATTTCCCATGAATTACTAGATTTATGAGTTGGGAGATATGAATTCAGTCCTTGCCTCTGCCAAACATGATTTGTGTGTCATTGACTTAGTTACTCAAAGTAAGTTTCATTTTACCTACTTTTAGATATCTACATGCTAGATGTCCATTTTACACATGTATGTCTGAAGCATTATTATCCTCAGCATCTTTATCAGCCAGTGGAGAGAAGCAGGCTCCATTGGAGAGCTGCTCCTCCAAAAATAAAATAAAAAATCACCATGCAATGAGGAATTTCATGCTTTGAAGAAGTCTCTATGCTGATTGAATGAAGGCAGGAAGGTGGCTGGCTTAGACCTGGGCAATCACACCCCTGACATATAAATAAGGGAAGGTTTGCTTCAGCCTCCTCTCAAGAGAATATTAATATTTCTAAGATGCTGCGAAAAGAATACCTGAGACACTTAATATTATTAGGAAATATATGAATAGCTATAATAAATGGAATTAAGAAATCACAGGGTTCAAATTTTTGCCAGGCTCCAGGGCAAAAGAAAACTGAATCTTGGGATGTCATTGTAAAATCCTTAAACTGTGAGCCAGGTCTCTGAATGCCATGGAGAAATACTGAGGATAATGAATCCATGTAGACTTTTCTTAATGGAAAAAATAGTTTAAAATACTTCTTTCCCAAACAAAGGGCTTTTCAATTTTGAAGGGTCAGTCTGGTGTTAAGGATGGCCAAAGTTGTGCCAGCACAGCTGCTGGGGCCATGAACTGTTATGTGGCAACAAAAGCCTTTTAAACCAGATTTACTACTGAAAAAAAAAAGGATTGTGGAGTTGCAGTACAACTCAGGGTATTAAGGAGGAGAATGAAATTTCTGCAAAGCTCTGAAATGGCAGAGGAGAGGAGTGCTCATTTAAGACAGCTGATCTTAGGACATGGACAAAGGCTGTGACATTTCTCTTGATCAAAAGGCAGTTTCTCCCATCTACACAAACTCTGGGGGCAACAGCTAAAATGACCATCCTGAACAGCAGCACAAGAAACACACTGCAGTGAGCTTCCTATCTGCTTGTTCACAAAAACATATCCATCTTTAATTTTCCTTGGATTTGATCCCAGCAGTCAGATGGGAAGGAAGTGCTGCACTTCCCTTATAGTAAAACTCAATCAGTTACAGCAAGCAATCCCTTCTGCAGCCTTTGCTTCTGCCAGGAGAGTTCACACTGTGAGCAGAAGCAGGGTCCTCACTGTGGGCATCAAATGTGACCACAGCCTGCAGCAGGCACCACTGCAGCTCTGGCACAGCCCCCCTGTCCCTCCTGCAGGGCTCCTCAGCAATTCCAAAGAGCCAAAATTAAATTCATATTAAAATTAACTACAACACCAACCCCCCAAACTGCATTAAGAGACAAAGAGACAAAGTCATGAGTACTGGCAGGGCTGGAAGCAAAATTCTGTCATTGTTCAAGGAATTTGCATAGTAGCTGTTTCCTTTTCTATACTTCTTTTTTTAATAGTTATTTAATGTAGTCATTATACTTGGTTTGTGGCAGTTTGAATTGGGATGCTGCCAAAAAGACACAATTTAACAGGGTCTGAGGGGATGGATATTTGAACAGATTATTTTATTTTAATGGATCTCCCCTGCTTTGCCTTGAAAAGAGCTTGTAGGGATTTTCTTAAAATGTTCTCAAGGATCTGGGGCTGATTGGTGTGGGGAGGTGAAGCACCAAACCTTAAATACTTTTACCCAACATGAGATTTTACAAAGTAAATAGCAGAGATATATTTTAATAAAAAAAAGGAGATGCTAATTCAGACAGAAAAGACAAGTATATTATGTTTATTCCCTGTACTACACTTACAATTTTTCAGACAGCTCACCAAATCTTCCCAATCAATACCCCAGGGGATGCTTCAATGTATATTGAACAGATACAAGAGATCAGGGGAACAGAATATAAAGACATGCACACATTGGACATGGGCAATGAAAGTTCAAAATCCACAGGAGGAAGAGCCCAAGATGGGGAGTGGTGAGGAGGGAGAAGGCCAAGGCAATGCTGCAGCAACAAGAGCAGGTTTGCCCTGTGAGCAGCTCTGGGGAGGGCAGAGCTGCTGGGCTGGCTCTGGGCTCTGCAGGGTCCCAGCAGGGCTTGGGCACAAACCCAGCTCAGCACAGCCCTTCACTGCAGGAACAGACCCTGGGCTCTCACACAGAATCACGCAGAATTTCTAGGTTGGAAGAGACCTTTAACATCATCGAGTCCAACCCATGTTCTAACACCTCAACTAGATCATGGCACCAAGACCACATCCAGTATTTTTTTAAACACATCGAGGGATGGTGACTCCACCACCTCCCTGGGTAGATGATTCCAGTATTTGACCACTCTTTCTGTGAAAAGCTTCATCCTTAATTCTAGACTGTATCTCCCTTGGCACAGCTTGAGACTGTGTCCTCTTGTTCTGTCTGTTGTTGCCCGGAGAAAGAGACCGACCCCCAGCTCACTACAGCCACCCTTCAGGGAGTTGAAGAGAGTGATGAGGTCACCCCTGAGTCTCCTTTTCTCCAGGCTGAACAACCCCAGCTCCCTCAGTCGTTCTTCATATGGCTTGTGTTCCAAGCCCCTCACCAGCCTCATTGCTCTCCTTTGGACACACTCAAGCACCTCAATGTCCCTCCTAAAGTGAGGGGCCCAGAACTGGATGCAATACTCCAGGTGAGGCCTCACCAGTGCCGAGTACAGGGGCAGAATGACCTCCCTGCTCCTGCTGGCCACTCCATTCCTGATACTGGCCAGGATGCCCTTGGCCTTATGGCCACCTGGGCACGCTGCTGGCTCGTGTCCAGCCGACTGTCACCAGCACCCCCAGGTCCCTTTCCACCTGAGCACTGTCCAGCCACACCGTGCCCAGCCTATAACACTGCAGGGGGTTATTGTGGCCGAAGTGCAGGACTTGGCACTGCTCTCAGGTGCAAGCGTGAACCCAGAGAGGGAAAGCCAGCCTTGCCACAGCACTGTGATACAGCAGAGAAAAATCTTCTGAGAGAGAAATACTTTATCTCCCAAGAGAGCATTTAGATAAACCTTTAGTCACAGGGGGAAAGGAAGGGGCTTGAAGTTTTCTTCTAAACAACTCATTATTGAAAGAAAGTGTCAAAAGGTGACAGGAAATGTGAATTTCAAAATTCCTAGAGCAGAACAAATTATTAAAGAGTAAAGTACTGTAAATAATCTAGCCCTTACTATTTTTATTTGGTTGGGAAATTGTCCTTGTTTAGGTAGTCAACTCTAATTAGAATTCACTTGCATATTAAAATAATCTGCAATTAATATGAATGAATATTCCAAAATTCAGAGCATGACATTTGTCCTCCTAGATCATTTTACTCCTAGAAATTAATGCCACTTCCTCTTTCTACACCATCTATGTAGTTCATTTAAGAAGTCTCCAGTAACTTCTCCATTTCCACAGAGGAGCCCTTGTGGCTGGAAAGGTTGAGTGTCAGGCAACCAGTTCTCAGAGTGACAGCTTTAAGCTACAAGGCTGAAGAGCCCATCTTGTGTGGCCTGCAGCAGAGGAACTTCTCCTTTTCTACCCATTCACACATTTTCTTTTTCTTTTTGCAAAATGTTTTGCTGCTTACCACTGCTGAAGTCTCCAGTCCTTTCGTTGCACTATGGCCATGTAATTATTTTAAATTATTTTTCTGAGCTCCTAGAAGGAACTAAAAAATATTTTTTCTTTTTAAATTCAACTGTGGGCAAGGACAGACAATCCAGTCTCCTCCTGAGCCAACCCAAGAGCCATATATCTGTCACTTCCTTTTATCCCATGTGTTCATCATGAGAAAGGCCTGTCACATTGGAATAATGTTCTTGCCACTCTCTTCTTTATGTGGAAGAGCTCCAACATGACATAGATTTTTGCAGTAGGTAAAGCCTACGGCAAAAGACACATCAACAACATATTTTCTCTGACCTGCCCATAAAAATGAGTATTTTCAAATCCATGGTGCCATACATTTGTCTCTGAAGAATGCAGCCTTGTCTGCTTGGCAACAGAAAATCACTTTAAATAAATATCTGATATTCTTTAGGATAAATATAATGAATTAGTCATTGCTCCTTACCATAATGTAGCAGAATTCCTGAAAGCCAGGCTGTATTAGCATTTTGAAGAGGTATTGAGACAAGGATGGGTGTCCTGGGGATTACTGCTGTGGAAAGCAAAGATGAGACAGTGGTATATGATGAAGTGCAATCAGGATGCTGCCACAGCCTCTACATCCCTACACATCCCTGCAGTTTTGTTTGTAACCTGATAAAGAATTACCTCATAAATCTGCAAAACATTTGGCTCTTTTCCTCCATTGCTTGTAAAGATGCACATTCTTAAATAGATTTGTGGGTTCAGTGAATCTGTAAGTGAACAGCTCCTTTGGATACTCATTTTACTGCTAAACCAAAATAAGATTGTTATGCAGAGAAGTAAAACTAAAAATTTAATGTGTATTAAATGTTGCTTTCATGCTGCAATTATCAGCACCAAATCCTGCACCCCAAGGATCATGTAGAGAACTGGTATCAGTTGATACAATCTCATTACTCATTGAAAAGTCTTTCATTATTATTTGCTCTTCTGATCTTGTCAGTTCACTCTTTTTATTACAGTTCCTGCCCATGGGTGCAAGTGTGTGTGACAGGGGATATCCACTGCTCTTCCCTGGCAGATAAACTCACACAGAGCATCCATAAACAGGCACATCTGCCTGCACATCATCTGCCATAAAAACATGAAGATCTGCAGAGCAGAAACTAACATGCTTAAAATCAGGAATTGCTGCAGAGAATATCCAGTAATTCCTGCAAATTTAAACCATCTTTTTCTTTTTTATGAGCCAATTGAAAAAACAAGTTATGCATATGGTCTGCAGGGAAGTGCTGCAAATTGAGCAGCTGTTAACTTTCAGAGTTACAGGAAGAAAAAGGGTTTTATTTCCACCACATTTCTCATTCTCATTTTATTTACCTTGTTGGCTATAACCCTGGCCTAGCCAAGCCCATCACCACACATGTTTCTATTTAAGACTCTGCTTACAAGATAAGAGGTCCCTTGGCTTGAGCACTGCCTTGCTCAGCTGAGACCATGACACACCTGCATGGGAGGAAGAGTTTATTTCACCTAACCTTGAAATAACTCACATTAGTACCCTCTGCAACAGTGAACATTTTCCACATTTGGTGGGAAAGACCATTGCATAAACTCCCAATCTTCCACTCCACAAAGAATGGCTGTTTTTTATTGATTTCTCAGCAGAATACAAGATATGTACTGACAGATGCTATAAAACAAATTCATCCTCACTCATCACTGAAGTGCTGTCATTGAACGATCACTGGGAATGCACAGGGCATCTGGGGGCCCTTTCTTCATGGTAGATAACACACTCACGTCCTCCATGATTGCTGTAATTATCACTAATAACTAGATGTTGCATCACTGACTCCAGAAGGCAGGCATTCACACACACCAAGTCAAATCTGGGGTCTGTTTGAAGCCTTGATTGAATGCCAGGGAAAAACATAAGTAAACTTCCATGCATACTTGTTCTCAATTTTATTAGGACCTAGAGATGTATTAAGTGTTTATTAAATCATCTCTCCATAACAATAAGAGCATTTACTTATAAGCAGGTATCAGCATTTGCTAATAACAGAAATTTAAACTATCATATCATAACCACCCCAGTGATCCCAGCAGTCCAGTGAGATGTGGTAGCCATACATTACAGAACTCACAGGCTGAGGTCTGAAGGGATATCTGGGCATCATCTGCTTCAAACTGTCTGTTCCTACACCCACAGCGGGTCATCAAGGACCATGTCCAGACAGTTTTTTAATATCTCCAGGAGTGGAAACTACAATATCTCTGGGCAACATTTTTCGGTGCTCAGTCACCCTCAACAGTTTAAGAGTTTTCCATGTTCAGATGGCACTGCTAAAGTTTCGTGTGTTGTGCCTCTGGTATTTTGCCCATTGCTTCTTGTCCTGTCACTGGGCACCTCTGAATAGAGCCTGGCTCTGTCCTCTTTGCACCCTCCCTTTGGATATTTATCCACGTTTGATGAGATCCCACTCAAGCTGTGTTTTCTCCAGGCTAAACAGTCCCAGCTCTCTCAGTCTTTCCTAAGAACAGAGATGCTCCAATCCCTTGTCTTCCTGGCCATTTCTAAGACTCTCTCCAGTAAATCTTTATCCACTTGTACTGAGAAACCTGAACTGGACACAGTGCTCTGGGTGTGGCCACAGCAGTGCTGAAGGGAGGAATCATCTTTCTCAGCTTGCTGGCAGCACTGCCTAATGCAGCCCAGGGTTACCTCTGGCCCTCTTTGCAGCAAGGAAACACACTGGAGGCTTGTGCTCAACTAGTTTCCCACCAGGACCTCCCAATCCTTTTCTGAAAAGCTGCAGGATATGCTGTGTGGCCCCAAGCATGCGTTGGTGCAAGGGGTTGTTCTCCCCAGGTGCAGGATTTTGCACCTCTCCTTGTTGAAATTCATTTAGTCCTGTCAGGCCATTTCTGCAGCCTGTGAGGTCCCTGGGCAGAGCAGCACCACCCACTGCTGTACCAGCCACTCCTCCCAGTTTGTCATCCTCAGCTGCTCAGTTTTGTCCTTCATAGGATGATTTCAATGAGGTTATAAAATATCACCATAAAACACACAGAGTTTGTTTTGAAAACTCATCCCCAGTTGTAAAGTCAGCCCTTGTTTGCTGACTACAATCCACAGTCAACCCCCTGCCTTTCTTAGCAGATACCTCAAAGCATGAGCAGTGAAAACACTGTTACTGCTGGTCTAGGAGAAAAGTACTGAGTTAGCAGTGTTACACTGGCCCACAAAGATGGGGAAATTCTCCTATTGGAGTGTTACTTTCCTCCTGGACAAGTCGAGTAGTAGAGAATAAAGGGAACAAAATTCTGCCTGTATTCCTCGTCCAAAACCACTGTAGTAAACCTCTGTCAAGGCATTCAAGATGGAACACCAGTATCACTCTGGTGGTATTTGTAACAGAAAAAGTCTCTCCCTCTCTTTCTGTCTATCATTTGGGCATTACTAATTAAGAAGTATTCCCAAAGGAATATGCTGCCCACTAATACCTTGCTGGTCAGCACTACCATTACATTATTGTCAGTGTAGCATTGAAAATTGCATCCACGGAAACATTCCTTACAGGAGCATCAAGATTTACTTTGCCATGTTTGAAAGGTCTGACATTTCCACAGACCAGCACTTCCCATTTGCAAATCTGAGTCTGGTTTCCAAAGGACTTTACACACCAGAGCTCCCTCAGGACAGCAGAGACCAGAGCAAGCAGCCAAGCCTTGACTAATGGGCTGACACTGCTCAGGGTAGGACACCCTCCATCTGCTGGAAACAATGAAGGGAGGCTGAAAGATTACCAGAGAGAACTTTTAGCCTGCCCATTTCTGCTGAAGGACTAGAGTAGTAACCTTTATGGATCCACTAATATGCAAGATAATCAAATCTTTTCATCCAGCTTTTGTTACTTTTAAAATTAACAAATGATTCCATTAATTATTTCATGCTGAATCAACCTAGCAAAATTCTTTTCACCTCACTTAGATTTTAGTTGTAGGGACTAGATAGCACCAAACACTTCTGAAAGCATCAACTTATATTTTTATGGATCTATAAATATATGAGGGATGTTTTCACTGTGATAGATGCAAATTATAAAAAAGGCCCTAGGGTTCCAGACAGAGATTATTATATATTTTATTATATAACTTGGTTCCTTTGTGAAGAACAGTTATTCAATCCCTTCCTCAGATCTGATAAGGATGCACTGAGGGTCATGCTAAATCCAGGATAGGAGCAAGGTGCCCTCAGCCTCGGTGCTGTGACTGCTGGGTTCACCCAGCAGAACAAATGTGATGTGACTCAGATGTGGGCACATGACTGTAGCTCTCTTGTGTTAGTCAGACACTAGAGAGCTGTGTTCTCGTGTGCTGGCTCTGTGTCAGGGGATGAGGGGGGCAGAAGATGCTCAGAGCTGACTCAACAAAGATTTCTGAGCAAGGATCCAGCAGCCACTCAGCCCACTGCAGCCTGTAGCTCTGGCATTTTGGAGTGGACTTCAGGAAACCTCAGCCCAGCTGCAAGCTATTGGCACATCAATAACAGCACTGATTTAATTCACTACTGAGTTTGGAGAGATTGGGTGTCAGCACCTGCAGAGCAGAAAGCAGTGCCAAAAGCAGGGAGGAGGGGTCACAAGCCTTATGGCAGAGTAGGAGGACCAAGCTTCTATGAGCTACCAGAAATAGAGGGATCTGCCAAAAGTGGTTACAAGTAAAATAAGCATTTATATTTGTAACTCATGATCATAGCATTGATATTATGATTCCCATCCTCCTTTCATGCCTCTCTGACATCTGATGCTGAAAATGATTGCTTGAGTCCAAGTGGAGAGCTCAAAGATGCAGCCCCCAGTGACCAGCAATCCTTCTAATGCAGTGATCCAACACCACCATCCTGTCTCTTCCAGCTGCACTGCTCTCCCATAGATGGTGTCAGGATTAAGCCTTTTTCCTCTTGTTGCCACCACTGAGCCTCGATAATGCCTGCCTGAAGCCCTGAACTTCCCAAGATGGACACACAGTGTGTGGCTGATATGCCAAAGAATTTGAGTGTCCTGCCCACCTTTAGGCTGCCTCATTTTGCCACATTGAAACAGACTCTTTGCTCTTGTCAATGGCACTGATTTCAAGAGAAAGATGTGAACTGATAATGATGGAGAAGATTGGGACTGGCCTTTCCTTCTTATTCCCTCTTCTCCACAGCACTGCTGAGGTGTTTATTACTTTGGTGTCCACCTGCTGACCTGTACAGCATAAATCTGAACTGAGGCAAGTTTTACACTTCAATAAATATAGAATACCTTTAAAAGTCACACTTGAGCAGATAAAAAGTCTGGGAAACGTCATCCAAATGTTATCATAAGTGAAATAAAATAAAATGAAATCATAATTCAGACGGATTCAGCGTTACTCAAATGCAGTGGAAAGTAGTGCTTCCAATGCCTGAATCTGCTGCCTTATTAGTTTCTCTCCTGAAAACTATAAATCCTTGATCAGATATTCTCTCCTGAACTGCAAAATAGAATGAGTAAAGTTCAATTTGGCTAGGCAAGAGCAGCAGTTACTGAGATCGGAGTGATTTAGAGCAACAGAGTTCTACAAATCAGCTGTCCTGGTATGACAACTTGTCATACAAGGACTGAAAAAATCTTCCTTACAAGTGGTTATTTGGAAGATTACGTCTGTACTCAGTGGACCTGGATCCTTCAAAAGCATGAAATTACTTCGAAAATTGAGGGGACATATTTTTTGTGGGTACTTAGGTAGTCACTTGTCTACCTCATTACACACCTAAATACCTCTGAAAATGTAATCTTCAGTCACAGTCTCAAAGGAGACAGATTTTTAGAGGTGCACAGATGGCCAGGAGGTTTACAAAGTGCCTGGTTGTTTAGTTCACTATAAAATCAACGAGAGTTAAGGGTCTCATATAAAACCACGTTGCTCTGCCTAATTAAAAACATGGCCCTGTGTCTGGTTAAAAGCACTGAGGTTGGAGCCTTGCAAGCTCTCAAAGCTGCATTTTGGCCTTCCATGAGGAGTCCCCAGGCAGGAGTGCTGATCAATGGGAACAAGGAGGGGAGAGGTGTCAAGCCTGGACAGAGGGCTGGCATCAGCTGGGAACAGACAGTCCACAGAGAACTGACACTGAAACAGGCCAGCCCACACCTTCACAAAGACACCTCAATCACATCTGCACGCTTTAAAGCAAGCTGTGGGTTTGCTTAGACCATTTGAGAAGGTGTTTTTCTTTAAATAGCAGCTTAGGATGAGAACTGCCACTTCCAATTTAATCACCCTCCTTTAATACAGGCTGGTGCTTTGCAGCTGGATAATTAACCTTGGTATTCATTCGGACTTCAAAACACCCAATTCCCATTGCTGTCAATTAGCTGACAATGTCAAGTGTGTGTTGATAGAAGATTTTTGTGTGACCCTGGCAATATGGCATTTGGGAAATTTCAGTCCTTCACAACTAAAAATGGGAAGTGACATCCACAGAATCACAGAATGGTTGAGGTTGGAAGGGACCATTTCTCTTCTAGTGAAATGGATCCACTAGATCCACTTGGAGATCTGGTCCAATCTCCGTGCTCAAAGAGAGTACTCTGGGGCACTTCACATAGAATGGTGTCCAGGGCGATTTTTAATATCTCCTCAGCTTCTATGGGCACCGTGCTCCATTGCTCAGCCACCCTCACAGTACAGAACTCCTTCCTCATATTCAGGTGAACTTCCCATGTCCCAGTTTCCACCTGTTGCCTCTTGTCCTATTGCTCAGCACCACTGAGATTGTGAATTTGTCACTGGATTGAGTTCACTAAACAAAACAGACATGTATTAGGGTTTACCCTACTTTCTGCTCTTATGAAAATGTATCTTTCTAAAACACACCCAAGATGGTTTTCAAACCTTCGTTTTGCAGCTCTGGGTGCACAGAGGATGCCTTGATCTCAGGGCATTCAGAAGCTGCCATACTTTTTAACAACAATGTAAGGCTGGAGGCAGGGTATAAACAACTGTACACAATGATTTTTAATACAAGAAGCAGTACGAGAAGCACTGTGTATCAAAATGAAACAAAAGGTGGGAAGGGCCACTGGCATTTCATTCCTTCCATTGATCTCTTTGCATTTATAATAAAGAGTTACATCCTACTAGTAACAAGATTAAATTAGTGGGCAGAAAGAAATTTGAATCAGACTATTTTCCTGATATGCCACAGTGGACTGTGTTCTGCTAATGAGTGCTAACCCTACAATCAGGTAAATATTCACCTTGAGGAATGAACAACCCTGATCAGGGATTTTAAATCAGCCAGAACAGTCAACAGCTAAAATGAGCTTGGCTCAAACACAACTGCTTTTCTGTTTAAATATTTTTCTTCCTTCCTTATGAGGATAGGAAATAATAGCATAAGAGAAACATTCTTGTAGTAAAAGAGCAGCTCCAGTCCCTTTCATGTTGGAGACCGTGTCCTGTGACTAAGAAGGGATGCATTAATGATTGATGCTCAATAGAATGCTTTTGCACAGGCTAACTGGAGCCTTCTGTGAAGGTTCCTAAATGAGCTCAGTCTGACCTCCTTAGTTGTAAAGAACTCCACCTCATCTCCTAAGCAAAATAATGGAGAAAATAAATAAGGGTGGGGCAGGAAGAAAGAAAAAATAAATTTTGGTCTGTTGTGCTTTTCTCTGGATTTGAGAATGACATCAACCAGTGGACCTTTATCTGAAATATTCTGACAGTAGAAAAACACTGACTACTCCATTTTCTATGCAGGGTCAACATTATGAAGAGGAAAAACGGGCTTTGAGCCATGAAATAATTGCACTCAATAATCACTTAATAGAAGCCAAGGTGACAATAGATAAGTTGTCAGAAGACAATGTAAGTATTTAATTATTCATTTTGAGATTATATTCAGAAACAAATTGGGTCTTGCACTTCCCATGAAATTATAGTATTTTATGTTTGTATAAAATGTAACCAGTCACCTCAACAGTTAAAATTCTTGTTTGTTTGTTTGTTCCCATCATTTTGTAAATCCAGCTCTTATGCTATGAGGTTGTGGTAAGACTTTTCATTGATATTTTTTCCCTTACGTCTAGCCTGAAACTGATGAAAAAATATTCTAAGAGATGGCAATATTCCCACATTGATTTTGCCATCAGTGCAGCAAACTGGTGCAAGCACATGGTCAGAGCTGTTGCAGTGACACGTGTAGGGAGTGGGGACTCATCAGAAGGATTTCAGGCACAGAGTAGAGCCCAAAATTTCCTGCCATTCTTTGATCTTTTGGTCTTTTGTCCCCAAAAGGCCCAGCACAATCCAGCTTTGCTGGCAGCAGGCAGGACTGACCCAGCCTGGTCACTCAGACCAGGGAGCAGGAGCCAGGCTCTCCCAGCAGCTGCTCATGTGTAAAATGTGCCTGTCTCTGTGTGGGACAAAGCAGGGAACATCTCTGAAAATTGTCACCCTCCATCTCATTAAACACTACTGAAAAATGGCATGAGTAGCACAGCTGGCAACAAGCTCATTAAATCCTTCCTGAGACAAACCTACAAAGACAGCAAAGAGAGGAATATTGCAGGCATTTAGTTCATTATTGTGCCATTCCTTCCACATTTAATAAAAAATTCATCTGCAGAAGACATGTTTCTGTTAGCACTTATTTTCCAGCATCTTACATTCAATCTTCCCATATTTCACATGAACTCTTAATCATAGCTGGGAGCATTTAGTCTCATTAAAATGCCTGTTGATGTGAACTCTGCCTGTGCAATTAACAGCTTTCTAACTGAAGTAAAAAGTTCCCAATCTGACCCCTAACTTTCACAGAAGCTGAGTTGAAAGAGTTACTTTATAACTCTAACAGCTATAAGTAATGGAGTGTGGTAAAAGTAATGGGCTACATCCAGGTTTTGGAAGCACAGGGACAACTCCAAATTAATTCACTTGAAATCAGTGGAGTTATTTTTGATTTAAAATAGTGTGACGGTGTTCACAGATGAGGGAAGAGACGAGAATGTTGACTCCCTCTTTCAGAAGGTTTGGTTTATTATTTTATGATCTATATTACATTAAAACTGTGCTAAAAGAATAGAAGAAAAGGTTTCATCAGATAAGCTAGCTAAGAATAGAATCAGAAAGAATAACAAAGGTTTGTGGCTCAGACAGAGAGCCCGAGCCAGCTGGGCTGTGATTGGCCATTAATTGGCCATTAATTGGCCATTAAACAAACATCCACATGAGATCCACAAACAGATCCACCTGTTGCATTCCACAGCAGCAGATAACCATTGTTTATATTTTGTTCCTGGGGCTTCTCAGCTTCTCAGGAGGAAAAATCCTAAGGAAAGGATTTTTCATGAAAAGATGTCTGCGACAATATAGAGGTGGACGAAAGTTGCAGAAATCTCCCTTTAAGTATGCATCCATTTACACTACTTCATGGAGTCAGGCTTGAACCCCAATTTGAGGTGTTTTCAGTACTCATAGTTTTACTCTGAGCACTAGAATATGGTCCAGAGGCCTCAAATAACAGAACCACTTCTTCAGACTTGGGGTTGGCCCATGGACAAAGTTCTGCCCTTGCAGGTCTTGAGAAAATGACATGAAATTAATTCAGGGGAGATTTAGATTGGATGTCAGGAAAAGGTTCTTCCCCCAGAGGGTGGCTGGGCTCTGGAGCAGCTCCCCAGGGCTGTGCTCACAGCCCCAAGCCTGACAGAGCTCAAGAAATGTTTGTACAAAGCTCTCAGCCACAGCTGTGACTCTTGGGGATGTGCAGGGCCAGGAGTTGGACTTGGTGATCCTTGTGGGTCCCTTCCACCTCAGGATAATCTATGATTATGTCTAGTATCACTAATAAGAGTAAAGGTTATATTTCAAATTTTAAAATAAAGAACTACAAAACAAACCACCATTATGCCTAACAGCACAGAAGTGATAAACTGAAGAATCCTACGCAGGGAGAATGTTTTTGTCTCAGCAATGTTTCTTTCTTCAATTATATTTTCTCTCTCTCTTCTGACAGAAATATAAAATTATGCTTTTGATACAAAAACATATTTAAAACTGTGGGAAACACTTCTGGCATTATTTGCCAGTCACTGTTCCAGTTGCCACAGACGTGGCTGGTTTCCATTCAGGCAAACACTGAAGGAGAGAAGGTCACCCCAGGCACATGGCTTGGCCCAGCAGGTGGAGAACAAAGTACACGTGGCACATGTAGCTCACATGTAATGTTTTCTGTAGTAATTTTTAAAGCTGCTAAAAATAAAGTGTCAGCAATGCTTTTCGTGCTCTCCATGACAACCACAGAGCAGAAAGAGAGGCGCAGAGCTTTTGAAGAAAGGATTAGGTTCTGGAGAGACACCATTTCTGCGTGCCTGGGAATGCCATATGGGACTCGGGGTACCTGTCTGTGCTGTGCATTGTGCAGCAATGTATATTGGGTTTAATGTATATGCAACATATCCAAGTCACATGCGCATGGAACAGAGTTTACTTCTAAATTGAATTCTTGGGATCTTTTTCAGGAATGAAAATAGTGTGTCCTAATATAAAATTTAAGATCCACATAAATGAATACAGTACATTTGAAGAAGAAAGGGCATTTATAAAATCTCACAAAGATAGAGAAAAATAATCACAAAACAAAAGTGTCTAAAGGTGCTTGAATGTGAAAAAATATGAACTAATGTTCACAGGACAACTATCCCCATCACTGAAAGACTCACAAGAACATCTTGTTGCTTCTCTTATTACAGAATACCATAAAATTGTCCTTTAAAACAGAGGAACTTTCTTTTTCACAAAAAATTTCTTTATGAGTTTTTAAGAGAATTAATGTAGCCATAAAAACTGGCGTGCGACAAAATTATGACATCAACATCAGAGAAAATCCAAATTATATCAGTATTCCACACTTTTTGTCTACAAACACATACTAATTTTTACAGATTAACACAGCCCAGTGCCCATAGCACTTTCATGCTTTGCATATCTCATCTCTGCCCACCTATAAAGTCAGTTGCTGAAGCCAACCTTGGTTTTAATGCAACTAGATAATGAAAAGGAAAAACAAAATACAGCTCCTACCTTCAGGGAGCCAGAGATACTGGCTGAAGGATGCAGTTACACAGTCATGTGTGCTAAATCAAATTTAAGCGAAGGGCAAATCTGTGTGCTGAATTTCCCCATTAAATAGACTGTGGAAGCCATTCAGTACCAAGATAGCATAAGAAGCTTGCTTAAATTCTCTCCTTCCTTGTGTGGAATTCTCACGGTGATTTCTTGCCCAGTGAAAATATTCTATTCTGCAGCATCAAATATTTGCAGTGAGATTTAATATATTTCTATAGCTGCATTCTGCAAGATATTAAAGGAGCCAGGAATCATCCAGAAATATCAAAAGGAGAAAGACTCTCCCTTTTAAAAAAATCAACACAATGTATATTTTTGTAATTAATTTCTCCCACAGTCTCATAAGATTATTTTAGCACTTTCTAAAGTAGTATTTTAGTGCTCAACTGGATAATACCCAATAAAAATTTTCTTTTTTGCTTAAAAGATCATGGGTTTTTAGCCTTCACAGTACCATGCATGTTAACAGTATAGAATTCAGTTCTTAATGGGAAATATCCATCCTCTGAAATGCAGATTACTGTTCTGTTGTAACAGGTCTCAAAAGTTTATTCTTAGTAATTTTATCAGCCCTCACAGAGCAAAGGAGGAAATATCTCTAGATTGTGCTAGAAACAGCAAAGCATCTTCTTGTGTTTAGAAATCAAGGTATGCTCCAAATGTCCCCAAAGTGAATTTTGAAAAGATTGATCTGGCATGGGAGAAAGGCTGAAAGCCACAAGCACTTTGCAAGCTTTAAAGAAGAGGTTATTTTCTGTTTTTTCCAGGAGCTCTACAGGAAGGACTGCAATTTAGCTGCTCAGCTTCTCCAGTGCAGCAAGAACTATGACAGGGCGCATAAACTTTCAGAGGTAATGTGACCAAACTTGTTCTGTGACATAAATATTGTATGGAAAACAGGTTGTTTTGCATGCATCAATTCCAGAATTGGTTTGGCCTTAAGGCTTTTATTCCTCCACACACCCTCCTTTAACCACAGGAGGACTTGTGCTGGTGTTTGTGCAGTCGAGGGAGGTGCTGACAAAATCACAGCACCAATGAGATTTTGCTCCACCCATGACGGAACTTGAAGGAAATCTCTTTCCCCAAACCTCTCCTACTCAGATGGGCCTGCACTGATGGCCTGTAAAGCAAAGGTTTTGTAAAACACTGGAGTGCTGTGAACTCCAGAATGCAAAACTCTGTTCAGCAGCAGTGTGGTGAGAGCAGGGAAATGACAGGCCACGGGCGTCAGAGATCCTGATATAATCAATTTTCCTCCTAAAGCTATTTTCCAGTCCAGCTAGTTTCCAAACCCCAATTTTTAAATGGACTGCCAGAACAAATATCTTTTTCTAAAGAAGCCAGAGCACCGAGTGATTGATTTCCAAGGAGTAAACTTTAATTAATAATCGTTGCTTCCAAGGAAACGAGGCTTGAGGAATAGGCTCCATAAAGGGGAGGCAAATATTATCTTAGTAAAGAAGACAGTTCTTCAGGGATCCAGGCCCTGCACAAAGCAATAGCACCTTCCTCACACATATTCCTTCAGTGAAGGTTACAGGGAATAGCCTTTCCTTCTTCAGTCCCATCAGGTCAGCATCCCCCCAAATGGCCTCTCTTGTGCAATTCTGCAATGGAATACTGCAAAATTAAATTTGGAATGTACAAACCACCTCTAAGTCAGTAGATGGCTTCGGAGCACTGAACAACCCTGGCAAATAAAGATGGACCAAGATTCTTTTGTCTTCCAGACAAAGAGACAGAACTTCCAAAGTAACCATTATCTTGGTCCTGTTATTTTTTACTGTTAACTGACTTCCCTTAGCAAATTGTATCAAGGAATTATCATTACATTACTCACACTTGAAAGCACCCTACCTGTTCTAATTAGGACCTTAAAAGCATTTAATTGTTTATTTGCAGAGAACTATCACAAATGTGAGATCTCCCCTCAGTTTCCCAGACTGTCATATACTCAGTTAAATAGGAAGTCTCCACTCATTAGTCCAAGCATTTATTAATTTAGCATGTGTAAATGTGCTGTCACAGCCAATAAATTCTTTATTAAAAAGAATTTATAAAATTCAAGTATTTATAAAATTCAAGTATTGCCTTATAAACTATTGTATATTTTCCAGAAACCTAAACTGTAGAAAAATATAGTGATGTGATAGCAGTATCATTTTAGTAATTCCAGTTTCCAGTGCAGTGCCCATAAAATAACATTCTTTTAAACACATTTCATAATCTTAATAACATGTATAAAATAGATCAAATAGTGGTGCTACAGGATACTAAAATAAGACCTGCCCCATACAGCAAATTCACATTAAATTAACTGTATTTATTTTTCCTCATTTCTATGACTTTTTACACCAGGCCTATTTTACAACCTGTTTATTCAATCTTTGTTGCATCTGTACTTACTATGACTAATGTTGCTGCCTGCCAGCAGACTGGCAATATCATTTATTTCCAATGGAGGACATATGAGTTAATTAGCAACATAATGATTAATCTAAAATATCCTGGAAGGTCTGTTGGTTGAAAAAACACAAAACACTCATCCTACTACAAATAACAGGAATGTCATTTCACTACATGCCGTATTTTGAACAGAGTGAGATGTGGGGATTAAAATAGCTTTAAAAACTTCCCAATGAAATTAAAAGAGGATCTCTGTATTTTACAGAATGCAAGACCATGGCAAGGAGCAGGTACCTTAAATTTCCTTTTTCAAAAAATAGAGGGGAGGGGAACAACTGCAGGTATTTGTGGTGTTCTCTCCTCTAGAGAAACAAATTTAAGGAGGAGGTGAGATTGCTGAGGTCATAAGGTTAACCATTGATTAGTTTGTAAAGAGGAACTTGATTTTTAGTTATAAAAACAAAGTTCTGAGTAAATCACAGCACTGAAGGGATTAATTCCCAAGTGGCATAAATCAACAGGAATATCGAAGGAGCAAACAAAGTCACAAACTCAAAACTTACTCCAAACATGAATCCAAGAATTGTGATTTCCAGCAATAAATAGGGAGAGGCAACCTCTCTCATATTGCTTTCTGAACATTGTTAGAGATCTCAAGTGAGCAAGGCAGATAAAATTTGACAGGAAAGCGTGCTTGGTGATGCCTGAGTAGGCTCCACCAAGGAATGTCATCTCCCTCTCTCTTCTGGTCCACATGACAGAATGGCAGGTGAAACCATCATCCACAGCCCTGGTCCTGACTTTCTGAAAAAAAAAACCTATATGATTTCTGATACACAACAGACTTATTGATTAATTCTGTCACAGGAATCTCAATGAGAATTCAGGTCTTAGTGCTTTTTTCTGCCGATGTGTTGAGGCTTATGTGGATGGTTGATCTGACAAGAAGTGTCCAGCTGAAGGGGCAAGAAAGGCAGCTTGATCTGCTTCTTCCCAGCACAGGAATAATCCTGTCACAGCAGCCAGCACTTCTCCTATAAGTGTCAGTCAGCTCCTCTGCATCTTCAAACAGCATTGTTTATCAAAGGTGATGCTGGAGGGCAGGAGCTAATTTGGCATGGGGCTGTAGACAAGATGAGCATGAGGAAAGACAAAAGGAGAACAGAATAGATATGATCTCTTCCTCCTTCCTCACTTCCACAGAGACCTCTGCACACCCACACTCCAACTGCAAATCACACCCAAGCACACAGTCTGGAAAGTGTTGCTGTAGGCTGTAATTCCCTTCCTGCCTTTTTAAGATTGTTGTTTACTACATACTTTATTTATATCAGTAAAATAGACCTGGAAGGGCTGGGTTAATGGCTGGACTTGAGGAGTGTAGAGGCCTCTACTGACCTGAGCAATTCTGTGATCATTCCTATCCAAGCTGAATTAATTGGGAAGGAAACATTTCAGTTTCGCAGTGTTATCCGTAAGCAAAAGCAAATGAAGATGTACAAATGTTAAGTAAACAAACAAAAATAATTTGATTACATTTGTTTCAAGAAATGCACAAAGATTGTGGCCATCACAGAGAACCAAGTATGGTGAGCTGTGTAATGTCATAAACAGCACTCATCTGACACCTCTATTGACATGTGCCCTTTTCTCCTCTCTCCTTGCCATCTCTTTATGTTGCAGTTGCCAACTGACTTTCAGGAAAGAGTCAGCATCCACCTGGAGAAACACGGCTGCAGCCTTTCTGTCCCCTTGTGCCACACTTCTTACGCCGATACCATTCCCACCTGCGTCATTGCCAAAGTGCTGGAGAAGCCAGACCCACACAGCTTGTCCTCACACCTGTCAAGCCCATCCACCAGGGATCTCAGTTTTCAGGACTCTGCTGGAAAAGCGGGACAAAGAGCCCAGTACAAGTCTGACATCTACTGCAGTGACACGGCGCTTTACTGCCCCGAGGAGAGGAGGAGGGAGAGGCGGCCGAGCGCGGACACGCAGGTGAAGGACGTGGGGTTCCTGCGCTCCCAAAACTCCACGGACAGCACCGTGGAAGAGGACGGCTTCCACTCCAGCTTCTCCCACGAAGCCTTCCCCGAGTACATCACCTCTCTGCCGACCTCCAGCTCCTACTCCAGCTTCAGCGTCACGTCTGAGGAGAAGGAGAACGCCCAAGCCAACACGCTGACGGCCTCACAGCAGGCCATCTACATGAGCAACCGCGAGGAGCTCTTTGAGAGGAAGTCGCCTGCGGGCTACGAGCACCAGGGGAGCCCCAGGTTCGCCAAGGCCAAACCCGTGCAGCACATGGAGCTGGCTGAGGACAACGAGAACTCGCCCACTTTCACCAGGACTCTGCCCCCGTATGCAAACGAACCTTTTCATTTCTCAGCCATAACACCACAGCAGGCTCTGGCAAACCAGAAAATGAGGAACGAGTGCAGGAGCACCCACCTTTCAGAAGAAGACTTGCCGGGGCGGTGGAGGCAGCTGAGCGTGGAGGACATTGGAGCGTATTCCTACAGGAACGCTGGCCGGCTGTCGCCCTGCAGTTTCTCGGAGCAGTACTACAGCAGCCCCATCAAGAAGGGGGACAGTCGAACGAGCCCCATCTATGCTAGCTACAAAGCAGACAGCTGCTCGGAGGGAGATGACATCTGCCAAAGCAGACTTGTGGACTCTTGCTTCCTGAGAACAGACAGTGGCCTGAACATTGACATCAGCACAAGCTGTAAGCAGGACAAATTGCCCACTTACAAAACAAAAGAACCAAGAGACCAAAAAAACGAAAGGATCACTGTCCAGTTATGCAGTAGCAAAAACATCGAAAACAGCCCGGTGTTGAAAAGGGAATACGTGGACGTGAGCCCCAACAGCTCAGCAGAGTCCCTCAACCAGAGCTCAGTGGAGGCCCCAGAAGTGCACCAGTCTTCCATGGAGCAGGGAAGCCATCCGGGGGCCCACAGCAAGCAGCCGCAGTTCCAGCGCACGGGGAGCACTGGGCTGAGTCGGAAGGACAGCCTTACAAAAGCACAGCTATACGGAACCCTTCTCAACTAGGCACCTCCCCACATGGCAATAAGGCAGCAAAGGGAAGGAGAGAGCGTTTGATGCTCCTAGTGAACCTAGAATGAGGTTCTGAGAAACAGGATTATTATGAAATATATATTCATAACGGTACTATATGTTTAAAACAGAATCTCTTCAAAAACGTTATACAGCACTTTTCACTTGACATCCTTTCCACATGGGAGACTGTCCCCTCCCCTCTTTTATAAACCTGAAATATTTTTATAAACAAAAATGTATTTATTAGACTATCCTAAGCTATTTGAGCAGAATTCTTTTCCCTTCAAGCAGGTTTCTTATTTATTTTTGTGCATGAGGCCATCTGTGCCTAAATTCTTGGAGGAAAAGGGTAAAACCATGATGACAGTGACAAAAAAAAATAAACCCACCTGATAAAATACCGTAAAATGTCATGTGAAATAAAAAAACCAAGAATGGTGAATTTCAAGAAGTATATTTTTTAACAAGAATGGAATTGTATCTTAAGTTATTTCATACAAATGTATTTATGAGTGACTAATGTATGCACAAAGTGATACTAATATTTTGTTCTTTTAATCCACTGTGTTTCTGCTTTCCTATTTTTCCTTGTATACTACCTCAAAAGTAATTGAGGGTTTCTTTGTCACATTTTCTGTAGGCTTGCATTTATATTGTCTAAAATGCATGCAGTGTCATAATTAATACTGTATTTTGCATAACTTAATAAAAGACACCAGTGGATATATTTTGGGGTTGTTTATCCCTTCATTCAGTAGAACGTGGAATTGCTCTGAGGGGCACCAGTCCAGCAAAAGTTAATGGCTAAAGCTCCTGAGCTGGATTGCTTTCTAAAGGAGTCCCTGTTTTCCTGTAAATTCCAGAGTTTAACTGGTTCACAGCCCATGGCCTCTGGGTGTGGGAGGATGACTTCTCATCAGCCTGTTGAAATAAGCAAGGAAAACAAAAATGTTTATCCACAGTCTTGAGTTCACTGGACAGGGTTCTGCATACTGAATGAGAGCAGAAAATTACTCAAAAACCAGTGATGTAAGCTCCTCCTCTATTACATACTTGACACAATCTTTTATGCCTTTAGGACTTTTATGCCTTTCTTCTTATGCAGCTTGGTGTTTCTAAGAGTGATTTTTCTGAAGCCTAAGGAAAGTCTGGAAAATCTGTAGCCTTTACCCCTGAGTCCAAGCAGCTGTATTTTTACCTGTACTTCTGGCATTTCCTCCAGCAATTTTTCTGTTTCTCACCATTTCACCATTATAGAGTATACAACTGGGACAGGAGGAAAAGGGAGAGAGCAAAACGAGAGGAAGAGAAAAACAAAAAGGAGAGAAAGGGAAATCCTGAGGATTTTCTTCCCAGCTTCAGTATTCCTGCTTGGTAAGAGGTAGAATGCAGCAATAAATATTTAATAATTATTTTAAGACATGTTCACATGTCCTATACTTAAAATACTGACTCTTGACAGTTCATGTATGGGGGAAGACCTTGCTTAATGCAGTACGTGGTAGTAATCAGTGGGATCACTGTGGAAATATAAACTAGCTCCTTGTAAAGCTAAAATAATGATCTACTCAATAGGTATTAAGAAAATATATTTTTTCTGCTGATTCTCTGAAAGCAGTTACCTGGCAACTGACTACAAACCAGGAGTACAGAACTGTTCATTTCCCACATAAGTATCTTCCATCATGGGGTCACAGATTCTGTGCACTTGGCATGAATAATTCCCATTGCTCTCTATTTCCACCATGTACAATATAAAATTTGTCCATTGTTGATGTGTGCAAGTGCTTGCTGTGCTCTTTGGAAGATCAGGCATCAAGTCCCTGCAGTTCCTCCAGGTTTGTTGCAGCACCATGGAAAATAATGGGCACAAATAATATCACACAGGTAAGGCACGAGATAGCCCAAAGTGGTGCTCATTTCAGTACAAAACTGTCCCAGGCCTTGTGATTTTACGCTCCCAAACTTGCTCACAGTGAGTGTGAGAGGTAGGGCAGGCTGCAAATAATTCCATGAAGTCGATAATAAACACGTACGATGAGGTTTCCAAAGGCCAAGAGCTACTTATGGCAGGATGTGACCTGCAGTAAATTGACTTGGAGATCCACAAGAGCTGTTATTTCCCCTTTGAAACACCAAGACAGAAAACAGATGTGAAAAAACCTCACTGTTGACTCATTCAGGTATATAAATTTAAACCATCCCTAAGGCAAGACATTAATTTCTCTGGTCAATGAATATAAGGATTTGTATGGAAGAGGTGAAAATTAACTGTTATCTCACCTAAGAAAATATGTAAGCTATGAAACAGTAAATTGTGTCATTTATGAACTGGAACACAGTGTCAGACTAATCCTTTTATAATATTGTTCATTATTTGACCTAAAGTGCTACTTTGGCAATTATACAAAATTACATTTCTTCTAGATATTATATCTCTGATTATTTAATATCCTGTTCTATTATATTCCTTCATACTTTTGCAGTTTCAAAGTCTGCTTCTATGCTTGACTTAACTCTTTTTCTCAGTTTATGTGCACTAATACATAGATTAAACCCAGCTTTTTCAGCCAATTAGTACAGGGTTTTTTCTGAAATAGCCCATAACCTTGTAACATTTTTCTGTAATGAATTCTGTTACAGAAAAATATATTAATGAATTTCAACTGAATCAATCAAAATAGCTATTAAAATTCTTCAGTTTTAATATGTCCATTTAAACTTCTCCTTAATTAGAAAAACTGATGGCAAGTTTGCTAATCTCCTATGAACATGAGAAAAAGTTACAATAATGCACCAAAATTTTCTCAGATTTCCAGATACACTATGGTTTACTGTAATTTTTAAAAAATAATTTGGAAATATTATAATAAAGGATTTATTTCTGTGATTTTGGGGTTAATTTTGTCACAATAAGTTTAGATTTATTGAGACAACCACAGGGAAAGATCTGAAGCATAAGGACAGAATTATGAGAGATGTTTTTACAATAGATTCAAATTTTCTTTGTGGTAGTGTCTTAATTTCTTTTCTTACCTTCAGTTTTCACACCAGGAGGAAGTAATTCAGAAAACTCTTGATGAGTTTTGGAGTATGTCATTGGAGATATTGAAAACAGCCAACAGAGTTCTGCTGTGCCATCAGACAACTGGCTTGTACAGACTTACAGGCACTGAGATTTTAGGAGATTGATCCTTGTGAGAAAAGGAGCACTTAGGTTCTGTAGGACATTTCTGACAGAGAATAGCCCCTGAAAGATCCTTCTCAGAAGATCTGACTTCCCTTTTATCATTCAAGTAGATGTAGTTTGATAAGCTCTACTCTTATGTTCATTCAATTACGAGTGTCTCCAGAAGGTAAAACAACAGATCTTCAGCCAAAGTGCCACAGACCCCTCCACTCCAGTGGCAGAGAATTTGCCATGAAATACCTTTTCCCAAGGACATGGGAATGGGAAAATATTCAATTTTCTCTTAAGCATCATAAGAATGCCAAGGTGGCTCCATGCTGCGACAAAACCTCACTTTCCCAAATCAAATTTCATATGCAGGATTTGTGGGTAACTATGGCAGGAATTCTTATTTGATTAATTATTTCATTTGCCATGAGTAAGAACAGAAAGGGCAAGTAAAAGAAGTGGCAAGTCCCCAACAGTGCAGTGAAGCAGAAGATGAAAAATATCTTTTTAATGATGAAAACCAAAAGCAGAATGAATATGACACACAACACTGATCAAGGGGAAAGCAAAGGGGGCTGAAAGAGATCAGAGTCAGACATATTGAATCACATATCAAAACAGAAAAGAATACCAAAATATTTCTAGGGATATGGGTTATAATTCACCAGGAACAACAGTGCAAAACTATTATGAAGTCATGGAAAGAAAATTAATTATTGAGATGTTTTTTCACTCCTAATTAATCTTATAAAACTGTGCAAAATCTCAATCATTATGAATAATGCAGGTCACTTTTGTTAAACTTTTTACAAGTCTAGAAATAGCAAAAATTTTTAAGTTTAAATCATGGCAAGCCATAACACAGGTCATTACCAACTCAACAGTTTCTAACTTCTACACCCAAACTAGAAAATTAATCAAACTAATTCTTTCCCCTTCCAGCACTTTTAATTAAAAAGAATCCATAATCTATCACAGAGCATGATTATGCAGCTACTTAGATTAATTTTCCCTTGTTTAATTTTAAAGTACTGATTGACATCCTTTGGACTTTCATATAAAATTCTTGCCCTCTGTTCATGTTTGCAACACTGTAACCTTTACAGACTATTGTTATATGTCTCCTTAAATTGTGTAGATGTGGTCATCTCAGATTTTTCTCTTGGAAGACACTCCTTTCAGGATATTAACTGCTTCTTATTCATTTTACTATGAGCTGTTCCAACCCCCTGTACAAAATGCAGTTGAAGGAAAGGTGAGGGCAACAGATTAGAGCAGCTTTTTTTGACCCTCCCTGCTGATCTGCGTGCATCAAACCATGGCATGTTGTCTACATGGTCTTATATCAACATTACCAGAAGTTTTTCATTGTTTTCCCAATCTTTCCTTCAAGTCTTTGAAAACAAACTTCATTGTTACAAACAGCTCTAGAGATTCAGTTATTCTTTGACAAGCTGTCACTCATTCCAGTGTCTCCCACATTGTTTTCTCTTTGGTATTTTCTTTTTACTGTATTTTAGTAATTGAGAGGGTTTGTTTGGCTGCGGTTAAATAGAGTAATTTGAATGTTTATGCAATTAAAGGTCTTGCTCCTTCTGTACCCCACAAGGTCTTAGGCAGCAGCTTACTGCCCAAGGCACCAAGGTTTTGGAACAACGACTTCATCTGCAAGGGCCAAAACAAGATGCATAGATACAAGATGTAGTTGTTGGAAAATATCCCTGATGAGAATTAAGTGCCTCCTCATCAACATACCCATCATGATAGATATACATTAATACTCTGACTGTGATTATTCAGAAAAATTCTAATTTTTAAAGTTAGCTCTAATGAATGAATATTTAAATATATTCAACAATTTCAATTTTTGCTTTGCAATTTATGAGTCAGAGCAGACATGCACAAGCTGCAGAGCCACAGCACAATTTACTACACTGACAGCTGTATGGTTTAGAAGAAGAGAAACAACAGCAAATCCCAGAATAATTAAAATTTGTAACATCAATGTCAGCCAGCGTCCTTTCCCATTCCAGGTTTTCACATGTGACATTGAAAAACAGATCATAAAGAATAAAACATCCTCAGGACATAAGGGTTATAAATTTCAGCAGGTTCCCACTCAAGAGGTTTTTTGTTAGAGTATTTATTGTTACAGTAGAAACCCTCTTAATCTGGAGACCAGTTGTGTGGGGTGACATGAGAAGGGACACCTACACTGAATGTCCAGACAGCACAAAACCTCTCTCCTCAAGAAACCACTGTGCCACCAACCTGAGGACATGGGAACAACAGCAGTTAGCACTTCTAACTAATAAATCACGAGTATTGACTCTGGTGGGATTATTTTTGACAAGGAGTTAAATCCAGATTTATGTTCACTTGATTTAAATTTGTCAATTTACTTCAATGGACCTTCAGCATTTCACAGTCTTTATCCTCCCAAAATGAGGGAAATGCTCTTATCCCCAAAGCCCTGGGAGTTACACTAAGATGACATGCCTAATCCCAGAGAGATAGTAAGGAGTTAGCTATTTTAGCTTTAGCAGATTTTAGGGATCTTGGCCTTTTGCTCATGCTATAACTTGAGAAGGAAAGTTAAGAAGGAAAGCTCAATTTCTCAAGCTCAGCCTTAGCACAGGAACTGAATCATTGTTTTCTGATTCATCCCCACTTACCTGAGCTTTCAGTGTCCACAATAGCCTGAAGGTGAGGAAGGAAAGAGCTGATACTGGAAGAAAGAAAATTCAAAATTTAATCTCTGCATTCAAACTATTCAAAGGCCAAATTACTTCTAAGACAGTCATGCTTGTCTACAATAAAACTGGGGTTTTTTCCATATTTTACCCAGAGAATACATACACTGCCAAAGAAAGTATGTAACTGAATTGAGAACTTGCATCTGGATGTTTGGAACAACTTGGATTTTCCTGAAAGGTTGGAAGGATACATAAGGGAATGGAGGCAGAGCAAGGATGGTTGTTCTGTCAGCACAAAATGCAGTAAAACTTTCCAGTCACAACATTTGCTGGATTCCCCTGATTTTTAGGGTACATTATGAAAAAGTCCCAGGAAAAGGCTTTTAGAAACAGGCTGTTTTCTTTCAATCTAATTTTGCCTTGTTTCCCCCATCTCTTTTTAAAGAGAAAAAGAAAAATCACGTTTTGCAAGCTGCAGTGATATGGGGGTTTTTGTTAGAGCTGTCAGTCCTGCCTATGAACACCTGACTTGTGTCAGTAGGGAAAAACAATCCTGAAACTAAATCAGTTTTACAGAATAACATTTGGTACTCAAGGAGAAATGGTCTAATTGAAAAGAATGTCAGTAAACAGCTCATTACTGAGATTTCAGAGTCCAGAAAGCCGAGTTGTGGGAACACAACAAATCCAGCGAACTCACACTTTGCAAAGACCCCAAACAATTATTTTATTTAAAATAGGTTTGGACTGCCTTTTACTTTTCTTTCATTCTCTATTGATGATAAAGATGAAATGCACTTTTTGGCACTCTAGATGACACCAATTAAACTTGATTTCTTGCTTCAGCTCATAACTCCACTTGTCTCTGACTTCTAAGACTACTTTATTTTGAGCTTTAAATTTCTGCTTTGTTTAGACAGACAGTGTTGTTCCCACTCAAGCAACCTAACTTCCAACTCATGAAAATGCACACACAACTCCGAAGCCCTACCAAATAGGTAATTTGCCCAACATTTGTATTTTATCCTTATAAAAGGTTAGGATAATTCTTCTATCTTTTTATCCTTTAATCTTATGAAGGATGGAATGTCTCTTATTATTTGATTATCCAGTACTTGACAAAATAGTCCTTTGATTATAATTGCATAGGCCATGCATATTGCATTACCTGCCCACCATTACCAAATACCCTATTTCCTTACCCTGATTCTTTTTTTCCCCTTTGGATGTGAAATTAACATTTCCTATTCTCATGTGAGTCCCTGGGCTACACTACCTCACCTCACACCTATGTATACCTAATACAGAGAAATGAAGGGAACAATTTGAACTCCCAGTATTTGAAGAAAGTCCTTTACCCTGGGCTCTCCCTTTCCCTTGCTGGGCCTTTCTCCTTGCAAAGCTTCTTACACTGAAAGAGCAAAAGCCTCAGCATACAGTATTTGGAAATTACTACAGAACAGCTGGGATCCACCTCATTTTTCCACAGACACTGACACTGCATGTATCATATTTCTCAGCACTCTGCAGTTTATATTTATACTCACTTGCAAGCCAAAGCTGTTTATCAATTCACACAAAAAAAGTTCTATTCAAAAAAAGGCATCCTGGCCACAAACTTCCTTGGCACATCAGCACCTTCTTCCCTTAGTGCCATCCACACTAGCTAGACACTGATACTGAGGAATTGCTCTGGATATTCTCCTGCTGAGCAGATAAAGCTTCACACAGCTGTTGGAAGAAAAAGCTCTTAGTGGAAATAAATAACTCAAGCAAACAACAAAACAGGGAAGACTCCAAAGAAGCAGGGCTGTTTAGAGAGCCCATTGGACTGGACTGGTGCAGCTGCCAGAGGGGTGATAAGGAAGCCCTTCTCCCCCACCTGAGAAAGGCTTTCCACCTCATTGCAGAGCACACTCACTCTGCAGGAGCTGCACAGCTGGAAGAGCCTGGGAGAAGCCTCATCACTCCAGCATTGCTGGCAGACAGCAACTAGCAAAGCCTCTTTCTCAGCTACTCTTTCAGAGGCTGGTGACAGTCAGATTTGATCCCATCTGAACCAGCACCAGTCTCAGACGATGCCTTTAAGGGTCTCAGTTCTTATACAGATGCTGCAGGAATAATTGTATCCACACAGCAGCATTCCCTCATTACATCAGTGATGGAGATTCCATGAGCTGTCTGTCTGGGCAGGTTTTGGAATCTGTGGCATGCAAAGTGCAAAGGACAGATGTGAATACTTGTTGGGGTGAGAGGAGGTAAAATGTAAGGCAAGAATACAAGAGAGAGAGGGGCATGTCTCCATTTCATGTCTTGGGCTACACAATCCTAGCTTGGGCTACACATTGCACAGTGACAGACAAGAGAATGAAGTCAGACCCATCAGAAAATAAGGGAGAAACAGCAACCAAGCCTGGGAACCTCCCAGACCTTCAGGATCAAGGCTACAGTTATCTTGCCATTATTATTGCTGAGTCTGCTTCCTGTTGTCCAAGAAACAGAGACTGGGAGTCAGGAGAGGATTCTGTTTTCAGTGGGCTCACAGGGCAGACCTGAGAAAATCCTGGTGTCCCCTGATGTTGCAGAACCACATCTGCAGAGCAGGCAGCAGAGCAGCAGCTCCTCAGAAATGTACAACAGTGATGAAAAAGCCATATAGCATAACTTGCCTTACCTGTCAAAATTTTTCCTATTTAATGGCAGTGTCAGAGTCAGCCTTCTCCCTCATTGTGCTGGCTGAATTAATCAATTTTTCTCTGCTCCAACCATGTGTGTGTGTCAGGCAGGAGCTACCCACTGCATTCAAATCTTATGGTTTCAACATTCATCAGCATTTTCTCTCCTCTCTGAGCACTAGTGAAAGTTTTCGTGCCACAGTTTATTTACAGTACATTCAATTCATGCCTCTAGCCATTCTAGAGACTTCCCACACACCAAGTCCTATACAGGCTTTAGGGCACATTTTAAACCTACTGAAGACACACAGACTGCGCTCTCTGGCTATGGAACTGCCACATTTAACTTCCTTACACATTTAAATAACATTGAAATTATTCAGAAATTTAGACAAATTAAAATACAAATTGTAGACATACTACTGATCTTGATTCTTGTCAGCATTCCATTTAATAAATTCTATTTAATAAATTATTTTCCCTTGGACTGCTGTGCTGGGATTGTTTGCCTAGAAAAACAGCAGAGATTTTTGCTGGGCCAGTCATTTATCTTTGCATGTGTGCCCACATCTTTAATAGGAGGAAATTATTTCCCAGCATACAGCTCACAAATTTATATGAATTATTCCCAAAAGTTATACATATATATTATCATATAATTACATTATGACAATTTAATTTTGATTGAAATTATTTTATTAGTAATTTAGATGAGTTCCAATCCTCCAGCAAGAGCATTTGGTCTGAAACCTGACAGGTGAATTGGCTCCATTATAAAAGCAAGGTATACACTTCTTACCCCAGGCACAGAAGAGACATTAAATTCAGACAGCTAACACACAAATAAAAGCCTAATTTAAACACTGAAAATAATCAGTCCAGAAAACTACAATAACACTACAGTGGGAAACAAATGTCTGTTTGTAGTGTAATTCTTTGAAAGATGGTTCCCCTGGATGCTGCTGTCTTTGTGGGAGGCACTGCTGCCTCAGACAGTGCAGCCCACAGCAGAGATGTCATTGTGTCAGGCTGACATCTGATGTGTTCAGTCTCCTGCAATGTGAGATCTGCTTATTATTTCCCTCTTCATAACAGAGGTTCACGGCAACCTATTAGCTCTATTTCTTTTATTTATTGCACTACAGTGTTCAAAACACTTCCTGAAAACAGGACTGCGCTACAGAAGTGCACAGCAGTTTGCTTTCCTTCTCCAAATAGCACCTTTTTTCTGCTTCCCAGCGTTTCTGCAGAGGGACAGTTTTGTCACAGGCTTAGATGAATCTTGGATAAAGGTGTAAATAAACACCTCACCCTGTGCCTTGGGACCATGTGGAGTACACAATTAGTGGGGAGTTTGTCCTGGTTTCAGCAAAAGAGACAGGGACCTGTTAAAGTGGATCCAGGGGACAGCCATGGAGACTCTCCAAGGGCTGGAGCCCCTGAGGAAAGGTTGAGAAAGCAGGAGCTGTTCAGAGGGTACTGTGTGACCCTCCAGTACTTACAGGGGTCTTATATAAGAGAGGGAGAACATTTTTTGCAGTGATAGGACAAGAAGGAATAAGGATTTTGAATGAAAGGAGAGAGATTTAGATTAGATATTAGGAATAAAGTCTTTACTAGAGGGTGAGGGTGGTGAGGCACAGGAAGAGGTTGCCCAGAGAAGCTGTGGCTGCCCCATCCCTGGAAGTGCTCAAGGCCAGTCTGGATGGAGCCTTCAGCAACCTGATCTCATGGAAGGAGTCCCTGCCCATAGCAGGGGGGATGGAACTATGTGGGCTTTAATGTCCCTTCCAACCCAAGCCCTTCTGTGATTCTCTGATTTGTAAGAACAATTTCCAAAGTAAGTTTGAGAAATCCCATGCAAATGCAGCAGAGACTTTCCATTGCAAACACCTGTGGCCAGCCCAGTGGAGGGTCTCCCCTGCAGCCACCCCGAGGGTATTTCAGCTGCCTAATGGTGCAGGAGGGGGCTGAGCACTCAAACTCTCACCTTGCAGCCTCCTCTGGCTCCTGCTTCCCCCTGCACAGTGCTGAGGAGCCATGTGAGAGCTGTCCTGGCCCAGCAGATTGCTCAGACAGAGCTGGCTCTGCTGTCAGCAGGACACTGCTCTGGCACCCAGCCTTCCAGCACATGGCATCTGAAATGAAACCCTACCTCTGGGAAGCTGCAGAGACAAGTGGCAAATGCATCATGATTTTCTCACCCTGATACCTTCTCCTGCAATGTGGAGTCCTGTGGGCAAGACTTCTGAACCTCTTATTCTATAATCATTCCAATTTAAAAAATACATTTTTTAACTTTACAGGGTGTTACAGGGATAAAGCAGAAGAGGTTCAAGCCTACCACCTACATCCTAGATGCACCAATGGGTAGCAGAGGTATTAAAGAGAAATCAAGTTTATCATCTCACTGATTGCACATGTCATAACACTAGAAAATGTTCCTAAAAAGCTGCCTGGAAGACAGAATACTTTCTGAAAAACTAGGCACCACACCTGTATGAACCTGAAAGAATGTGTTTCATGTACGCCTGCTTCACAAAGCAGCATCCTGTTATTTGTTTGATGGGAGATGGCATTCCAAACAGAGGGATCAGGGATGCTGCTCTTGTGTTGATATTTACTTAACAATGTTCCAGCCACAAAAACCTCCACCACACTTCAGCATGCTCTCCACAGGCCAGAAAAACACTGATGGCTGAAAGTCTTTCAGGGTTCTTTGTGGCTGTGCCCATAACAGGAAAGGTGCACCACAAACATTCAAGGATGTCCTGAATCATTGTCCTGAAGAGTAACTGAGGAATGACAGAGAAAAAAATAGAACAAGCAGAGGGGAAGAACACCCAAGGAAACATGAGGCAATGAAAAACAGTTCTTGAGATGTATTGCAAGAGCTATATTTAAAAGCAGAAAGAAGAGGTTAGTGTAGGATGTTGTGAGGGTTAGACCTGCACAGTGATGTTCTGTGGAAGCCTTTATTGGAATTCCTGCACTCCTGCAGTGACTTCATGGATGGGACTGTGTCCCACGTGAATGTAAAAATAAATCACCCAGATAATGTTGTAACACTTCAAATATACTTAATCTTCACGAATTTTTCTCCCAGAGATTCAGAGTAGTACTTGTTCAAAAGGGAATGATTGTAGAATTTGAAATGTAAGTATTCAGAGAGGAAATTAATGTCTAATTATGAATGTTAAAAATAAAAACAGAGCTATTAATTTCAGAAGCAAATGATGAGTTCTTATGTTATGGAAAAAAATACCATCCCTCTAGAAAATATCTGAAGAGTCGATTGATATTTTTTCTATTATTTACTCAAATTACTGCCAAAACTTTCCTCTGACAAATTCTCTCATGAAACTGTATTGTATTTTTTCATTCAGTTGTCACCTTTCAAGAAGATCTCAGGTTCAGTAATAATTAATGCAAAACTAAATGTGAGTTTATTAAACTAGAGGACTTTGGTGAAAAGCTTAGTACGACTAAGCTTCCTAACTCAAATTAAAATGGTACCATCAGGTCTCAGGCCAGATTATGAAGAATACAATTTCTCTGAAATTACTCCCTTGACAGACACCTAAGTAAAAGGCAGTTTAAAACACAATGAAAAGGTCATTGTCCTCATTTTTTAGGCCTGCAGTTCCCAAGGGAATGCTTAAGCATCCTTTAAAATATATGGAAAATGGGAGGGTAGAGAATGGGGGGCAGAAAGAGGCTCAGGGCTCCCTGCTACGTGTTCCTGCAGCAACATAAGGGGAAGAGCAAAGAAACCTCTGCAGTGCCAAGGCCCAAACAGACTCATCAAACCAGGAAAGGAGGAGCTTTCATTTGGTGGAACACCAAGTGCAGGAGCCACTTCACATGCCAAGTATCACACAGAATCACAGAATATTCTGAGTTGGAAGGGATCCATCATAATCACAGTCCAGCTCCTGGCAGCACCATCCCCAAGAGTCACATCATGGGCCTGAGAGCATTGTCCAGACACTCCTGGAGCTCTGGTAGGCTTGGTGCTGTGAGCACTTCCCTGGGGAGTCTGTCCCAGTGCTTGACCACCCTCTGGGTGAAAAACCTTTCCCTGATATCTAAACTAAGGCTCCCCTGACTCATTTCTTTGAGCACATCCAAATTTGAATGCAGGATTTTGTATGGAAGTGTTGACCCATAACTGTTGGCCAAAATGCAAGAATTTAGGCCCAGGTCCAGGTAACACTTTTCTTTTATAGAAAAAGGACACATTTTCTGTTGCTCCAGTGGATTTAGCTCAATTGCACCAAAGACAGCATTCAATTTATTATAAGCAACTGGAAAAATATGAGGAGCAATTTCTTATTCCCTCAGAGAACCTTGCCAGACTTGCAAACCTCCCTTTCCCTGGAGGGCATTCAAAATGCACCAAATAACAAAAATCCCCAAAGATGCATAATTAATGTGGTAGTTCAGCTATGACGTTGAAAAACAAGGAAAACATTGTATACTTCATTAATAAAAAGATTGTTTAAAATTGCACTTCTGAAGTTGAGACCAGAGGTCCAAATGTAAATTATACCAGAATCTGGAGTGCCAAAAGCATTATCTTTATTTTAATAATGACATGTTGTCTCCACTGCCTTCTCTGTAAAACTCCAAAATGCCAATTATCCAAGGAAGTTTACAGCTTCTAAGGTGAATTTTGCAATTCACCTGTCCCTGAAGCAGCCGTGACCAGACTGCTGCAGCAGTGCCAGAGTTAAAAACTGAACACTGAGAGGTTGTCCTGCAAGCTCAGCCACAAATTACAGCAAATTTATGGTGGTTTTTAGAAGTGCAGTGCAGGCCAAAGAGAAGCTCTTGGCTGTGGCTAGCATGGCAATGCAGCCTGAGCAAGTTACACAGCTGAGAGGCAGGTTCATCACTAGAGCCTGTCCCAGTCCCACCTTGCAGCTTCACAGCTCTGGCAAGGTCACAGGATGAGTGCAGCAAGGTTCCCCAGCTGAAATGGACCGTGAAGTTACCCCTGGATGCTGATGGGACACTTTGGCAAGTGGAAGCTCTGCTCAGCCAGGCTGCTGCCCAGAGAAAGATGAGATGAGATTTTGGATATGATGAAGATTTCACTTCATGGCTTTTGCCCAGATTCTGAGGTGATGTATCTGGTCAAAACATTACCTGTTTGAGGTTGCAACAAAGAAAAATTAGTCCATGACACGCCTAGAGTTCACAGATTGCATGTTTCATATTAATGACATAATAAACATTTTCATTTTTGTACCAAAAGCAATATGTGATTTGAACTAATGTCTGCATTTCAAGTAGTTCAATGCATTAAAGCAAATAGCTAATATGTGCAAACTAACCATCCAGACTGGTGGGGGCAATAGATCTTTTTAAGAAACTCTTTTTACAAACAAGAACTTGCCTTAGCGAGGATTAAAGAAGCAAGGAAAATGAATTAATCAAAATATTTTATTTGCTCTATTATATATAAATAAATTATAACATATGTGTAAGCTATGACATTCTTTCCCTCATGTTCAACTTAAATAATTTCCTACGGACCATGAGATGGAAGAGCTCTGGAATTTACTTACAATTCTTAGCAGCAAGCCAACAAAGGAAGTGGTTACACAATAAAACATAAAAATAACATAGTTCATGGTGAAATATAGCTAAATCATATTCAGAGGCAATTCTTTGCTACTTGCTTATAAACAAGTGGTACTAATCTGAACATAGGGAAATTGCTTTCTCAATGTAAGCTGGTTTGTACCAGAGAAAACACACTTAAGCACAAGTTGTTACATAAGCTGCTCTCCTAAGGATGCACTTCAAACAGTTTCTCAGTAGAAATCTTCCTGAGAATGATACCTGAGTTTTGCTGCCCTGCTTATGGAATTCAGAGACAAATGGATCTAGCTGAAACTATATGGAGCATAACTTCAGGCACTTTCAACCTTGGTGAACCTTCAACCTTCTCCAAAGTCTTCCTGAAAAAGTTTTTAGATTGATTTTAAGAAGCACTTATGCAAAATTGTGAAAATGTAGTGAGAATTACCTTTGGATGAAAATTTATCATCTCTGTGCAGTGCCTAGGTACTTCCTGGTATGCTTCTAAATAAGCTTATGTAGGATACCCAGGATGGGAAAGGGAGGTGAATAAAATGAGTTCCTTTAAACCTCCACCCAAATCCAGTACAGAGAGTCCTACCCCCCACCAGAGACCCTTCATCCCCATCCATGCCAGGCTGCTCTGTGCCAGCTGGGTCACTCTGCACGTCTGGAAGGATTCATCCAGCTCTGGGGCAGGGCCAGCTCATCTTACTGGAGATCAAGCACCTCTAAAACTGCCTTTTTTTCCCCCTCATAAACTAACTCCCTGCATTTCAATTCTTTGAAGTGTGAAAACATCAGACTGTGGCCACTCTGCACAGAGAGGTGAGTAATGAAGAGAGCAATGAGAAATTTATCAAAGAAAGGGGAAACACCAAAGACTCTTTGAAGCTCCTGAGGCTTACATTCATGTTTGCAAGTTGTAAGGCCCAAAGGAGTAAATGTGTAGTTTGTCTCACTTCTGAAATCACAGTATCTAACCTACAGGCACTTGGGGGAGTAGGGGATTCTCTGAACTATCCCCAGTTTAGTTCCACCAGCTGGCACATATTAAATATGGTCTTAGAGCGCATCTCCTCATTTAAATTCATTTGAGGGCAACACAGTTTGCACACTCTGTGAGCTAAAGCACTGTAAGTGGCAATAACTCTGAGACTTGGTGGGTGAGGTTTCTTTGGTTTTGTTTTTTTTTTTCCAAAAAAGTGCACTCCTGACAAGGTAAACCTTCTAGGAACTGATACAATAAAAAGGATCTGCAAGACAGTAGAGCAGTAATCAAAGGCAGAAAGAGAAGCAGACAGAGGAGAGGCCAAGAAAAGGGGACACTCTCCAAAAATAATAAGCCTCATTAAAACTGGAAAACAGGGAAGAATGGAGTGCAGAGTGCTCTGGGATTTCTGCCTGCCTTTCTAATGACAGCTAAAATGAAAGCCTGAAAGTCTCAAGTCAGAGCACAGCAAAAAGAAAAGGAGAAGATGAATGTAGTGTAAGCACATAGACTGCTATACCCTTAAATGCAGAAGACAAGGTGCTGAGACAAGGACAGAAAAAATGAAAATTAAATGGTGAGGATGCAAGCAGTGACTAGGAGGAGCTGGGATTCAGAGACTGAGATCAAGGCTAGCTGAAGAAAGAAGAGCAAATATTTTCAGCTGAGTGCAGGCCAAATCCTTATGTAAGGATAATGGGTAATTTGAGATCCCACAATTTTTTGATCTGCCTGCTTTGTTCTGTTCTGCTGTAGTATTGTACCTTTACATTTGCCTGTCCCCTACAGAACAAGCAATCCCATTGTAATGCCATATCTTATTTTTATGATGAAGCCAAGAGCTGAAATACAGTGACTCACCAACAGTATTTCAGCTGAGTGAACACAATGATTCTAATAACTGTCTGCTAATTAGCAGGTTTTTGAGATAAAGACAGTTGAATAGCTTGCATCCTCTGACACCCAAATTAATAATGCTCCAGTAGCAAATAATAAAGTGGTAGAGACTGCCATTATTACTTTTTGGTACAGTACAAAATAGATTAAAATTAATCTGGCTTGTTTATCTACATAGTCTAGATCATTTCAAAATGCTGGAAAACTCTGCCTTGGCTCTAACATATGATACCCTAGAGACCTTTATATAAATCTAAAAGAATTTCTCCTAAAGCAAGATGCAAACATTTATACATTACAATTTTATGAATAAAATTCATTAACCAACAATTTATTACATTCTAAAAGCTTCATATGACCATAATAATCCTTGTATGCAGCCCAAATAGTATTTGGTAATTGCAGAGTGATGGAATAATGTGGATATTTTTTGATTACAGTTCATTACATAAGATAACAAGGAAGAATTTGTGTTTGAATCATAATGAAAACTTAATTGACACCACTCTTCTGAAGTATTTTCAATGACTAAATTTCAGTCTGTGTCTTAATCAGTTTTATATTAGAAAGAGATTTTAACAAGATGATGCTGTGAAAACAATATCATTGCATTATAAAACCTTTGGATCTTCTAAGTAATTAAACTCCAACCATCTTGGAAATCTGACACAAATGCAATTCTATCTTCAATATTCTTTAAGATTATACAGTTTCAAGTTTCTTTTATTTTCTGTACTACCTTTAATCAAATTTAAGCTTTTCCCTCCCTCTCCACCCCTCAAATAGTCTACAATTTATACCTGCAAGATAATTTCAGGAGGGATAAATTCTAGACTCCAGAATCATACCTTAACACAAGTTAAATCACACATTAACACGAGTTAAACTTAAGCAACAACATGAGTAATCATACAAAATGCAGTTACTTTTCTTGGCAGTGATTCCCAAAGTCTGCTCCCTCAGGACCTTCCCTCTATCCAGATGTGCTCAGAGCTCACTCACACAGAGAGAAATGTCCACATCAGCTCAGGCCTCTTCCAAAAAGCCATTTCTACCATGAGCTCACATGTATTTTAGAGGCCTTTCTCAAGGCTGTACTTAACAAAATAACAGATAATCTCCCATGGAGAGAGATCCCAGGTTGTAACAGGAACAATTACAGTGCTGCCCATCACTCATATAAGACACACCTGGCTGCCCAAAGTTTTTAAGTGGCAACAGCACATTTTGAATTAAAACACCAGGAGGGAAGAACACAGAGCCAGCCCCTTGGAAAATGCTGTGCAGTTGGGATTCAGCCTGCCTAGCAACAGGCAAGGGCTACTTCACTTCCAGCTGACCTCCTCCTGACTTTTATGAGGATCCCACAGCTTGAATTAGGAGTAACTCAAAACCACCAAACAAGTTTCTATTTAAAGGTACAGCTGGCTTGTATACGAAAGGCACAGTGAAGAAAAGTGCAAACTCCAGGCTCCTGTTAAACAGCTCATTGCTGCACAAGGAAGCAAGAAATAAAGGGCCATCTGGGAAACAAAGAAATGGTTGCTTTTTCATTGCAAGACTCACTTAAATTTAATGCCCTACATTAAAACCTGTCATAGCTGTTGGTAGGGTGATTTAAACCATGCAGCCATAAAATCTTGGTCCAGACTTCAACTGGACCCACAGCCTTGGTATAGGCTTATGTCTTACTACAGGCAATAAGGAACATAAACTACAAACCAATGGAATACATTATGCTCATTAATAATTAAAATCTGCTGTTCACAAGGATGCTCTGAAAATTTTTCTCTGAAAAAGCTTTTTTTACTGAGCATGCAAAAAAGTAGATAGAAACCCCTTGCATTTGTGCCAATATGAAAAATCAGAAAAATAAAAATGTGCTACAGAGAAGTTGCTACCATACCCAGTTTATGGATTCCATGACAGAGACAATTTACTCAGCACCATAATCCTGTGTATGTTAAAATACCTTTCCAGACTAACCAGACCAAAGACAAGACAAGCTTACAGCACTCACTACAAGATAATACACATAAACATATAAATGTTTAAATACTAGATAATACATATAAACATATAAATACATATAAACATATGGAGTCATGATAGGAGTACATATGGTTTATGTGATGCACAGACATATTATTTTTCATACATATACACACACATGCACATTAAATATTTTCTAGAACCAAGTAATACACTTGCAGGGAACACAAATTTAAAGTACAGCTACAAACAATCTCTATGTATGTAAATACATACTAATGGCCTAATTAACTTTACATCTGCTCAAGAATAGCCCAGCTCCTGTTTGAGTGCTGAAGAACTTCCCCTGCACTGAATAGCATGATGACAATTTTCTGTGTCCAAGCAACATCAAGAACTATGGAGAAATGCATATGTGTTTGCAATAAATTAATGTTAATTGTTTTCACCCCCAAGCATCAATTCCATTATAAGCTTGTGTACTATCTTGTCAAGAATAACAGGAGTAAACAAAGATAGCATGTATTTAAAAAAATGTTTATTTCTTCCTTATTTATACATAGTTTCTTTTTATACAGTCATAAAAGTAAGTTTAAAACTCAAGTTTAAACACCAGGATTTCAAAACCACACATGTATTGACTTCAAAATTAGGTTCAAGCTATCTGTCACACCTTTCCCTGCAACTCTCAGAAGGCATTTTACAGTAAACTGAGCTGATAATAGACCTTCCATTTTCAGAAGAAGCAGTCCCACCTGCCCTGTGACCTTCCCCCTTCTTGCGCATAGAAGCTGTTTTGCCTTGAACTACACTATTACATCCCTAACCCTACATTGATCAGGTCAGGGAGCTAAACCAGTTCAAAAAAGTGGGAAAAAACATCTCAGGAAGATGGAACAGGTATCAACTGATCTGAACATCATCATCTGTTAAATAGCGTGTCCTCAACTTTTGGTGAGGAAAAGAGGAAGCAGTCTCTTCCTGACAGAGGAGGTTTAGATTGGATAATAGAAGAAACTTCTTCAGCCAAAGGGTTGTCAGGCATTGGAACAGGACGCCCAGGGAAGTGGTGGAATCACCATCCTTGGAGGTATTTAAAAGATTTGCAGATGTGGCACTGTGGGACATGGTTTAGTGGTGGACTTGGCTCTACTGGGTTAAAGCTTAGACTCAATGATTTTAAAGTTCTTTTCCAACCTAAATGATTCTATGATTCTGTGATAAACTCTGGTTTAAGAAAGCTGCATTGAAAAGATGCATAAAAAGAGCAATAATTTCCTTAAATTTAGGTGCTTGCTCAAAGCAGAATGGGACTGGATGAGCACCAGAAGATTAACACAAAAGGGTTAAAAATTTGTCTCCAGGCTTGAGGGAGAGCATAGGATCATTTCTTTGCTCAACAGCTAACCACAAAACCATCTTAACTGCATTATGAAAGCATAAACATAGAGGTCATAGAAGAAAAGACAACAGTCTCTGTCCTGCTTACAACACATCCCAACAGAATTTCACATTCCATACTCTGGCTTATTTCCTAAGCCTCTGACAGACTCACAGGAGAGAGACATCCTAAAAAGTAACTCTGGTTGTTATTGCCAGATCTTGATTTCTCCAGCCCAGTCACATGTTGCAAGGAGTGATGGCAAGACTGGGTGAAATGTTGCACTCACACAAGCTTCTTTATGTGCAGACAGAGTGCGAATAATCCTTGAAGTATGATAGTTGTAGAAAAACACTTTGCCATCTGAACTTCCTGTCACCAAAAGTGTTCCATCTGGAGAAAATTCACAGCCCACTGCAAATCCTTCCACCTGTGAAAAACAATAACAGAGTAAGTCTTGATGCTGATTAGAAAAGTTCATTGTGAAAATTAATAGAGTACAAAACCTGCATGTCTTTAAATAAATATACACTAAAGAATTCTCCTGGTCTTTACTAAGACACAGCTATAGCAAAAACTTTTTTAATCAAGACATTAAGCATTCATAAAGCCTTCTAATAACTATTTCATTCAGAGTGCATTTGATTCAAAATAGACTGGCACATGGGAAAGCAAATGAAGCCAATTAATATCTATCACTGATTTATAATAGAACACTATAAGCAGACATTAAAAAGTAGAGGTGCTTTGCTATCAATCATCCTTTTAAACTTAGATACTGTTTAAGCTCCTGGTGGAGAAGGATACCTTGTGTCCTTCGTATCTTTTCTTTTTGTTGATTCTGTAGGGTCGCTGGGCAGAAAACAGAGCCAGGTAGTTCCCGTTGGTCTGAGCAACAAACACAGACTCCCTTGGGTGCAGGCTCAGGCTTGGGCAAGTGTAACGCTCCTGAAAAGGATTTTAAAGGAAGTTTTGTTTTATCAAACAGATTAGTTCAAATAAATCAAGTTATCTCTTGACATATTTGAGAGCCCATGAAGGACAAAGTAAGGACAAGTCATCTCCATTAATATATTATATAAAGATACTTAAATCACTACAAACCTTATATCAGGACAAAGGCTAAATCAAACCTCTACCTTGTTTTCCTAGATATTGACCAAAATCCCCTATCCATCTGAGCCACAATTATACTGCACAAAAGCTGCAGAAAGGTAATTCCAACCAGACGGCTCTCCATCATCAGCTTTTGCCCAAGGAAACCCAAAGTTTGGATGTCAAAGTGAATCATCTTCTCCCATACCCCTTCCCCCACAACCATACTGTGCTTTCCATGTTACTTTGTACAGTTCTCAAATCCTCCATCCTTCCAATTCTGGCCAGACTGACAGGAACAGAAAACATCTGATTGAAACAGACACCTTTCCCCATCCCACTCTTATAAAAAAGAAGAAGAAAAAAAATAAAGGATCTTTATTAGCCTCCTCATGACAGTGATGTGGGCTGCTGCTGGCTGCAAGCTCATAAATATCTGCAGTAATTAGTAAGACTTGGCTTTACCATACAGTTCCTATTTAAGACTGAATTAAGATTATTTTCAAAACTCTGCATGGTGACTCCCTCAGAAATCAACTGCTCTCATAAGGCTTCCACCAGGTCCAAACCACTTCTAATTTCAGCCTGACCTAAAGATTGCTGAGTTTTGATGCAATGAGAGCTTTGGCTGTAGGATCCATCTGCACATGAAGAACACCAGGATAACAGTGAACTATTGGACACCATGGGCTGTGTGGTAGAGCAGGAAGAACAGGAATTGGTTTTGTTTTGTGATTTGGAAGTGAAGGACTGGGAAGGAAATTCTGAGTACTGTAAAGTATTGGGCACAGTGAAACTGTGTGTTTCTGCAGAGAAACTGGGTCTGGAAGTGCAGGACTAGAAAGCACAACACAAGCTGCAGGAGCGTGCTGCTGTCATGCTGGGTATGTTGTAGTGATGGGTTATTTTAGAGCTGTTAACTATTCATTGGTTAATGCAGGCAAGCAATACAACAAGTCTTGTTGGGATCTAATCTGTTTGGAGAGTTGTGGGTTTCACTCCCACTTCAAAGGTTTCAAAGGTGAAATTCAGAAAAGTGAAGCAGAGCTTGCTAAGTCATCACCACATTTTGTTTATTCATAGTGCAGAAAGGTAGGGGTGGAGGGGGAGAAAGTCCATTTCAGAGATCCTGTAGTCATGTTTGTTTCTCCTTGATGCTGAATCTTTCTGGTCTGTAATTTATATATTCACAGTTCTTTCTTTTTTCCTTTCCTATTGTCTATCCAAGGTATTGATAGACCCAGTAGAGTACAAAGACACAATTCAGGAAATGAAACACTAAAAAAATCCCATTAAACCATCAACTATGTGCTCTTGTCAGCAGAGTACTGTTCATTTCAGCCAAAAAGCATCTATATACAATCCAATCATATTATATTACATAGGATATTAGACTTGGGTTTTCAAAAAAGACCCAGAGAGTTGAAATTTTCTATTAACTGCCTTGGTAATCTCCTTTGAAGCTGTCAGCCTTTCTAGACAATTTAGTCCATTAAATGTCTTGCTTGGTTAGATGACTGAGAAATACTGCACCTGCACTGATAAATGCAAATTTTGCCTCTGTGATTAATCTGTATTAGGTATCTATATGCACATATCAGGTTGCTATTACTTTGTGAATATTAAACTCCATTTGTCAATAGCCCTCAGAGCAGCTGATGACAAATGTATGAAAAAGTGTGGGAAAAGAAACATTGCACTACAGCAGCTACTGCCATGCACCACTGGCAAACCACAATGACACTGCAGAGTCCTTGCCTAAATATAGCTTAGACGTCAATGAATTAGCACTGATATGTAAATATTTTAAACACAAGGAGACCTCTCAGTCTTCAAGGTTATTTTTTAATAACAACTAAGTGTTAATTGTGAAAACAAAGAAAGTCATCAACTTACATGAAAGGCATCTTCTACATCACAAGACCTTATTGAAAATCAAATGCTTTTTTTGCTCCACTGACAAGTATGAAATATTAAATCATGACCCCAACAACAGCAGTTGATCTTACATGAAAGATCTGATTGGAGATCTTTGCAGCACTCTGGAAGTCCCACGCAACAATGGTGCGATCGGCTGAGTCCCGGCTCACGGCGTCCGTGCTGGTAAGAAATTCTCTTCCTTCAGGAAGGAAGAGGATATCCAAAGTCTGTTGTACTGCAGCTTTGTACACTCTCAACACCTAGTGGACAAAAGAGTTTGTTATTTTTTTGGCAGATTAGAACATGACAACCTATGTTTTCTCTCTTTGTATAAATAATTATCTCCATTAAATTATCTATTATTTTTAAACATCAAAAGGTAACTTGCTGTCATTACAGTGCAAGAGTTCTATTGTCACTATACTGCAAGGGTTCCATATTGCTGGACTTTTGTACCTCCTTGATGTTTCTTGTAGGCAGCTCCTCCAGACACTGACTCTTCCTTGTCCTCACAGCAACCAACTGATTCCGGTTCCCTCAGCTAACCAATCCATTCTTTTATAACACTCTTCTTATTGGCTACAGGTGTGGCCTGTTAACACCAGGCCTGTTCCTAATCCTTACTAATTAACCCAGCTGCAACTCTTTAGGGGGTAAGATTACTTTCTACACTTCCTTTATTTACTTATATTCTATCTCCCTACAGTAACTCATTTTAAAATGTTGACATACTAGTGTTCTTCAATAGCTTGGGCAATGAATATAAAGAATCAATATACAGGAAAATTAAATTATATATTTTTAAAAGCATCAGTTTGTACAATTTCTAAGTTATATTTATATATACATAAGAGTCTGTTGTAAATTACCAAGGAATTAGAGTAAGATCCAGAAAGAGCTTCAGACAACACAGTGTGAAGCTGGGTCTACACAAACTCCCTTTAATATTATGAAATCTTCTGGATTCCCTAGAAGGGACAAAAGAATCCTCGGCAGCAAGTTGTCACTCAGTGAGCCAGGGTTAAAATGAAGGACTCAGGGAGTCTGGGGTGTCCAAACTGGCAACACTAAACACATCACTGCAACCCCTGGGGACAAGCCAGGCCAACCAGAGCAGCAGCAAATGTTCCTTAGCTGCCTCCCAAGATGAAAACCAGCATAGCAACCACCTCAGGTGTCTGCACACCAACACACACAGCCTGGGAGCAACCAGGAGGAGCTGGAGCTCTGGGCCCAGCCAGAAAGTGAAAGGGACCTGAGGATCTCCATGGACAACAAGCTCAACATGAGTGAATAGCAAAGAAATCCAGCTGGGTGCTGGGGCACACCAACAAGGGCATCACTAGCAGAGATTGTCATTGTCCCACTCTCATCAGCTCTTTTAAAGTCACACCTGGCACATTGTGTTCAATATTGCCCATGCTATACAAAAGACATGGGGACAGGCTGAAGAGAGACCAGAGAAGGGCAGTGAAGATGCTCAAAAGATTGGGAAGCTGCTACATAAGGAAAAGTAGAAAGACCTTGAGCTTGCTCAGCCTTGAGAAAAAAAGGTTAGGGGAGACCAAGTCCCAGTATTTAAAGGATGGCTGCAAAGATGATGGAAACTCCCTTCCTACAAAGAGTTATGTGGAAAAGAGGAGGGGTAATTGGTGCAAGTTTCACCTGGGGAGATTTTGATTGTACAGAAAAAGTGGGTTAGATCCATGCAGAAATGGGTATCAGCCACAGGATTCTGAATATTTTAACAGCCTGTAAGCTGGATCTTTAAAAGTAAGATATTTTAAATTATTCTAAGGAACACATGAAAAATTTGCATGTCCTTTCTTTCCATCTTTCTTCGTGAAATTCTGTATCTATGTTGTCTAATTTGAATTTTGCAAATCAATACTTTTGCTTTCTTTTTTCTCTGATTGCCTCCAGTGAAGAGAAACTTCAAGGCAAGTGGCCAGATCAAAGCAAACCATCTCTCTGAATATGGTGATCCTTGAAACTAGGACATGGGAAGACTCCTAGTTATTAATATCTGAATCTCTCTCTCCAAGACAGCTAAAAACATAGCTGCCTGCACTTCCAAAGTGTATTCAGAGGTTAGTCCTTCTTCTAATGTCTCTAGAATACCAATAGAGTGGAGAGAGTGCTTGAATAATTATCCTGGAATGACTTCCAACTTTGTGAGGCATTTCAGTGCCTACCTGATACCCCTTACATACCCAGTGACTACTGACTTCAGGGCCCAGACCATTTGCAGATACATTTTTTTAAATAACCACCAAACAATTTTCACGTGTCACAGTGAAATATCCTAAATTATACCCCTATTTTACACTTTCACCAATAAAAGAAAAATCATGTCAACTACCAAACACAGCATGAGAACTCCTTGATTTTCTGCCTCAAAGTCTAAAATCTATGGCTGTTGGGGAAATGTTCAGAAAGCTGATCCTGCATTAGGGTGGATCTACTCGTGGATGTACTGAGGTCCCTTTCCAGCTCTGCTTCCTGTGATCTCAGCATGTAGAAGGATGGCAGCACAGCTGCTCCAGTTGCTTTTCACAGGTTTTGTGAAATACACAGTTTAGACACATCATGTTTGCATTTGATGAAGAACCTTAGCCATGCAAGCACCCTACACACCCTGTAATAACAGCAACAAGATGCAAACCTGCACACTCAAAAACTTGCAGATTTCTCAGCAATCTGCCTGCTTTTTAAGGATAGTGAATATACAAATGTGCTTCTTGCTCTCATCAGATTTTACAGCCTCAGAATCTGCATAATATACAAAGCAATTAAACTTTGCAAAGCCAAAAGGGATATTTCCATATTTATATCCTCTACTTTCTCTATGGAGAAATCACCATGCATACTTCTTCACAGAGTTATAAAAGGAAGTCTATAGTTCATTAGTAAAGTAGAAAATGAAGCTATTTTGTAGAAGCAAAAATGAAAAATAAAACCCCAAACTGAAAAAGAAAACCCCACAAAATATAATAGCTGCCTGGAATGAGATATGGAAAACCATACAGGAACCTGACAGCTGTAGGAGCTGCAGGAGAAGAATGAAGTCAAATTGAGGGGAGTGGACACAAAAGGCAGAACCACCCTGACAGACTGAGGAGGCAGCTCCTTAGCAGCAGGAACCTTCCCAGAAGGGACAAGTCCAACCAGAGAGTCAGCAGGAGCAAGAGCATGGAGCAGCACAAGTGTAAAGACAGGGACCAAGAGCCAGAAACAAAGGCCAGTTAGTGCTGGGAGATGAAGAACAACAAAACAGAACGATAAATGACAACAAACTTCCAAATGGATATTCACGGTAGTGATTTTTAATATTTTCTTATTTTAAAGGTGAAAATCACAGACATATTGTTTACATCTTCATCATCTAAAAAAAGTCCCAAACTTGTGAAATGTGGATACATATCCAGCCATATGTTGTGTCCAGCATTGTAAAGGGTTTAGGCTTTGGATTTGCTTTTAACAGTTTTTGGAGCAACAGACACCTCTTGGTACAGAAAAAGAAGATACTGTGAAGTTTTGGTAATGTGCAAATACTTTTAATGTTTGCTGAAAACCTATTGGGCTCTTACAAAAACTGCTACTATCAATTTAAACCTTCACCACTAATCATTAAACAATATTTGTTTGTCTGTTATTTAATGGAATATTTAACTAAATTACCTGTGTACCTTACCTTTGCAACAGGAAACTGCCTATCAAAATAAGCACAAAATACCTTCATTTTCTATATCTTTGTTATATACCTCAGAAAAACTATGCTATTTTATCTTCAAACTACACAGTAGGAACTGACTTAGGGAACAGTAAATTAACACTTTGAATAGCAGCTGGGAACTTGATATACATAGTATTTCAATTGCCCCATGAAGACAGCTTTCAAAAATAACTAATTGCAACATCCCTGCTCAGGAAAGTACTCATAATTAAACCTGCTTTGTTCTACCTTAGGCAATTAATTCATGACATGCCTGAGGAACTTGTCTGGGGAAAGCACAGGTTTGCCTACCCTGCTGGCTTTAGTTTGTTAATAACAACTTCTGCTCTTTTCCTACTTGCAGATTTATCACCTACCAGCACTGGAAAACCACAGTTCACTTCTTCAATCTAAGAATTTTATGGACATAAAATAGTTCATTTCAAACAAAAGCCTAATCATTTCTGGTGTCAACACAATCCAATAACAAAACTTCTTCAATAAGGCAGGAGCTCATGGCTACAGGAATTCGAAAAGAAAGGTAATTTAAGCAAATTAAATCAGCTTCAAAGAGATTCTTATGGTTCTGGTGATTTGAAAAGCAAGCTGTGATGCTGAATTCAAGGCATATATTTCAGATGGGTGCTCTGTAATACTTCTCTCCATTAAGCACATACCATGCACATACTGGCATTCTGACAAGAAATCTCAAAGCCTCCACATGAGCAATCCAGAAGCTGCTATTTGCCCCAAGCCTGTGCTGGCCACTTGTATGCTGTGTGCAATGCACTTTACAAAAAGCACCTCAAATTTTATGCTAGTGATGAGAAAGAAATGTGCTTTTATATCCATAGTCCTGTGCCATCAGGAGAGGAGGTGTCAAAGCAAATCTAACAGGACTACTGGCAATATGGCTGGTCATCAGAAAAACCCTTTTCACTGAGATCCATGGCTTCCAACCTGTAAAATCTGGCATATTTTTTCTTTCTTTTCTTGTCCTATCTTTTTAGATTGTGTGATTTGGCATGGACCTGCCTCTTCCTACTGACATGCTGGGTAATTGGTTCAATGGGAGACTGATTAAATTTCCCCTGCGAAACAGTACTACACCATCAACAGTAACAAAAAGTACATTTTAACTTAAATAAAAGCTTACCCTTTCACAAAATAGAAGGGGCTGTTATCTATTGTAGTGCAAACCATTTGTGTCAATCTATTGTATTTCTCTTCATGCAGTTAAAAACACTACTTTTCTTTACTCTTTATTTTTTTTCCCATTTGTAACTGCTCTGTTTTCAGAAATAAAGCTCAACATTATCAACAGATCTTGAGAATAATTAAAAGGAAAGAAGTACTTTTTAAGATGAAGAAGTGGTTAACTTTAATCTGATATTAATCTCTAAGATTTCAGATTTGAACAATGTACATTGCCTTTTTTAAAGTCAATTTTAGATCACTTGAAAAGACACAAGAATCTTGTGATGGAAATCATCAATCATTTATAAGAAAAAAAATCATTTTCCCATCATATTGTTTTATTTAGACTTATCTCCCCATCTCAAATAGGATTAGAAGTGAAATCCACATATAAGAAAGATACAGAATGGCTTTTTGTGAGGAACTCATAGAAAGTTTTTAGTACAAAAACATGGAATTCTTAGTACAGAAATTAGATGACTGAGGGGAATCTGAAAGAATTGCAAATAAAGTCTGAGCAACATGAAGGAGAGTGGTTTCCTCCATTATAAGACTTTAGACAGTAAATGAGCAGAAGGCAGCTTCAAAATGCACAGAACGAGATGCTCTTTCAAACACTACATATTTAAACTGAGTTCCTTGCTAAAGGAAATTGCAGATGTAAAAAGATTAAGAAAACCAATTCCAGAGTGTGAAAACTCAAAGTGATCCAAGAAGAACAAAGAGGCAGGAAGTTAGAGAGGCCTAGGTAACCATTGCTGAGAATTGTGATAAAGGTGTTTGCTGTGCTTTTCTGTTCTTCCTCTTCCAAAGTGTATTGGTCACTGCTGGGGCTGTAAAACATGCCTAGAAATGGACTGAAACTGGAACAGCCACTCCCTGACAGCCTCTAACATGAACACCCCCACTCCAAAAGAAGGAATGCTTCATTCCTGGCTCATTTCAGTGCCTCTGGAGCACAGGAGTGATGTCCTGCACTGACAGGTGTGGGATTTTCATCTGCAATGCCACCAAATGAGGCTCCCAAATTAACACAGCAGACTGCTCACCTGTGCCACAGACACATAACACGTGCCTTCCTCAGAAAGGACCCTGAATGTTAACAATTAAAATCAAATGTCACTGTGCAAGTGCAAATATACCCCCACCACATTTCTTTGAACATTTGACCATGGATTCAAGAAGGATTTCTCTGAGAAGAATAACTTGAGTTTTCTAAAGCACTGCATAAATCATCTTATTTTAATTACCTTGTTCTTCCTAATACCACCAGTACATGACAATGTATTGGCTGTTTCTATAGAAACCAGAAGTGCAAGCAGCTCCACCAGCTTCTACAGTCTTTTCTCATATTTATATGCTATCCAGAGACAAATTCATTAGGGTCTCCTAAATACATGCTACTTAAAATGACTGCATCTCATCTGAAAGAAATTGCAATAGAATGTTTCCAAGGAAACAAATGCAGTGCATTTGCACCAATAATTTTTTAACTGTGCTTTAACAGCTTGGGCTTATTTCTTTATAAACTCAAGTATGGAGAAATAGCTCACCAATATAAAAAGCATCTCTTCAATTTTTTTCTTTTTAAGCATAAAGTTGTAGATGATAGTTGCAATTTTGTAGCTAAGTATTGTTCAGAGTAATAAAGATGGGGGAGGAAAAAAAACCTGTTGTTGCTCTGCCTTGAACTTTGCTGTTAATAAAAATTTTACAGTTCGTTTCAAGACATTTTAAAAGCTTCAAATAGGAGCTTCCATCATTTTTTGCTAGTTAATTTGTTCTATATCTTATAAGATCTCAATTTTTAAAATGGGAAATTCTGTGTAAATCTTCAAATCTATATTTTCCTTAAATTTGCCTTGACTTTTCACTAATCTTTTTTCAAAATTTCCATGACAAAATTTTGTTATTAATCCCAAATGGTTGAACCTTTCTACTTCTTTGTATCCTTTCAATTTCTAGTAAGTTGTTGCCATTTTTCCTGTGTAATATTCTATTGCTTTTTTTTTTAATTGATTGTGCTAGCACAAGACTTTCTGCAACAAACATTTTCCAAAAATAAAATAACATATTTTGTCTCCATTTAGTGTCATGCCTGAAGCACTTCATTAAATTCCTCCAAGCCAGTTTCCTTTTTTGAGACATCCCTTTTAGCTACTTTTCTCATTATACAGTACCTAGGTTAATTCCTGCCTTCCCCAGCTTCTCTTATTGCTCTATTCAAGTCCAACATCATAAAGGGACATCAAGTAAACTTCACACAATCAACCTTCCCTTAAATAATACAATATTTTAAAATATATTTTATTTTTACATTTGTAACTAATCTTTTCTTCAAAGTCTGCTCTGTGGCTGTCCAGTCATATTTTACTGGGTCTCCTCTACCTGATGCCCTTCCTCTCTTTCCCTCCTTGTTTAACATAATCAGTGGATTTGCATTTATGGAGGTCTAAGAGCTTCAAATAATGCTTTAGGATCAGAGCCACAGCCCTGTCACCTTCCACTTATTCCCTCTGCAGATTATGTGTGGTGCTTCATCAGGACTTGCTGTTCTGGCAGTGATCACAAATAGCTCTTGCCAAAGCTCCAACAAACCTCACCAGCTCGTGACACTGGGCACGTGAGCATCAACAGACAAGAGATCAGAGAGAGACTTTATCCAACAGCTGGGTAAATTATTCCTCTAGTTATAATAAAGTCCAAAAAAATGTTGTAAGTGATCTCCACTCACCAAGTTCCCCACATTTCTGTATGGACACAGTAAGGAACCAGTTCCTGAATGCTTACAAATCTTAAGTTGCATTAAAGCAGAATATAAATAAAAGGTAAAATATGCAAATGTGAAAAATAATTAAATGGATACATTTAGAAACTTTAATGAGTACATTCAGATGTAAGCTTTGACTGCTGTACATCCTTTCACCAGAGCTATGCAAACCTTGCTGACACATGTAAATACATTGTTCAATGCAGTTTGACCATTCACCATATAATGAACTTCAGCTCCTTTAAAAGTATTACCAGTTTTAAACAGCTACAGTAGTAGTCTTTCTCTGATAGTACATCTGTGTAACCTTAGAAACCTAAATTAAAAAGCAAAAGAACCCATCTGTAGTCATATTTACATTAATGAACCCAATAAGGTCCTTATTTCTGGGTTAAAGGATACAAGTCTCAATCTTTTCTTCTCTTTGGTATTTCAATGAATACTAAAATTTCAGGTAGAATAAGTGATTGGAATAGATACTGTATCCTGTCTGAAAATCTAATGTAGATCAGCCAAAACAAAGGGTGACTGTGGCTGGCTTATGCTGAACATCTTATGAAATTCTTCCACGGCTCAGAGTAAGGAAATACTTCTAAAATACATAACTACTTTAAGGTCTTGGGGTTATTGCACACTTCTTTTTGCAGGGTTTTATGGGGTTTATCTAAGTTCAGCTCAAAGGTCCAAAGGTCCCATGGGGCTGTTCAATATGATGCTCCCTCCTTGGTTGACATTGCAGATTGTTTTAGTTTTTAAAACACAGCACCTCACTTCCAGGTTTTCTGGTCTTTTCATAAAACCTCTATAAACATTCTCCAAATTTTTCATAAGTTTAATCAATCTGTTATACAATAATATAAAATCTCCAGAATAATCTTTTTACCAGAGAGACAAAACTGGGTTTAACACAAACAGAAGGAAATACCACTATAATAAATCTCCACAGGCTATTCAGCTGCCTCTTCTATTTTTTTCTCAGGCTTTGATTACTTGTGTGTCTAATTTTGAGATGCTGTATACTTTACATTTCACTGAGAGGTTAATAAGCTGTCCCATCCATTCATTTATCTGAAGTATATTGTTTAGCTCTATCTTAAAGATTTAAACTGCCTTATTGTTCTTTCATTCTTTGTCTTGCTTAATACCCAATGCTACCTTTGAAATTATTTTGCCTATTTGCTCAACAGAACAGGAATAGCAATGAGCATCTTTCAACATTCCCCATTTTTTGTTCTTTTTTTTTTTTTTAATGTCTGCCTCTCTAATTAATGGCCTACTGCACATTTCTGTCATGGTTTAAACCCAGCCAGCAACTAAGGACCACACAGCCACTCACCCACTTCCCCTGTGCCATGAGAGAACTGTCAAACTGAATTGAAAAGATTCTTTTATACACATCAGCAAGGCTTACATTGTGTAAAGCAGGGATGCTATTAGCTCCCCTAAAATTTTTCAGTGTTTTAGTAGCTGAGAGGATGCCTCAAACCAACTTGATACATTTTCTCTGGGACTTGCAAATCCAATTGTTGTACCACATTCAAATCATGAATATGAGTAATTAATGCTCACAAATTCATGGTCCTGGTGAGAAGCACTAATTTTTAAAAATACCAATATGAGCTACTCTATGTCATTTTCCATCAGCAGAAAGCATTCAGTGTGGCACACTGCCATAAAGCAGCTCATTTAGACCACTGCATGTATGCGTAATTGGACAACATTTTTGCAATTTCTCATTCTGTCTCTTTCTGTTATGCTTAATGTTTTGCTCTGAATTTCCAGGAAAAAATCTCCTTATTTCCTGATAAAATAATCATTTTCCCTCACAGTTAATTTTAAGTTGTGCAAGAGGATAGCTTGTTAAAACAGAGGAGTATATCCTAAAGAATGACCCCTGAAACTGAATTACCAGGACATGCTGAAATTGAGTTTTCAGTGTGCGATGAATAACAACATTCATTTGTTCATTTGTGCCTGATTTAGGGTGTTCTCTCTATTGACAAAATATGCTGCAAAGCCTGAAAAGGCTATCAGGAGTGTGATGATAGGAACAAAAAGAATCATTAGTTCACCCACACATCATTCCAAACTGAATGACAGATTAACACTCTTGAAAAGAACAGGCAAAACAGGAAAATCTTGTAATTAATTAGGATGAAAGAACTTGGAAGATAGAAAGGTTATTTGTGTCAAAATTGAAACAAAAGTGGCATGAGGTCTCAGACATCTATTTCAGTTAAGAGAAAATGGCACTTATTAGAACAGGACAAATTTCAAAATATTGGCTAAGACACTGTCCAGTTTTAACTATGGCTATAACAGTGTAAAATGGAAAAGATATGTGAATAAGGACAGCAATATAAACTGAAAACAGGAATACCTGAAGAATCCATTGAAAACCCCCAAAACTAGGAAGTGGCAGACATGACACATTGATGACACTGACAATTCATGCCTAACCAATATTTCCTTCAATACCTAAGAGTTTGAAATGTAACTACAATACTTTGCAGTAATGATGCACAGGTGATACTAAACTCCACCTCAGATGTTTGCTGCTCCTCCTTACTGCCTCCTTTTTTTGGGTGCTACCCCTCTCTGTTTGCCTGGTCCCTGTTGCAGCTACACTGTTCATTGGTGAAGGACATGCTTCTTCTCTCCCACCAGTTTTCAGGAACAGTTTCACTGAGAACACTTTCCAGTCCACAGAGATGCACATGTTTCTGTAGGAGGCACCTTCTGCAGAACATCAGGCTGAGGTGGCTGGCAATGTTTGGCAATCACAGCCTGGGATGCTGGTGGTGCTTTGATGGCTCTATCCAGGTCAAGCATCACATGCTCCTCTTCAAAAGGAACTGCTTTCTGAATCTACCTTTATGCAGGACTGATCTTTAATCAGGTTTGCCAGAAACATCAACTGACAGTTCGGCTCTGGTTAAACTGAGGTATCATCAGAACTTAAAACCTAAAAGGAAGGAGCTGCTTTAAGAGACAAACACATTTATTGTCATCATCGTCTGGAATACAGTACTGTTTGATACCTTGTCTGGTATCAAAGGGAAAGCACTACTGAAACTCTGACAATTCACAAGAGGGGGGAAAGGGCCAAGAACAGCATTTTTCAAGCCATTTGTCTTGGTGACACTGTAACACTGTTCAAAGATAAAACTACTGCAGATTGGCAGAGATACTGACAACAGAAGAGTAGCAGACTCGGGAGACAACTCAAAACCAATCTATCTAGCACAAGCACTAACATCTGTTCTCTAGCCCCTTAGCTCTACTTGAGTTAATGCCAATTTTGCAGTCTTCAGATCTTGTCATCAAAATCACTGATATCAGAATTGCTGAAAAAAAGTTTCACTCAAGTATAAGTCTTGGATTATAAATACCTATTGTAAACAAATCTTCTATCTCCTTGAAACTGAAGTGCCTTCTCCATTATCAGTATTTGAGATTGTGTCCTACCACCTGTGAAATATTTCTAACATATTCCTCCACAACCATACACAACAGGAGAACCGCCCTGACAGGCACATTTTGCAACATGTGACTCCAGGCATTTGTTACTGTAGAACAGAATCAGTTATCATTTTCCATCTGAAAAGACTGGGCACTCTAGACACACACAAGCTGAAGGCATTGCCAGTTTTGGCATGACCATGCTCATCAATCACAATTGACTTCAAATCTAGAGAAAAATCATCTTCACAGATTCTCATAGATGGTTGCTCAAAGATGGGCACAGGTGCAAAATCCATCATAAAGAAATGGCATGGGGTGAAAGAATGTCTCTGGCTTTATACACAGCCAGACTATCACTTGACTTTTGTATAACTACAGTATCATTTCCAGAAAAGATTATTGGACCAAGTCAGAAAATCTCTGAAAGAATGTTTTGTCACCTACATCTGCATCTTCTCCTTGACTACAAAGACCTCAAATTTGACATAACAATCAACAATATTTAAGCCTTAAAAAGATGACACCCATTTAGTTCCTGAAGCACCTTTAAAGGCAGTTCAGCATACCATGACAACAGTGGGTTCTCTATGTTAAAAAGGACATTGAAGGATTCAATTACAGACTCCACAGCCTCCCCACAATTAAGTTCTACTGAGAGAATCTCAAGAAAGAAAAACTGTATTTTCTATGTCATTTCCATGCTATGAAACCACTGATCCTTCTCTTCAGGAGCAAAGACTTCTATTAGTCCTTCTTCTTCAGTTCCCTGCCAGGAGGAACAGTGAAAATGGAAAATCTAATTTCCTTTTTTTAAAAATTTACAAAAGTATTTTTTATTAAATACATTTATATTTTTGCAATTTAAAACTAGAACCATCTTCCTTCACAGACCTATGCTTTGAGAACCTCTTCACATCCCTATGAAGGAAAACTAGACATCATACAAGTATGATGGATGCAATGAATCCCATCCACTTTTACAAAGGTTTTCATACTAACACTGTAACTCTGAAACTCACAGTAATTTTATTTTCAGAGTAGCCCCAGATGTGGCAGTCTCAATATGTATTTACTAATGTTTTTCTTTTAAGAACTTATTCATGTGGTAGAGATCCTACATAATTAAATGCGTTCCTCAAACATCAGTGACAAATGCAACTGCAGCACAGGAACTTGATTGTTAATTGCACAAGAATACTCTGTTTTCTCAACAGAGCAACTCCCACAATGATTTCAGAGCTCTCCTGTTGAGCCCTCATACCTGAAATGTATCTCCTTTTATCTCTCACCTATTATTCCTAGTACATCACAGACAGAGACAAGGTGTGGCTATGCTACCTCATGTTTTTCAAGTCCCTTCTGCCATCCTCAAGAGCAAACAGATGGCAAACTATGATGAGTAGGATCTACCCACAGAGATATTCAAAGGAAAACAAAGAAATAATCACTTTGCAGTCCCTGCTTCTCTTTGAGCTGTTCTGTGCATGAGGATGTTGCTTACCTTAAACTTCCACTAGCAGAGTACAGCTCTGGTCTTACCTGAGCTCTCAATGGCAGCTGGGAGCACATTGCTCTTTGTGGTTCATGATGAAGTAAAAGCAGAGCCTTGTTCTTTGTGGTTCATGACAAAGTAAAAGCAGAGGCATTTCACACTTCTGTGGCCCTTCATAAATGTAAAAATTGCTCCAGGCTTCTATACAAAAGTTACAGGCATAAGGTACACATCCTGACCCACATGTAAGAGCTTGAGGAGCAAATTAGCTGTACTGTTTCTTTGCTTTTCACAATCCTCAAAGGAGCTATTGGTTTTGTTTATTTCAACTAGATGTAACTTATATCTACAGAAAGAAAAAAATTATATTTTTCTGTAAAGTGTTCCTCATAGCACTTAAAACACATTACAGAGGTTCATCTCAATGAATAGGAACACAGTGAAAAAGCAAAAGACCTCACAATAACATTTTAATGAAAGACCAGTAAGTACATCTAGCACCTTCATAACACACAGCAGACACAACCTAGGGAACATTTGGAAAGAGAAAGAGAAAAAAGATTTGCTTTACCTTAGAAGTCCTTAAATCCCATGCTTTAACTTCTGGGCTGAATCCTCCACAAATGAAAACATTTGACTCTGTAGGGTGGAACTTCAGTGCACTGATCCTGAATTCTGTTTTGCTGCTAAATATCTGCTTCCCTAAAACCAAGGAACAAGCACACATTACAATTTGAGCAGAAAATGAAATACATTATTCATTTCAACTTAGTTTCAAAAATATCAAGGTTGTTAAAAGCGAACATGCTTATAATTACACACTTCAAATATCTAGGGCTAGTCTAATTTAATGAAAATATAGGACGACTCACTAATTTCTATCCACTTGAAATTGCTCCTGCTCATGGGCCTCTGCACCAATGACTGCTTCCTACTGAAAAGAGACAACAAGTGGCTCCCACACTGGGGAGAGGAGCTCCACTAGGTCACAGTGCAGACAACACACAGGAAAAAATCTACAAATCCAATCAGTGAATGTTTCCCTACTGAGATGCCAGTCTTTTTCTTTTCAATGAGACAAAAATAACTTGAATAAAACATTGTCTGTACAGAAATACTACATCTCAATCTATATTACAGCTCTTGAGTTGTTTACCTAACTTTCAGCAAAGGTAGGAGTGAAACTTCATCTTGGAAGTAGGAAATAATTTGCAAACCACCATATGAAGGCAATAGCTGTTCCCATGGATACACTGTTGCCAACATTTAATTGTACACACTAATCTCCACAGGATCCTGTGGTTAGTATCAATTGGATTGCCTGCACTTTGGAACACAACAGAATTCAGCTAGGTTAATTTATAGGACTTTTCCACAGTTGACTGCTTCCTTTCATCCTAACAAATTCATTATATTACTGTACATTCACTGAAATAAATTTTTTGGAACAGCAGTATGAACCAAGATAAATATATCTGCTCACTTTCACAATAACAACTGTGATTTATATTCTACATATCCCATATAAAGATCTACATTAAATCAAGTTACTGCTGTAAGCAACAGTGAAGGAGGTACTGCAGAACAAAAAAAATCCTTTAAAATACTATGAGAAAAGCTTCTTAAAATATGCTTTAATTTGCATTTTATGCAAGTGAGGATTATCTTAAAACAGGCTTTTTTAAACAACTGAAAATACTTTCAGCTAAAAACATTACTGACAGATGTAAACTCTTGCAGTTAGGTGTACAATACTGAAAATCATTCACACTGATTTTTTTATGCTCATTTCATGCTCTGGGGCCGATTTATTTGATTTCATCATCAGTTCCATTTTCCTCATCTCCTGAACTCAACTTACACAGTCAATAGGCTAAGACTTGTAAAATTACTTAATTATTCAGTTTAAAGAAGAGAAAGGTTTTACTTTATCACATATACTCATCAAGGGAAAAGACAGGGAAAAAGATTACAGAGAGCCTAAAGGAGGGGTGAGTGTTGTTCTATGTGAATTCTGGTATTTGTAGGGGTTTTTTGTCCATTTTTAAATGACTCGCCACCAATTGCCACTGCAAGATCTAAAGGGTCTCTCTGTCACCACTAAGTGAAACACTTAATTTTGTCCATGAGTTCCTTCCCCAAAAGGACAAAAAAGTCATCGGGGCAGCAGAGATTTTCTCCACAAGTTATATTTGTGACCATCCCTTGCCATGGGAGCTTTCAGAACCCCAACAGCTACAGGGGAAAAAAAAAGACTCCACAGGGAAGGAAGAAAGTATTAAAATCATCAGTTATAGGAGCAACAAGATATTACTCTCGTGTACACCACTACCAGGTATCATTTGGGGGGCTTTACAAAAGCCACATACACAGGCATCTTACTCACCCCCAGCACTTGAGAAAATACTGAATTACCCCATGGAGGCTCACTACTCAGTTTAATAGCACTTTACTCCCAAAGGAACTTGTATCTTACTAGTTCCCAGCATAATAAAAACTCTGGGAGTATAATCAACAAGTTTTCAATGGGACTGCAGTCAGAAATTAGCAAAAGTACAGCCTGCCTGTACTAATCCTGTCACACAGCTTTATAAAGGACACAGCAAGAGATCACTGTTCTCCACAAAGTGTTGTCCAAATGGCATTAGACATATCCATAACTGATTCAGTGGAAGTGCTCATTTTGGCAATCACTGGCTTTGCTATGTGTTTACCTCCACAAGACTTCTCAAAACTGCTTTTTCTATAATAAGTATTTGTGTTCTTTAGCCTAAGACACAAGAAAGTTAGGTAAAACACAGGCAAAAAAGATGTGCATTTAGTTCAAGATGCATTTCATCCACTAACCACAAGATCTGTTACCTTTTCCATAGAAAGATTGATTTAACATAATTTGTTATTAATTAGTCAATTTTTCCATCTCATTCCCAATTGCTTCCAAGTAATTTAATAATCTGCCTGATATTTTTTTCAGAAACTAAAATGCTATACATTCTCTACTCTGTCTCTCCCTATTTGATAGAGTGGGCACTGAATTTGCCCTTTTCTTGTCTTCTACAGGCTGCAATTTATCCAAAAGCTCTCAGTGACAGTCACTAACATAATTAAACCATAATAATCTCAGTTTTATGAACTTTACATTACAACGTAATAAGAAATAAAATTAATGCAAACAACCTGAGCATCTTATTTACCTCTTTATTCTTTAACCTCATTCTTTTTCTTAATTTAAGTTGCCACCTTATTATTTGATGCCGCAGATATTAATAATTTTTTTTACTTAAGTCAACGATTACAATAAACTAATACTAAAAGCTCAGACTCTCCAATTAACACTTTGCAAGACAACCCTCCCTGTCTCATTGCCTCCCCAAAGTGAAATTCAATCAAACATCTCTTTTTGAGAATTGAGTAAACAGTGTTCTGAAGAGTTTGGTGTTATTAGATGCACACACAAATTCCATTCTACTGCCATGTCACAGAAAATGGGCAAGACTGGAATGCAGACAGGCTGAACAGCAGCAGTTAACAAACTTGAAAGGTATTAGAGAAAGGAAACACTCTTTATTGTCACAACTAAAATTTATTCACAATTCACAATTCACTCAGAAATTTAGGAAAAATATCCACCTGAGAGATGGAACAGGTCAATGCAAAAGATGACATGGGGCATATTAGCTCATACAATTCAGTAATTTCAGGCAATGAACTCAACTCTTAGCCTTTTCCTGCACAAACTTGGCTTCAGGTGCTATACTAACATGAGCAGAATTTATTCTTTCCAGGCTGTAATGCTGCTATGACGGAACCTACCCCACAGCTTGGGAAATCCAGGTTCAGTGTTTGCTGTAGATCCTCCTCCACCTTTCTGGAAATCTTTTTTTTTCAGTTACCCATCTTTTTCTCTACAATTACTCACTTTACTAAATGAAATATTCACCTTTGGGGGGTCTTATTTTATATATTGAAACAGATGCTTATAAGGAGAAGACCCTCTTATCCTTAACAGCACATTTCTATATACCTTTATTTTGTATATATTTATTGTATTTTAGTTCCTAAAGGCAGCATAACCAACTCATAGACTAGAAAATTAGGCCTTTTGAAAATGTCTTTGGCTAATTGAGGGAAAATCCATATCACATATCATTTTCCTTTATAAGGGATTGTTATTCCAAAGCAGAAATCAAATGTTTCTCTAATCCTTAATTTTCACAATTTCAATAACAATATCTACTATATCTTTTGCAGTGTGTTTTATGTTCTTTAAAGGCTTTAATTAAATTCTTCAAACATTAAAGGCTTGCCAGTAACATAATAATAACATGCACAATATGGAAAAAAATCTTTAAAAATATCTTGAATATATGTTTCTGCTTCTTTATGCAGCAGCCTACTGTGAAACTGCTCAGCTATGAAATCAGGTGTTTTAAAGGCTATTTAACATTCTGAATTTTTCACAGAACATCAGCACAGTTGCTCAGAACAGGATGCTTCTGTAACTGTGCTTAGTGGCCCTTAGGTTCACACACCTACTGCATAACCCTAAAACATTTCCTTCCTTACTCTAATCTGTGATCTGTCTTTCTGTAAAGAAAGGTGAAGCCTGAGACTTACAAGGACACAAGAGCAATCTTGCTTAGCAAAATGGATTCCCCTCTGTGCTTAGAAAAAGACATAAAACAACATATACAACAACAACAAAAATATTTCATTACAGTCACAGTCCCTCTCATGCACAACAGTGAGAAAACAAATTAGACTGATTAGACATCATTTGTTCTTAAGAAATCAATGCTGTCTGTTATTTCTCCATTCTTGGTGTGCTTACAAATGGCCTTATTATTTTCTCAAGAACCAAAGTTATATTGATTACATATTTTTTCCTATATTTTGTCCCTACATGTTCAGAGGTTCACAACAAGTGCAGATTTTCAAAATATTAAATTTTCTCTTTTAAATTTTGAAACATCCCCATAATAAATACTTTTCAGCAAGGCTTTACAGCAGCGAGCATAAAAAGTGAAACGCTGTTACCTCCTACCTGGAGAGTGCTATGTTCAACTTATTTCATAAAACTGCTGAATCTTGGGGGAAACCTTTGACCTCACATCTAAGGTGCCTGCATACACTCAAAAGAAAAAAAAAATAAACAAGCAAACAAAAACATTATCAATAAACTGGGCTTTTTTTTCTGAGGTGCCATAATAAAAGCTTTCTGCATATTAAAACATATTCTCTAAATACTACTGGGAGAGAAAAGGAGGAACAGAGGAATGCCACAGCTTTCCTGGGGTGATGTTTAGGTAAGAGAACTAGAACTCCTATGTGAACAAATATGAGTACATTAAAAATAGCAATGTTATATATAGGACTATCAAATTAGAACAGAAAAAAATACATTAAAAAGAAAATTTTCCTGGTAGGTACAAGATGTTCCATTAAGAAACTCTCTCTCTCATTATAACACTGAGGAAATTATATTTGAAAGCAAGCTTAGTCCATGAACTAAAATACAACTGCAGCATTTGGCGACTTAGGAAATGTGCCAAAATTTCTTGGAACATTCCCTCTGTCATAATATTAAAGAAATGAAAAGTATCTACAATATGCAAATAGTAAAAAACCCAGCCAATGTTCTGCCTATGCTATTATACCAATTCATTTGTGACTAATGAAAAATCTACTGATTAATAAAACATGCATTCCAAAAATAAAACAGTTATAAATAAATTCTAAAAATACAAATACCCTTCCAAAGTTGGTAGAGCACCTCCATTGCATCTGGACATAACAGAAGTTAAATGTCAAATTTATTTGACCTAGAAAGTTTTAAAAGCATTTTTTTCAGTGCTTTCAGAATCTATCACTATTTAACACTCTGTAAATAACGTGTCTGAACTACCAGTAATAGAAAATGGCTGTGTGTTATTAGAGAAAAACAAAACCAGGCAGTCTCAGAGTGCTGCATTACTATCACATTTGTGAAAATATTCAAAAGACTTTGTTTTTATAAAGAAATAGTGTATTTAAAATAGGACAATAAAAAAAATATTAGCCAGTAAGAGGCAGTAAATCTGCAGGTTTTGGATCTACCAATATTCATGAATCTCCATAGTGCAGTGCTGAACTTGCCTGATGCAAACTGCAACTGATCACAGAACACTCATGTGCATGACTCATGCATAACCTTCAGTTCTTTAAAAATAATGCATATTTTGGGTCCAGCCCATACTGAATGTGTACAATAGCTTTTAAGAAAACCATGTTTGTGAAGAGTCTTAGCGTCACATCCTGGTGTTAAGGCACTGGATGGCCCTTGAAGATAATATATGATGATCTACAAAAATTGAATTTAAAAAAAGACTTGCACAGCAACATCTATTATCTCTTATCCAAACCACAGTAAGAGAACTCCTTGTACCTCATTAACTTGAATTCTTCTCTTGTACTGTTCTTCATCACAGTATCCTGTAGGTTGGACCTCCAGGGATCATCTACTCGTAATCCCTACTCAAATTATGTCCAGCTGCAGCAGATTACTTAAGGATCTAGGGTCTGTCCACTGAAGTTCTGGGTACTCCAAGTACAGACTCCACAGCTTCTCTGAACAGCCTGGTTTAGTATTTGATCACCCTTGAGCTGAGCCAACAAGTTCCTGTGTTCCTACATCGTTCCTTTGCCTCATATCCTTTCACTGCACATCTCCGAGAAGAGCCTGTATCATTTTCTCTACCTGCTAGGTAAATACTCCCGATCTGGCCTGGAATGATGTTGACCTTCTTTGCTGCTGACAACACTGCTGATTCACATGCAGCACCAGGACCTCCAGGTATTTTTTTGCAAAGTTTCTTTCTAACCAGTTTAACATCAGTCTGTTCTGTTGCACAGGATTACTCCACTCCAGATCATGTCCTTGCTGAACTTCCTGAGATTCCTATCAGCTCATTTTTTATGCTTCGAGTATCTTAGATCTTTTTATATGTAAGAACTTTCATTTCATACACCTGACAAGAGCAAGGGGTTTGATGGTGTAAAACTGCAGCATAAGATTCCATGGATGTGTCTTCTAGCCTTATATCAGGATTTCTCTGCCAACAGCAAAAATTCTGTTTCATGACTAATGAGATTTCAGTGTTTGCTTCTATTCTGATGTTGTTCAGATCATAAAGGTAAGGAAAAAACACTCCAGAAGATGCAATATACTGGCACATGGGATACCCAAACTGAAGTCCAATCTTCGAAAGAAATTTTCCTGAAGAATTTATTCTAGTGCTGTTTGTTTAAAAATTCTGACAAATTCCTTTGAGAAATATCATAACTAGCCTTCATCAGACCCAGAACAATTAGCAAGACTACAATTTCAATTTAGCAGGGCAGAAACTGTGTTCCTAACAGAAAACCAACAGAAAATGACAAAAAATCCCCCACAGCTCAGCAGCTCAATACCATGCATGTACTAAGCTGTATTTGCAACCTTTTTTAAATTTTAAGTCATTCTTTATAGATCATTAGGTTTCTTTTAGTGAAGGACATGTAGCAATTTTTATAACACAGATGTAATATATAAAACATATACTGAAAACCAAGACAAGAAAGATTAGATTTTAGGAAACTACTGGAAAAATGTTGAACCAGAACAAAATATACCAGAGCACAGAGCCTGAAAGAGAGCATTATTATTTATAAAATCCCACTGGCATGCACTTACTACATTTAAACACACTGGTAGTTAGTTCACACTAGCAATGGAAAGTAATTAGGACTGAAGTCCAAAAAAGTATATGAAAGTCCAATGTGAAGGAACAGTTCTAACATCTATCTGAAGTTAATCAAAGAAGAAATCATCTCAGCACTGATGAAGAGTGAGGAGGAGTGAATGATTCAGTGAACTAATGTAAATCAAAATCTCATAGATGCCTTAGTGTTTTTCAAATGGAAATGAGGCTTTTTATATCAAATTGATTTGGATTCCAGAGGCAACTGCTTGCCCTGTCTCTCTGAACAGAACTGATGGAAATGTATGAAAAGAAGAGTAACTTTACAACAGGGAAGGAGCTCAGAAACTGGCTTGCATACATAGGAAATCAGACTAAAGTTCTGATCACTCCCATTATGCTTTTCCAAATGGGGTGTGAAAGGTCCAATCACAACTGCAGTTCAGAGGAACTACAAGGAATTCTGTGTTCTTTAAATAAGACAGTAATGAATACCTGATACTTCCAAGTACATAAGCATTCATTTCACCCACATACAATTTATTGAAGTAGATAGAAACACTATAACTCACAAGTCAGTAAGGAAAGAACCATTTACAAATTTATCTGCTTTGACACTTAGTAAATATATTTTGTTATTGTTGTCATTTCTTAGAGAAGTGTAAATGAATCACTATAATCAACTTAATCCAGACTTCTGTCCCATTACTGGTTAATTAAGCTGAAGAGATGTTGGAAATTAAAGCATATTATTTAAATTATGTACCTTTGGAATTTTCCCTATAATTTTATGAGATTTTTCCCAGAATAGTGAAAGGTGACTCAGACACACAAAATCTATTCAGCTGCTACAAATCCCATTATGAACATAGCCATTCCATTTAGAATTTTTAAGCATTACCAACAAAAGTAAATCCACTTGGATTAGTAAGGTTCAGTTATATGTGGGACTAGAAATGTTGCTGTAGAAGTCTGACAAACTAATGACTTGGTATATTAACCTCATGTACTATTACACCAAGTATATAAAGCTCCTTTCCCCATGAAAAAAGCTGAATATTCTCAAAACACCAGTATTCTGTGACATATTTTACATTCCTACACTGCAATGGCTTCCTTCCAGCCATCACTGCATTCAAATACTTCTGGTACAATTATTGTTGAGAAAAATAAATTCTTGGAGCATGAAAAAGAACTTTTTTCTCATGTGAACAATATTTTAAAATTTTCTTGGCTGCTTTCTCAGTTCCTCTGAATAGGATTTCTGCTTTCCAGTTATTCACATACAATGCAGTTCTTGCTTTTATGCAAGAGAAAATCCTCTAGACAAAAACTGCTTGCAATTTTTGTAAGGATTTCTATTGTAGTCTTACAAAAAATATTGCACCTTTGCAGGAGTTAAACACTTAAAAATAAACTAAGGGGGAAATGTAAAATCGCATCTCTTCCCTTGACAAGGTCCCATTTTGTATCTAATTCATACACACACACAAAGATATCCTACTATGCAGAGTCCCAGTGAAAGCTGCTGATGTTGGAAACACATTAAGGAGAGAAGGAATACACAAGTGCTGACAGAAGCACTTTAGTTTGTGAAGGAGACATGAGGAGACACAGCATCCAGGAAATTAGTTGTTAAGGTTACAACAATCAAATCCCAAATCAAATTCAAAAATGCATCAAAGCAACACAAGTTCAGTCTCAAGGTTTCATACCAGAATTTAAGTTTCTATACTCCTAATTAAGGTCCTATTCAGAAAAAATCAAAAATCACCTAATTAACTTCAAACACAAACTTCAACCCAACAGAGAATGAGATACAAGCCTATGTTTAAACTAAATATATGTATAAATGTTACTGAAGTCATTCTTAAGAGGCTGTTCAAACACTTTAATGAATTATAGTGACAGAGCATAAAAACACACATTTCATTCCATTCATCGTGTAGTATCTGACAACATAAATTAGATGTGATTGTCAACTGTAAGATATTTCGGTTTTCTCAAACTTCTCCAACTACTCTTAATTACCAAAGCACATTTTTAAAGTATGGTCACGTTTCAAGAATTTTAACTTTCACCTATGGATTTGTCTATATTTTAGAAGAAAGAGTAAGGCTAGCAAGGTCCCAGGGGATCTGTACACAAAAAGAAATGGCTGTAATGCATTCTTCATGGCCTTTACCTGTTTCTACATCTGTTAAATGCAGCATGGAATCAAAGCCCCCACTGAGGATCCTTCTTCCACAGGATGACCACCGGGCAGCTCGAACAGCACAGGAGTGACAGGAGAAGGTTTTTAAACAGCAGCCTGTATCTACAGCATCCCAAACCTTAAAAAGAAGGATAGGGACACCTTTATAAAGAATCACAGTATTTTTTTCAATAATAATTTTCTAAAGCAAATCACTGTAGTTAAGAAAGCTTTGCATTCTGAAGTTGTATCAAGTTGGTAATTTGACACAACTTGTTACTTGTTTCCCAGTAATATATTTTAGAAAATACAAGTAGTTTGACTTCAGTTATCAAATACAGTTGAAAAAAATTATATATATAATTATATATATAATATGGTGTGTATATATAATTATTTGTATAATATGCCTTTCATGGTTCTATTTTTGTCATAGTTTTAAGAAAAAATTAGAAGTTTAGCAACATCATATAAAAATCCAGTATGATCAGATCTGTGACAGAAGGCTAAACATCAAAACTATTTTCTTATAAATGTTCCTCTTCAGTAAAAACTGGATTATAAAATATCTTATGGTTGTACAATATAATAACTTTGGAGTTTAAAATGTGAAAAGGGAGAAAAAAACAAGACTTTGGGTAATGTATTTTTATCTTCAATTATATTTTCTTCTTACTGGGCAAAAAGGACTTGCTGACAGTATCATTACACAATGCATACTCAGAAGACAACATTCCATTAAAGAAAATTATTTTATCAAAAGATTTTCTATCACGAAGCACAGTTCTGCAATACAAAGCAACCAATTATGATTAATTACTTGACTAGCCAGTAAAGACTGAAACCATGAGGGCCATACCCTTAGTATTCCACCCTAATCACAAGTCTAAAAAATCAGGGAAATTTTAATCTTACACTGCTTTTGAAAGTAAGTTTCTCTCTTTTAATGAGTTTTAATGATTGTTTCAAGTTTCACGGTATCAAAAAAGGGTTAATTATGTCTTGGAGGGCTTTTGGTATGAGGAAGCTAATGAATGAATCAGGATGAAAGGAAAAACAGGTGGTACATGCTTCCAATATTTTCTGTCATGTTTTAGAGATTAAGTACAAAAACTCGATTTTCACAAGAAAGGTAAAGCAAGTCCGACAGCACTTTTGAGTTTATGCTTCATTTAAAAAAAGCTACATAATTGGAAATAGCACATCCTTAAAGCTGAACATTTCCCTCCATTATATGAATTAGAACAAGTGATCCACTCTTGTGGCTGAGATCACTGATGACATCCAAGGGACAATTCAGCAGGTAACACATTTCTCTCCACTATTTTACTTTCCATCAGCTCTTTTTTGCCCAGGTAATGGTGGTGTTGCAATGCTTTCTGAAATTAGAGTTGCATGGGCAAGGCAGTTTCGACTGAGTAAATTCACTTAGTTTAGGGCCCATTAATGTAAACTTTTAATTACAGAACCAGGTTTTGAGGAAAACAGACCAAGAGTTAAACAAGTGTTAGCATTCAGAAACACATAATCACAAAAGCGATTATATGTTGGTGCTTTTATTAAGACCTCTGGGTGTCAGGGGTATTTCAACTCAAATCTGACTCCATACATTTGAGATGAACACGTTTTTATATTCTATCGTGATAAAACTTTCATGTTAATTATTAAACTTATATTGCTCTATTGTATACAAAGATTTCAGTCAAGCATGGCCCCTCGTGTCTCCCCCTTAAATTTCTAACATAGTTTCTCATGATTCTTCTTATGATTCTACAATAATTATATTTAATTACTAAACAATCATCACATCTAACAATTATATCATTTATCATACTGCTTACGCAGGTGCATTGATCTGACAAAACACAAAGTCTAACATTTTCAGAGTCTATCTTTAACATTTTCGCAGGGCCCCACTACCACAAGCACTTAAGGGAGCATCTTCCCCTGTCAGATCCCACTTCAGTGCAGTGCTTCTCCCCCTGCTCCTACCCAGCTCCATCAGTTTTCCCTGGGCACCATGGTGAGATGCTCAGCCAAGCAGTGAATGCTCAGCTGTAACAGAACTGCCTCGGGTTACAAGCACCAGGCTGTGCCTCCAAGGAACAGAGATGTTAACCATGTTGTATGCACAAATGGAGAATCTTCTCTATTTCATCACGAAGGAAAAGGCTTCAGATCCTATCAGAGGATCACTGCAAAGCCACCATCATGTCTGCATTTCCTTAGGGAGCCCCTTAAGCAATTCCCCATTCCTGTGTATTTCCACTGTTTAACCTGGGGAAAGTGAAAACAATGTGGTTCGTGGGAGAGAGAGTTCCAATGTCCAAAGCTGGAGAGGAATTCTGCTCAGCTGCTGGCGCCTGCTCCATCCAGGCAGCCACCACCACTGAAAAAAGGAGAGGTTGCAAAAGGATGAGTCCCCTGCATCTGAGTTTGCACCTCTCTGCCCAAGGTTCAGATGTCAGATCAGCAGATTCTCCAGGGTGATGGGCATTTCAGGGTTCCAATTTCAACTGAGAGAGTCAAGTGTATCAAAAATAACTTGTGTAGAAATAAATGCATTTCTAGTCTTTTTTTCTTCACTTCTTCCAAATTCTAGGGCCATTAAAGCTTCCTATTTCAAGTGACTGATGTTGTGAATCTTGCCTTCTTTGGCAAAAAAAAAAAAGGAACATGAATTACAATTTCTTTACCAGAAGAGGATCCCAAACATATTCTTCTGAGTGGCATCTATACATGAACCTGAAAAAAGGATTTGTTTTCAAAACCAGTCTAAGGCTGAAGATAAGGGCCACAACTCCATAATCTGTCACGGTTTCAAGAATTTCAAAGTATTTTTTTAATAAATTGTCTTAGAATTATTTTAAAAATTTCACTTAAAATACCAAAAGATGCTAAACTTTAACCTGGTAATAAATACCTTTACAAGTAGCATTTGTAGAATAAATTCCAATATTTACATGGAAAAAGATCATACTTAGTACAGAATAAATTATTTGGGCATGGGAAACAGTTCACTGAAAAATACAGAGACTGAGATATATATAAATCTTCATTCACAGGCATTGGAACACATGTATCAAGTATTCTAAGACTAGAAATTATTATACATCTGCCAAAGCAAGACACATTTATATGAAATTATTTTTACCAAGAGATCAACTGCTTTAAGTGTTGTAGCTTGACTTCAAAACTCAGCTCTCAGAGAAACTCAGTATTATTTCTAGATGAAATACTAAATTCTCATTAAACCTGACATTGCTGTTTTATCTTGTGATGACCATTGTGATTTTAATTGCTAAGCTGAAAAGCTAAAAGCACACATTTCATCCTGCTACTCTGAAAATACTATTTTTTTTGCCACACACTCAAGCAATAATGTTGTACATTATAAACAGTAACTAATCCATCCTTTCCCTTTATAAGAATCATAAAAACAATGAAATATGCAACTGTTATCAGAAAAATAACACATATTATCATATTGCCTCCTCTAAATCCAAAATTATTAACTAATTAATTATACAGTATTTGAAAGAAATAAACAGCTAATACTCATTTCTGGTATAAAGGTATAATGAAAACTTTAATTTTATTTTTTCCAATTTTATTTAAATTTAAACTCGTTCATCTTTCACTACTATTTCCTACTCTTCTGGGCTTCACTATTTATAATACTGCATTTCCATTTCTTTTCCACAAATTGTTTTCATTTCATTTCCTCTCCCATTATATAAATTATAGTGATTACATAGTTTTCTGCTAGGATTAATGTATGGGGCCAAAATGGCAGGTACAAACAGCAAAGTGACAAAATTATACTAGTGATTTCTTTACAAAAGCAATTTTCCTTTTACTTTCTCTGAGGCACATTGTAATTCAATAGCTCTTTCACATTCTCCATAGTATTTGGAAATAAAGGCTTCAGAAGTTGTTTGCTTTCCTGTATAGCCTAGAAATGCTATGAAAATACTGTAACATGTATTTGAGGCAACACAACCAGACCTCCTTGCCCTTGAGATTGGAAGTGCACAAAGCACATAAGCAACTACACAATGTAGGAGATGAGATGTATTATAGATATGTTTCCAGATCCTATTTTCTGCTTGCAGGAAAACAGCCTTGGAAAATAAAGCAGTTTGGGTTGGAGATAAAAACTCTTGGTAAGTCTCAGCAGGAAGCAGCAGAGGGTAAGCACTTGATACTCAAGTAAACAGCAGTCACAGAATAAAGCTCTGGGGTCTGCACAATCAACCAGCTCATAAGGCACAAAAGAAAGGCTTTTATCTTACTGATCATACAAACTAGGGATTCATTCCCAGAAAAAAAAAAAAAAAAACTACACAGTAACATAAGCAGAGGAACCAAAATAATATGAGAACTCATCATGCAGACCAAGAGTGATAAATTAGGAATTGAGCACATCTCTTTCATTGCCATGCTATGATTATCCATGATGCACTTGCCTCCAACTTAAACTGCAGAAAAGAAAACCCAGCAGCCTGACTTTTAGAAAGAGAAAGGTGCATCTATTCAAGCAGGCAGTCAGTAATTGCACAGTGAACCTGAGAACAATGATTCAATTGTGATAAATTAGAGGTTGGAAGCAAGTGAGGAATTAAGTTGTATGCATTTTGAATTTGCATGCACAGAGGAACTACAGCAGAGCCAGTCAAGAATATTAAGCAATAAATCAATTTCTGGAGGATGTGTACCACCAGAATTAAAAAGTTTTTTAATGGATGGATCCATGTTCATTTCAATATAACATCTAATAAAAGAGTTAATAAAACATCTAAGAGTTCTAATAAAAGAACCCTTCCTCCTTCAATTTAGCCAAGTTGTGTCACCAACTTCCTCTGTCAATGGCTCCTAGTGAACCACAGCAAGAAATCATTTCATACTTGTCAATTACTATAAATATAAATGTGGCATTTAAGAAACAGCCCTGTTCAAGGATGATGTGGGATAATACTGAGTTAACAGGATGCATGAAGAAATAACCATGCTTTGACTAGAATAGACTCTGTTCCATTCCACAGTGCACTCAGGCTGCTCCACAGACTTTTGAATCTAAAAAGATATAAGCCTCTCCTGTCCCTTTTTTTAAACAGCACTGCTCTCTGATGTATCTCAAGAAGACAAAACTGATTCAGATTTTTTACTTTGTTTTTTAACTGAATTCAGGTCTGAAAGATATGCCATATCTGCTAAAACGCAATTTCTAACAAATGAAGTAGAGAAGGAAGCCCCAAACTATCTACATAAAGTGTCTTTTCTAGTTTTCAAAGCAGGCTCTGATCTCTGATCTGTACTTTAAAAGGTTCTTTGAAAATCAATGGGCCAGAGGGCAGAAATAGTCTCATGGAAAAACTATAAAAAGGTATCTCCTGCTGTTACTACTTCAGACTCCCCAGTTGGATGAGGTGCAGCTTTGGGCAGGACTGCAAGAGCTGAAAGTGCCCCTTGGTTATCTCTAACACACAGCAATAAGATAAGGGGCTACATAAGGAGGTAGGTATATTCTTTTGTTCATAAAACTGAGACAAGAGAGTGCCAGGAAGGGAAGCAATAAATAGCCAAACAATAAAATTGCTAGGTGTGCCTAAGCCTCTCAAGCCATTGGGTGACTTACCAGAATGCCTGATCTTGCATGTAATATATATAAATCCCTAAAGTAACTACAGGAATATTTAGAATATTTTATGTTTGTTTCAATTCATGTCTTCTTAAAATATTGAGCTAAATAATACTGTTGTAGTACAAAGCAAAATTTGTTGAAAGAACCATGGAAGAAATCACTTGAACTCTTTTGTTTAAACCCGCAGTTAAACCGTGTGAAAACGAAATTAAGCTCAAAAAACCCCTGTGAGCTAAGGTCACTTTGTGTATAACCTTCAAGTGCTAATAAACTTATTTTCAAACAGTTATGAAGGATGTAAATAGATGTTCAGATTGTTATATGGACTATGAGTGATGATATTTTGAACACACCAGCTTAATTTTCAAACCAACTGTCCCGAAAAAAGAGTTTTTCTGTAGGATTCTGTATAGCTACATAAAGCTAACACATTTTCAGATGTGTTGAACACTTGCTTCAGGAATGTTTAAAGTGTTCTAGGGAACATATTTTAAATGACATCCCTCTTCCTAATCTAGACATGGTGTAAGAAGTATATATCAATGCTGTCACTTGAACATTTACATATTTCCACTAGTTTTCTTCTTGCAGCAGTTGTAACTCAAAATCAATTATCTTACTAATCTGAAGGGAAGTACCAACTTTATTATTGCTTTAATATCTGAATAAGAGAATAAGAATTTGTATTTGGATATCTTATTACTAGACAAGCCTCACTACTGTAGAAACAGGGAGAATGGAAAGTAGAAAACTATAATAAATTCAATTAGCTGAGACAGCCAGCATAAGGCCTAAATTTGTTATTTTTCCCTTAAAAAATTTAACATGAAAATGTCACAAGTGTATGAATCAAATCAAGGTAATGAGTTATAAAATCTTCTCTTTCTCAAAAAAAATGAAAAAAGGAAAACAAAACCAAACAAAACCATAAACAAAATAACAAAAACCCCAGAAACAAAATCAAACTAAACCCAAAAATAACTCAGCATATTAGACATAAGATAGTTCTAATTTTGTAGGGGGCTTTATTCAGGCAGAAACATTTTCAGTTATAATACTTGTGGTATACTAGTCGGCACTACTACTAGAAACTACTCAGTGGTGTGAAAACTGATTTGCACACGTCAAAAAGCTTTAATCCTACAAAATCCAGCAAAGGTTAAGTAAAAGCACTACATGAGCTTAATGCCAACCAAGCCTATGAAACACGTTTGATGTTTTATTTTAATCTTCCCTCCCACAGAAACTCAGCAGCCCTCTCCCCAAGGAAGGCTCCATAATTGTTAGTTGTGAAGCTTTGTTTGGGTGGTTTACCCATTAATTGGAAAATAAAAACCCAATCAAAAGTGCACTTTGAGCTGCCACCACCTTATAAAATGATTTTAAGAAAACACTAATGGAAGAAGATAAAACATTGACATTTTCAGTTGGCAAAGGAGGGGTAAGACAAAGAAAAAAAAATTCTGTAAAAAGGAAACAAAAACTCCACACCACTGTGGCAAGAGCTGCCCATCTGATTACACACAATAAAGAAATATTCTTGGTAAAGCTTTAACAAGAGCTATCACACTTCATTTAAATAGACCTAACCATTCCCTACTTCAAAAGTTAACCTGTATCATGAGGAAAATCTAATCAACCAAGCAAAAATCAAGACATAAATAATTTTAAAGTATACAAACTATCTGGAGTTTTGCCAGTATAAATAATTAATGTTGCCTCCGCAGGAACCTTTCAAGTCAAAAGTGGCAAACAGAACTCTTCTGAAAGAAGTAAATTGTATTTTAAAAATGGTAACAGTAAGACACTGAACAACGCTGACATAAATATTTAATAGATATTTCTATTAAAGAATTTGCAAATTATATATTCCCATTGTATCAAGTGTCCTCAGGACATACCAATCTCATCTGTGAAAATTCTTTTTTTAACCATTTGATTCAGAAATGGAAAAAGTAAAGAAAACTTGGACTCTGGGGAATTCCTATTTCTTGAATGTCATTTGTTGTGGATGCTGGCAACTGGTCAGAGAAGAAAGTCGGAAAAACTTCCCCAGGCATTGCCCTGGGAAGTTTTGGGAAAGTTCAGAGAAAGAATTAAAACAATTCTAATCTTAGCAGCTGGTGTTTTGAAGGTGTTGTTTACTTGGAAGAGGTGCACAAGAGGGTGTTGTTCCTAATTAGCCAAAGGTGTGAGGGACATTGATTAAGGACCAATCAGGTCCAGCTTTCTATAACTCTCTACAAGAAGGATGTGGTCTAATAAACTCAGCTTTGCCTTCTGAAGACATAGGAGTCTGTGTGTCCCTTCATCCACCCATCCTTAATACAACAGCCACAATTCATGCGGGAATTACAGACAGAATGATAAAATGGACAGCTGAGACCTTACTTCCATTCAGTGGTTTCAGTATCCTTTCCCTGTTAATTATCTGCAGTTTCTGGACAAACAAGCTCAGTCCTCCAGCATTTAACCCCCTCTCAGAGGGAGGCCAGCACAGGCAGGGGTTGCACAGCCCCTACACACAGCTGGGGTAGGATGAAATGCTGCTAAACATGCATGGATGCAGTAACACAGACTAGCAAAATAGTACTAACATATTCAAACACTTGATTGAAGTAAATAAGTGCTAGAATATTATATAATTATTCAGAAGTAAGCCCTGCTGCTCTTATAAACTGAAGCTAGAGATTAGAATGAGTTTGTTTATAAAGAATGTTTACCTAAAATTAATATTTCTATGATAAGAACTGAAATACTGTTGAAGTATGAACAAGTTCAGGGTGAAATCTTGAAAATAAAACCATGTTTGACAGTGTTTTGGGTGGGACTTTTTTGTTTGTTGGTTGGTTTTGTTTTTTTTTTTTTAATGTCTTTCATACCACAATCATGGCCATTTCATTGTGTTGTAGCATTTCCAGTGAACATCTAGTTAAGATTTGGTGCCAAGCTTTGAGTTTTAGGGGCATAAGGTTTACTGCAGTGCAGTGTGTTTGGCAGAGAAGTTTGTTTTTCTAAAACAGAGGTGAGGGTTAGAAGTTTCAAATATGCATTTATTTTTAGTATAACAATGTAATACAAGGCACGTTTGTATTGTGACAAGAACACAAAACAACAAATCCACTTTAAACCAATTAAAATCAGCAGGAGCTATATATCTTACTTGTTTAATGAACAGTACCAGCAGCACAGGATCACCCCCACTGAAATGAAAAAATATTGAAACAAGATCAGTAAGATGATCTTACCACTAAAAATACTTCCAGGAAAGTGGGCAACTGAAGAGAAGAAGTAACACAGCTCAGAGTTCCTTAGATATCATCTGAGTTTCTCTACAGGAATTACTGGCACTCCAGCAGGAGAATGTAAACCCAAAACTGAGGAGACCTAAGAACTATGTCTAAAAACCAAATGCTGAAGAACCTAAGAACTATCAAACTTTTCCAATTTTGTCAACTATAATCAAGCTGGCAAAGACACAGAGGAATGTGAAAAAGCAAGCTAGTTCCTGGTAATAACTATTAGAGCTTTAATTAAAATGTCAGTTAGAATATAGTATAAAACTGTTCAAATACAGCCATCATACAGTTGCTAGCATTTTTTATTAGTTATATTTCTTGACAGTATTAAGTTGCAAGTAAACTGACATGCCTATTTTCATTACTTTTATGGGGTTTTTTTCTACATTGGCAAGTGAAATCTTCATAGTTCTAGCTTCCCTCCTTGGAACCAAAATATCATTAGTAAGAAAATTCTCCTGAAACCATTTTATTTTCCTTTAAAAACTTCAGGGAAATAAATTACACTGTTAGACTTTCAAAACACATTGATCCCTTCTGCAAAGCACAGATTTGTTTGTTGGAATGTTTTAGACCACATGTATCATTTTAAAAGACACAGAAAACTGCAGACATTCACAGAAAAAAGTCTTCACTAAATGAGATCAAGATCTCTAAACACACTGATCATTCTTTTGATTTTTATTCTGGCAGACAGCTAATTTCCCCACTTCTCCTTTGTTCTTAAAAAGGAAAGACTCCAAAGGAATGGAGACGCAGTAGGCGTTAAGAGCAGCATTCCTTCCCCTATTCTAAGATTTGGAGAAACACTTTGTATTTCATTGATATGACACCACTCTGAGTAGAACCCTGCTGCCTAAGAGTTCTTTAAAAGCCAGCAAGACTTGTGGGACAGCAGCAGAGCTGGCAGCAGACACCCTTGGACAGAGGTGTCAGTTCAACATCCTCTGTACTGGCACCTCCCTTCACTCCTGGCTTCAGCACAAACTCTGCAGCACCAAGACCTCAAGTGGAGATGAATGAATCAGTCACATTACACACAACACTTGCTCATCCTTCTAAAAGGCCTGGAAGATGCAACCTCTGAAAACTACACTAATTTAGACACACTGAGAACCGCAAAAATCTGAACATCTATTAAGGTGTAGGACCCATGTTATGTTACATGTGACTTTGGCTACAAATTTTAATGTCCAAATGAATCAATAATGCAGAGCAGCCCACAACAGCTTGTGGTAGGATTTTACTGAATCTATATCACACAATTACAAATAAACTGGAGTCGTCTTTACCTTCAGAGAAAGAAACATCAAAGCCCCCCTCTGGCAGCTGTACAACTTTAACATGTTGATTCGTTTCCACAGAAATAGCCTCATCCTGCAGTTCAGAAACAGGGGTGGAAAGAAAAGAAGGCTGCAAACTCACTGTTTGATTAAGTTCTTGCAGTAAAGATCTTGAAGTAAGAGCAGGTATTTATTTTCCTTACCCAGAGCAGAATACATTTGATAAATACAACAAGTAGTTTGATTATTTAAGTGACACTGAGGATAATGCTAAATTTTAGTTGTGTAGCAGAGATGACTTTGTACCGAAATCGGGTTAACCAGAACAACAAGAGAGCACCAAAAAATAGGTAATTTATTTGGATTTTTTTTTAAATTAAACTGAATATTTTTAAATTGCTTTGAAGAATACACCTAGCCTGAAGGCTGCAGGGATAAACTTTGGCAGAGGTCCTCTCAAGATTTTTCTGTATAAGATGTTATTTAGTGGGATGATGTACAATATAGGGACCTCCACTTGTTCTAGTTACACTAGAGTCACCGAGACTGAGAATTTTCCATTTTTTTCTCCAGGAAAACATTCTGCTTTACTACAATTGTTTGTGCCATTACTGAGTTATTATGATGCTTATGTGTCTCTAAGCACTGGGGAAAATAATGGGAAAAATAGACAAGTTTATGGTCCAAGTGACAAAGGTCTCTCAGTGCAAGGTTTGGTCTCCTGCTTCCCCTGGAACAAACTGTTCCTTGTGCTGTGAATGTTCTGCCTTCAACACACACATCCAATTGCTGCATGGGAATGGGAAGTGCTGCTTCCTATGGAAATCAAAGACAGCTCCTAACACAAGGCTGCCTCCCATAATCCTCAATGACAATTCCTCCCTGGGATATCTCAACAAGGTCCAAATCTCTGCAGCAGGAATTCCTGCTCAGGTGGGTCTCCACTGGATATGTGAAGGTAGATTTTATCTAGTATGAAGTCTGTGAAAAATACTGTTAAGCCTTGAAAACTGAGGAGCATCAAAGAATGAGTAACATGGTGAGATTCAAGTGATTGATTATATTAAGGATATTTGCATTTCCTGGCCATGCATGAGGGGTGTAGGAAGCAGATACCTCAAACATATCAGGATTTCTCAAAGTTACACATTTGACCCCCAGGATATTCAGTGTCTCCCATAAGATCTGCTGACTCAAACAAAACAGTTTGCCCCACAGATGGGGATGGCCATCTAGTGTGCAGCAGCACACACATTAATCCTCAGCAAATTCCTGACTTTTAAATGTAATAGAAAAAATTCTGCTCTGACACAGCTACCTAGAAATGTTCTAAAACAACTTGCCCATTTTAATTTTTGTTGTTTCTGCAGTTTCCCTTCAAGCATACAGCACAGTTCAGTTTTGTTCACTCAGCACAGCCGTCACCGTAACTCAGCCTTGGCCCTGATGTGGGGCCAGGCACAGCGCAGGGCTGTCACCATGTCATGCTTACTGTACCAACAGGAGCTTCCCTTCCCTTCCAGCTCCCCCACATGTTATGTTGCTCATAATAAATATATTTTACTTCTACACTGATCTCCAGCATTTCCCACCCATTCCCACCCTTCATATCCATATGTCTCTGTGCTAAAGAGGGGGATGGCTTGGGTTTGTTTCCCCCACCAGCATTACTCCAGCTGTCTCAGGTACACTGAAACTTGACTAATTCACACTAATTTTAGCACAGATAAACAACATTGGCTGTGTCATGCTATTTTCAAGTACATTCCTTTTTCAAATGAAGTCAATACAGCAACTCCTCTTCACCAAGCAATTTACACAGCATCAACATGCATCATTAGAATACTCAGATTTTTCTTTCTTTTAGGAAACTCAAGTATCTACGCATTAACAGCTTTACATAAAACAAAACTGACCAGCTTTTGTTATTCCTCCTTTGCATATCCATGCAAACCACTAGACAAAAAGGGGCCTGCCATTCCTGTGACAAATAGCAGAAGATTGCAAAGATGTTTAATATTCTTTGTAATATAGCTCAGTTCCTATAACATCATTTAGATTGCCCTACGGAGTTTCTGTACTTTGTACTTTATAACATTTAATCTCTCTCCTGTGAAATCTTGAAGAACAACCTATTCCATATGTCAACCCAACAGAAAGTTATTGACAATGATTTCATGAAGAGCTTTGTCCCAAAGGGCATTGGTAGGTAATTTGCAAATCTAATGTACTTCTAGTCAGCAGAGGGTTTTCAATGCTCACTTACATTCCTACAATGCAGCACAGTGATACAGCCCCACTGAAGCTGAATGAGAGATCTTTGATTATGTTTTTCATCAATACAAAGCACAAGAGTTTACACCAAATTTTAAGATTCAAAAAATAACCTTAAAAGAACAACTACTTACTTTTTTGACATTCTGCACAAGACTTTGGTAAATAGGTTTTTCTTTATTAATAGGTCGGGGGTTGTTTATTTCAATAATAAATTCATAAACATTAACACAGACATAATAGTCATTCTAAAAATACAGGATTTTTTTTCTTAAAGCAAATAAACATATAAAAATTTTGTACTTGTTTTACCCAGATATCATAAACTGAAGAAAAACTACAGCAATTTAAGACACAAGAAGCTGCACCTCAAAGAGAGATTATTACTGTAGTCCAAATGTTTCAAAGCTAGTTTCCAGACGTAACTGACTTTTTAAATTTAACTAGGAGTACAGCTCAAATGAGAAGCACTGCTACACAAGTGTGGGTGGAAGCATCTATAAATACTCAGAACTTTACATGTTAAAAAGTATCTACTATGCTCTCCAGCAATAGTTTAGAAATAAGGTAACAAGCTTGCATATTCATTGTGATTTTGTCATATTGTGGTGATTCTATCACTAACTTTCATTTTACAGCTGGTGTGAGAGCATGCCTTTGCAAGTGGAAATGAAAATAATAGCTAAAACCCTAGGAGCAGATTAAAAACTAACTTTCTCCTCCGTGGATGTTGACTTGAAACTATGAATTAATGACAGAATTATCAAGGAGCAGATATGAACATGCTGACACTTGCAAACATTGCCTGGCATTTACACAGGACCCAATTAAGTTATTTTTAACTAGAGAAGTAAATGTAATATTTAATTGTTTTAAAATACCCAGCACTGCCCTCCCCTGTTTTGCTCTAAAGCCTGATGAACACACTTCATTTAGCAAGCAATAATTTAGAACTGTGGCATTCTATCTGCAGGGGCAGCCTCTGGTCACATTCCCATAGTGCAAACTACTTGATCAGTACACAAGTGCAGTGGTACTGTTGAAGTGGGGGGGAGACGACCATCCTTTAATGCATCGAACTCCGATTTATTGATCCATCAGTCAGTTTAAATAATAGTGTTAATTAACTTCATGCATATTCCAAAATCCAGGTTTACGATAGGCTAACAGAGAAAACTCTAACCACTCCTTTTGTTTTACAATACCAATAATTGTTTACACAAAACTAAACCAGTGTTCCCACTGTGATATGAAAGGTTCCCAAAACTTCCACATCTGTTCCCAGGGTGCCATCTTTTCCCAGAGAGGGTGTTTTGCTTGTTATGGGAAGACTGCCTGAGAACCTTATTGTTTATAAAGTGATGCCTGAGAGAGTCTAATTGTTTATAGAAATCAGGCTGGGAACTGCTTTTGGAACTGCTTTGCAACTACCTTTTACTTTTCTCTCAATTGCATGGCTTCATGGCCTTTTTCTTTAAGCCATGCTTGAACTAAACTCCCAACATGGTACCATAAGAAATCCCAGTTAAACTCAGCCCAGGGATATATCTGTATATCCAGCAGAGCATCTCACCAGCTGGTGAGCAGCTCTGACACCCAATTGCTCTGGGCAGCAGAGCCTGAACATGCACATAACCCCAAAGGTCCAGCACAGGTCCCAGAGAGCTCAGCTCCTTGGCACCAGTGCAACACAAACATTTCAACCATGCAGCCTCGGGTTCAGCATTTCCCACTGCAGCACCAGTACAACACTGTGGGATGCACATCCTCTGAACCTGAGAGAAGCAGAGAAAAGAATGATCAAAACAATTCTTATCTCATTTGCTGCTCCTGTCTGCCAAAGTAGAATGCAATATGGAGATTGCTTACCCAAAGTGATACTGTTTTGTTTCCCTGGCCTATCAGGGCCAAGTGTGTGTGCATTCTGTCAGTCAGCAGACAGTCATGAGATTCTGGGCAGTTGAGTTGAGTTGGGTGCTTGTGCAGATTCAATCTAGATGTAATGTAATATAGTATAGAATAATATACTATAATAAAGTAATTAATTAGCCTTCTGATATCAGTGGATACCAGTCTGAGGCATCAGTGGATGCATCACTTTCTTCCCCACTTTCTCCCCCAGGGGTTGCCCTAATTTACACTACAACACACCTACAGGAATGTTACTTCACCTAGAAATATTTCACTGCATTTACTTCACTGTCACTGCAGACTTACAGAACAAAGAATTTCAAAATTCGACGTTAATTCAAATATTTGGGGTGTGGCCTACTTGAAAATTCTGGTAGCACTGTAGGCTACTATCTCCTAGCAAAAATTTAAAGAGAGTAGTGACAGTTCTGGCCAACTTTTCAAGAGTATTTAAATCTATTTAAGCACATAAATGGGAACGATTTCTAAAATAAATAAGAAATGTCAGCAGCTGAATATCAACTTTTTTGATAATTCAGACTCTGTACTGAGATACTCAAGAGCAGATTTCCCAAAGAAAATAAGAGCCTTTCATGTATAAAGGCAGTAGAAAAAAGTAAGCCAAAAATGTTTTGTTCCAACCCATTTGGCATAGCAGACACATGGGAAAGCTTTTTGACATCATTACCAGACCATTTAGTTAGAATGTGTCTATGGCATTACCTAAATACTTAAAATCAACACCTGGTGGTTGTGAAAAGTTTTTTTCATCCAAGTCACTCTACAGATGAAAAATTATCATTGGGAAGTTTCCCCAATGAAGTCCTTATCAATTCCAACACTATTTTCACATAACATGTTGAAGACCCTTCCACAATCAGATTCACTTTATTATTTTAGCTTCCTATTACTCAATGTCTCCTCTCTTTGTGCTGCCATCGCTAAAATACTTTTACTACTTGAAAAAATATTCATCATTCCCCTTAGTTATGCCTTCCTGTACCTGCAGTTATCTCCCCTCCCACCGCACAAAGCAAAGATAATTAGTTTAATTAATCTTCATGACTGTTTCTAAAATTTAGTAACCTTTCTTCCTGTTCTCCAAACTAGTTTGAAATTGATGTCTGAGAGATCAAAACATCTGCTTAGCATGTTTTAAGTGCTGTCCCAAATTAAAAACTTGAAAGTATTTAATGTACTATATAGAAAAATATTATTCTGAAATGTAAGCTACAGGTTATTACCAGGATTTCAATGGAATCTCTATTCACACAGGTTCATGAAATGTGCAGGCAAAGAGAATATGCAGTTTGTAAGTAAAAGTAGTTGACAATAGAGGTCTTCTGCTAATATAAGGCTCTTTTATATATATCTAAATATATATATTTTCAATATACATGCACATATACACATAAGCACACATGAAGTGCACTGCTGCAAACAAGTCAAAAGAATGATTCACTATTGAAGAAAGATTTATTTTAATGGAAAAACATTGAAGAAAATCCTTGCATATTTCTATTAAGTTTCTACCTGAAAGGCAGAGAAGAAAGATGGAAGAGGGAACCTGGAAACTAGAATATAGGGAGGATTTTCTAGGATCTATGAGGGGTTTTTTTTTGGTTGCAGTGTAAGCTTTCTTGGGCTGTGGAATGCTCTCTGCCAAGAAAAAACATCCTTAGAGAGAGAAAAGCATACAGAGCATAAGTGCTGTGACTGAAAGAAACCCTTCTGGTATTATCATAAGCCATATTTCTTTAGCTGAAGATGTCAACACACCTTTGTAACACCTCATGATGGATCTAGCCTGCTAGCCTAATTTGCTACTTCTTCTCTTTTCTTATGCTGCCTAGGGAAAAAAAAAATCAACTGATTGCTTTTTCTAAAAAAAATATTACACACGTCACAGTTCAGGTGTTAAAAACCAAATGGAACGAAATAACTGATTATCTGTGCTGCAGTGGTACACATAAAGAGCATAGAGGGCCTAAGCAACTGCAACAATTTCAGAATGATTTAAATAAAATCTGGATCTTATACTGAGAAACCTTTAGAAGCAAAATACATTTTTCACAGTAGGTAAGAGATTCCAGAAACATAAGTACTACCCTGAGTAATTATTTTTAATTAACTAGCAATGAGGCACTATTTCCAAATGTGACATTTAAAGCACATAATGTGATTGTGAATATTCACAAAGATAATTAAGTTCATCTGCTTCAAGTCCTTGATTTCAGCGCATCTGAAAACACATCTTAAACTATCATTAGACCTGTAATCAAGTATTTTGTTGCTCAGGAAAATTGCATACCTTTGCTTACCTGCTAAGATTGGGATATGTATTCAAATACCAGTACGTGGCTTTTGAGAAGAAACTCTCCTTCAGGCAAACACTGAGGAGAAAAAAACACTAATTCTGATTGTTTTCTCAAAAGGGACCATTAAAAATTAATTCCTCACACCATCAGATGGAAACAAAACCACAAATTTCTGTGTTTCCCTAACTGAACTCAAGGTCACAAGACTGATGTGAGCCATATTTGACTGAAAATCTTCATCATCAAGTAAGATGTACCCCCAATGCACATACTGAAGATACTATTCATGATAGGTTGCATACTTTCTTCCATCTTCTTTATAGCTAGATCCATTTCTCTACAAAAAGAAAAATGCAACCAAATTCAGGGATGAAATACAATGTATAATATAAAAATGTGAAAATCAGAAAAGCTACTGACTTCATTCTCTTGGGAAAAAAGTTTAAGCTGTTACTCTTCAGAGGGAGAAGGAGCCTTTGATCATCAACTCTGATCTTGATCAAGACCTTCTTGGAGATATAAACTCTGAAAATAGCAAAAAAATGACCCCAAGAACAGAGTGTCAGAAGAGTCATGACTTGGTGTTTTCTCCTTTGTTCCTTTAAGAGTAAAGACAGCTCCTTTCCATTAGAAAACAGATTAATGAATAATGGGCTCCAAGATGGAGAAGAAACATTTAGACAGCATTTTAAAGTACAAAAGGTTAAATTTACTCTATCACTCTCCAATTATTTGACAAAGATGATTTTTAATCAGTCAAAACAACAGTGTGAATTATTATGTACTCTAAGGATGTCCTACTAGTCAGGATCTCTCAGCCCAGTTTGAATAGCAGTTTTTTTCAAAGAGAGAAAACTCTTTCTTGATCAAACTCTTATCAAGGATTATGTTTGAAGAGAAAAATAAGGCAAAATCTTTCTAAAAAAAGAAAAATGAAATATTCTTAAGGTGCATAGTGCCAAGAAACTCCTGACCTTGTCTAAAAGCCAGTTCCTGCTGCTGCCTGGCTGCATTCAGTGTAGATTTACTATTCTACTTTAAAGTCCATTGCAAGCACAGGCAATGCCCACAGCCAGGAGAGCAGAGGGGATGAGACACTCTGTGCCACAGGTCATTGGCCCCAGCCAGCACCCTGCTCACACCAGCAGCCAGCTGGACCTCACCCAGGGGGTGTCACCCTCCAGGAAAGCATTGGTCCATTCTCAGCAGTGAAGGGACAACACCTGAGCCCAAACATGGCACACATCTCATACAACCAATTCCAGGCTTGCAAAGAACCTCCTCAAGAGATCTATCTACATGTTACCCACCTTCCCCAAGATCTGTTTCCTTAAACTATAAATAGACTGAGAAAACAAGAAGAAAGAAAATGTTCTACAGTCTCTGGAGATGAGCAACAGCAAGAATTATGAACATGTTGCTACACTCCTACTAAAGACATGACTTCAGATAAAAGTGATCTTCAACCTAACTAAACAATAAAATCATAACTGTAGTTCTCTTCCAAGTGCTTTCAGAGAAAAGTAACCAACTCAGGATTATCCAAAAGAAGAAATACAGAAGAATAAAACTTACTCCAGATCTTCCTTTCCCTTTCTTTATTCTCTGCAAGAACACTGGAATGCTGTTGAAACACTTTCTTACAGTCATTTTGGCAAGTTTCATGAGGAATTATCCTGTTTCTATATAAAGTGGTCAGCAAAATAAAATAGGCAGTGAGAGGTTAGACTACACTAAACGCTGCTACACCAACATTACTACCACCAAGTGCAACAGGTTAGCCCTAAGGCAAGCCAGGTTGCCAAACTGGCATTATTTGAAGGCCAACTGCTCCAGTGCACATCCTCAAAGCTACTGGACAGTTTAAATCAGGACACTTTAAATCCCCCAGAGCAGTGGGTTACTGCTTTCTATAACAAAACAACCAAGGAATAGAAGGAATAATTAAAAAGCAAAACTATGCCATTGGTATTTTCTCCTATTATATTTGTAAGCACGACAAAATAATGTCTTCAGACAGTTCAGGGGAATAAAAATGTATGTTTCTGATGCTCATCACTGTATTTACAGCAAATTAAGAGGAAAGCAACAGATTAAATCATGTTTTTCAATTGAATTCATCTGTTCTACAGAGCTGGCATGATGGTATTAGACCATATGCACCATAACACATAGATTATTGTATGCTATTTTCTCAAACCATTCTAAAATCCAAATTAAGTATCCTGTGAATAATTGCAGAGATTTGTACCAAAGAAGCCTAGAAATTAACATGTAATACCTATGTATTAGGTAACCCAAATGAAAAATCAGAAATTCTCAGAAAAAAGTATCAAATAGTTGAGCAAAGTCAGACCAAACAGCAAGATTCATACCAACAGAGGCTTTGTTTGACATTTTAGTCATCTGTATCAATCAATCTTTTTTAGCTAGTTCCCACTATTTACAAGAGACATGGGCTTACCAAATGCTGAGTAACACAGCAAGCTGACAAGGAGAGAAAAGAGAGAAAACAGGAAAATTAAAAGAGAACCACTATTTTTTTACTCTGAAGACAGGCAACCTTTACATTACAATGCTCACCAAAAAAAAGTAATTTGTAATAAGTGTATACATTCAGATATTTAAAATCATCAGTTATCAAGGACTCTATCCTTCTCAAGAGCAAAGTGTGTCTGCCATGCCATCAATCCTCCTCCTTTAACATAGCATGTTCTTTATTGTGCAGAAAGGTTCTGGGACAATTACACCTGAAGCTAATCACAAGTTTTCCATAATCCATTGACTCTAAGGAATTTGCTCATATAGATCACATTCTCAGACAGCTAAAAGTTATGAGAGTGACTACAAAATAGCTAAAAAATAGCAATTGTACATTCATGCTGGGCAGACAGTGCAAGAGAGCAACTTCCCACACACACCAAAACAAAGTGAAGACTTCCCATGTAGTTTGCAGTTAACCTTTAAGTGTTTTGTGACTAATCACTGCACTATGGCTAACCCTGTGGATGTTCCTCAAATGGCAAGTTCCTGGAAAATGCAGAAGTGTAAAGTTACAATTTCCTTACACATCAGCTAGTGATTCAAGCTATAGTTTGTTCTAAAATATGAAAAATCAAAATTATTTTAGGATAAGACAAAGCTAAGTATAGCGAAGACACTTAAATCCCCACCTCTGCTGAACATTATGTATCCCCAAAAATTTACTTCAGATATATCAGCTACTCCACACACAGCAGTGGGTGTGTTTGGGATGACATGGTTCAAGCAGAGCAGTTTGATGCACATATTCAAGTAATTAAAGAGAAACATACATTTAATGACAGGTAGCTAATAAGAATTGCTTTTAAACCACTAAATTCCCTACTGCTGCCCCTATGTGGAAGAAGAACATGGCATAAACGTGGCAGCTTCTCATCAGCTTCAGAATGCAGTGTAGTGTGTGTAGTAGTGTGTTAAGAATAACACGTGGTGCTCACAAGACCCAAAAGCAAAACCCACTAGTGGTTCCTGCAGACAGTACTTGTGCCCAGAAAACACTTCAGCAATCAAGATCTTACCAGCAAGCAAAGGAGAACTTCAAATGTACTGCAGCTCTCCAGGAGATAATTAGCTAAATTACTATAGCCATTTATTAAATAATCTGGTTTCCCCTTCATCACTATGAATCATATTCATTAGCATCAATCACTTCTTCAAGTCACAAACATTTATGCTCTATTAAAAGCAGGGATTCCTCAGAAGTGCTAGACACCTCAATTTCAAACTCACAGCACTTTGCAGATAAATTGCCTCAAGAATTCTCAGTTCCTACAGGTAAGGAAGGACTGGCTACTTTCACAAGCATATCCCACAGACACTTGCATCCCACAGATTTGGAGTACCCACTGTGGTGTAAGAAGCACTGTTCTACTCACAACACAAGTCTTAGCAACTGCACTCCCAGCTTCTGAAACACTGTGTGTCAACTCCTGCTGGCCTGGGACTTAATTCTGAAAACAGGAGAGAGAAAACCACTACAGACAAACTCCATTTAGTTTTATGGATTTTTTTTCTTAAGCTTCAGTTAAACAGTAGCTGTTAAAATTCAAATCACAGCTGTTTGTACTGTACCTCAATACTATCCTACTTTTTAATATAAAACTGCCAATCAGCTAAGGCTACTCATGTGCTTTACAGCTTTATATTGATCTATGTACCTATATAAAATCAGATACCACCAGACACCACCTTCTTCACACAGTCAATAAAACAAAGTACAAACAAAACAAACAAAAAAGGAGCAATTAAAAATTAAAAACCTGTCTCATTCTTGCACATCATCCACTGGGAGCACCTGGCACAGCAGGGACAACAGCAATGGACAAGTTCTGGTGAGCCAACCATCAGATGAGTGGTGGCTGCTCATCAGCACAGCAGAGCTGGACACTGCCAGCTGTGCACCCACTGACAGGGTATTTGTGCAATGGCACAGAGCAACCCATCACTGCAGCAGGTCTAAAAATAAAAATAATGGTAGACAGTTGTACTTTGTACAGTTGTAATTTCTTTTGGGAAGAAATCACTAATCCAAATTTACAAGTAATTTCTGTCCATCCCCAATGTTAATCAGGTGATTTTCTTATTTTAAGAAGTAGTTTTTGGAGTCTTACTGCCCACCCTGATTTGGAGTAATATCTGAGGTAGTACACAGTGATTTAAAACAGCTATCTGAAAACCTGAGCTATAATGAATCTTGCATTTATCAGGCAGCCTGGGCAAGTTTAATTTTCTTTACAACTTCATCCTTTCAACTAAAAAATAAACCATTTATTATTTCCAAGGCTATTGAGAATGTTAATAACTGGAGGGAGAAAAAAAAAAAAAAAAACAAACTAAACACAAACAAAAACAAAGAGAAAAACCAAAAAAAAACAAAATATTAAAGATCCTCTTATCTGGAAAATATAGATGCAATCTTAAACCCTCTGATGTCAGTGACATAACCCAGTATTAAACATGAAAACTAGTTATTTGATTATGGAAATAAACTATTAATTATGTCAAGCAGCTACGTGTTTTGCTAGCAATGAGGACATTTTAACGAGCACCATTTCAGTACCAGCAAGCAGAGTAAGATTGAACTACCTAATTAATTTTAATTTCTTCTGCATTGTTAGCATAGTGCTAGCTTTAACATGCTTATATGACTATGTCAGCCCTAACCACCTGCACCCCTAACTGCCATCCTTTCCATAGAAAACCAGCTGTGTTATCCCTTAGCGGATAAAAATACAAAATTCCAAGCACTAGTCACAATGTTCAGAATGAGAAAAAAATTTTTAAAGAGTACATTATCATTTGGAAAGAGGCAAGGAGACCAGAGAAAAGGACAGATTCCTAGTTCTGACTTCAGGAAGCAAGGTGTTACACAGCTGGCACAGGGCACAACACACAGGCACATCAAGTCTTCACTATCATGCCCAGTGTTGATCCACCAACCAACAGAAACATCTGAGAAAGGCAGAAATTTTTATAACATTTTCAGGTATGTCCTAGAAGAAAAACAGCAGTTTTATTAAAAAGAATATAAAATAAAGCCTCCATAACCACAGTGAAGGTAAAGACCAGCCTTAACAATGTAACCAGCCTGTCACCCAGCACACAGGAGCTGCAAGACAAACCCAACACAATTCCACAGCAGCCACTAAATGCTTTTTCTTTGAAGAGACATAATTACTGCAATGAAACATGATATGTATGATAAAGGACTGTAAGTCATTAGTTCCATAGTAATGAAGCAAGTTCTTTGATGAACAAGGGGTTTTCTAATGTTTCTTCCTCCTGTAATTTAAAGGGAATTTATGACTAACAGTTGTTTTTATAGAATAAATACATAGCAAAGGCATCAATTAAATTCTTTCTATGAGGCTTCATCCAAAGATCAAGTGTTAGCAATCCTTGGTACATTCACTGGTATTATGACCTTGAAGATGCAGCTATATGACACATGCTAAAAATAAATTCTGCTTTAAAAAGAGCAAGTGAAAATAATAGAAACTTCAGGAAAACTCCTTCTAGCCCAGATGCCAGATAAATCCTACACAAGTAATCTCTCTATAGAATCTGAAAAAGTAGAGCAAAATTTCTCAAAAAGTTGTTTCCTTGACAACATTGACAAACCAAGAAGGGTAAGGAATCAAAGTCATAAGATGCCTTGTGGTTTGTTAGCAGATTTTTTTTAAAATATATAGCAGTATGTAAGATGCAGCTATAAAGCCAGATTTCTAGAAAAGCAGCAAGGTTAGATTGGTTTTATTTATATTTTCAAACAGCAAAATTATTCAGAATTTCTTAACTGTTACAAAAAAAAATTATACTCCCATAATATATTATAGTCACTTAAGAACTTAAAATTACTTTAGCACATTCTTTTCCCAAGTACCAAAATCTTGACTGTTTCACCAGCAATCTTACTGACACACCCAGAATGGGGACAAACCATCATTCGTCTGTCGCATCTCAGCTGACATTCTGCCACTGGCCTGCCCAGCAGCTGCCCACACGGGTGCTGGGTGAAACTGGAGAGCTTCCCTTGGACATTCCCAGTTCAGCTGCATTGGAGGCTCTGCCCCACTGCCATCCCTGGCCCTGACTCTGCCCTGCCAGGAGCACAAGGCTCCTTTCTCCTCTGCTGCTTCAGAGACAGAGGAAACAACTGCAAGAGCTCCCAGCAGAAAGGAAGGGCAGAGCTCACCCATTAGGGACAGATGGGTTGATAGGAGAAAAGTCAGATAAACACTTTAAATTCCTCATACTTCTGCAAATAGTGATACAAGTAAGCAAAACTCTTTCTAGGTAACATGAGAGAACAGAATCCTTTCTTCCACATCTCTGTTAAGGATATTTAGAAGTAAGTCTCCATAATTTTGGATTTCCAGAGAAGAAAAGTTCGTGAAACAACACTGTCACAACAACCATGTTATCCTGTGCACCTCACCTGTGGCCACTTTGCACCTGTTGATCAGTGTCAACCAAATTTCACAGAAGCCCTCAAGTGTTTTTCTCTCAAGGCTTAATCATGCTAAGCAGCTGAATAAAAGATACTGCAGAAGATCCAGAGAAAGAAATTGAAGAGGATTTGTAGTCAGACTCAAAATACAGACAGGCTTCAGTAACTTCCCTGCTCTTGGAAGAACTTTTATTTTCAAAATTTTTCTTTAAATAATTCCCAATTTATTTTTGCAGGGGTGAGGGGGAACACAGCTACACTGTGAAATATCCATCCCACTCTTCTCCCCCACGGCCACATCCTCTCACACAGCCATAGAGCAGTCAAAAAATGTTTCACAAGAACACTGGGGGTATCACTCCTGCATTCTTTAAGGAAATCCTAAGTCAGGAGTCATTTCCAAGTGGAAAAAAACTCAAGATATCACAAAGCTAAAAACCTCACCCAGAAGCTGAGAGGTTCACTGCATTTTTGCCCTCTCTCTTTTCCTCAAATGTCAGTCTTCATACAAGTATTAAGATAAATTCTAATCCAAAGCAGTACTGAATTTAGTTCCTGTTAGTGCAGAAGGAAAGAAACAATGGCTTATCAAACCCTACAGAGATGAGGATGCTGCTATTTATACTCAAAGAAACATACTCCTTTGAAAAAAATCCTTTGAGGCCTAAGAGTGTGTCAAACACTCAGAACATAATAAAAACTATACAAGTCATCTCCAGCTGTGGATTCTGAAAAAGTGAACAAAGGCATTACAAGGATTTCTGTTTCCTTGACAACTACATCACTGGAAACAAGGAAATAATTAAAAAAATATATCTCTCTAACAGCACTCTCTAAACATTATCAAGGTACTAAAATACCAAATATGAAACAACTCTTACCCACACAAACCTTTGGGATGAAGAGACCAAAATTCACCACTTTGATGAACTGTTCTTTGCTGATATGTGTCACCAGCTTTTGCAGAACAATTGGGAGAGCTATCCATTACATCCTGACCTGGATTATCATCTACCCATGGCACAGCCAGAAGCTTTCACTGGTGGTCAAATACATTCCTTCCTGCATGATGTTCCTTTTCTTACAAAAATAAGCATGATGGAGGATACTTCTCATTGAAGTGTATGAAACAATTCTTTTTCATCAACAAGATGATCAAGGGATACAAAAAACGCTGGTATTACCATGCATGTGCCTATCACATAAGTGTACTGCCATCTTAATAACCAGCAATCTTACAGTCACTGGAAAAAACATGCACAGTTCTAAACAGAGAAGAGAAGAGAAGAGAAGAGAAGAGAAGAGAAGAGAAGAGAAGAGAAGAGAAGAGAAGAGAAGAGAAGAGAAGAGAAGAGAAGAGAAGAGAAGAGAAGAGAAGAGAAGAGAAGAGAAGAGAAGAGAAGAGAAGAGAAGAGAAGAGAAGAGAAGGCCAGAACCTTCATAAAGAGAGTTTTGCTTCAGTATTTCTGCTAATATTTAGCAGCCTCTTCAACAAGAAAACAATGGGGTTTTTCCCACATCTAGGTAAGCAGCACACAATATCCCGAATATTAGCATTTCCTTGCCACTTCCAAGATAATGGGGAGAACTACTTGTTCTAAAAATCAATCTAAGAGTTGCCCTACTGGAGGTACTAGCAGCATGATAGCTAATTCTGCTTAGTGAACAGTTTGAATCCAGCCTAGCTGTGACAGGGCTACAGCCATCTGAAAGCCATGCTTGAGTGTACAGCAAATATGCTGGCAGCTTAAATTTATTCCTTAATAAACAGACACACCTGTGACAGAACAACAAGAAACACTACCTATTCCAAGTGAATTGTGTACAGAATAGTTGAAAGCAAAAATATTAGGTTTTGTTACTCTGAGACAGGGTAATGGCCAATATCTAGGAAATCTGTGTTGTCACTATCTGTGCCACACACAGTTTATGGATTGAGGCTATCCTCTTCTATCATTCAGCCCAATACAACAGGATAAGGAGTAACAAAATTCCTGGAATATACTACTGTGCTGTCTTTCTCCTAACAGACCCAAAATCACAAAATAATAAAATACTTTGAAAGTATAATTGAAAATTGTATTTCTTGTGGCATTTGACACACTCCAGGAACCAAAATCCGTACATTAAATTTAATGAGTAACATACCACTCTAAATCTAATGATCACAAAAGAGTCTCAGAAAAATGGAGAAGTATCTGGAAGAAATCTCTTGAGGTAGCAAGTTACAAAGATTAACTGCTTAGGAGCTCTGAAATCCCAACTTGAAAATAAGCACAGACCAGAAGAGGACTTAAAGGGGCCACAAACCTTTGACTTGCTCTTCTTTACTCATCCACTTAGAGACTGACTCCTGGTCTGAACCAGGATGGTTGTTATGTTCTTAATCATGGGAAGCCAGCAATGCCCCTGCTCAAGAGGCTTACATTATTAAACTCATTTAAAAACTTTTACTTTACTTGTTTTGATAGAGCTGGAACTAAATGACTATTCAGCTAGGCCAGTAGGGAACAGAATATATAAGAAATACTTGCAACAATGTATTAGTACACAAAGTGCTATTAATATACATTTTGCATACTCAAGAATTGCAGCACTTTCTTACCTTGATCTTGTTTAACAATGGAGTGAAAGTGCTGAAAATTAAGAAATCCTCTGCAACAAACATAACACCTGCTGTGATGCTCTAAATAAAATATGAGAAACACAAAATTAAGAGCTAGCAGATGATTATATAAAGATGTTACCTTGAGTTAATTTTAAGGTAAACTAGGAGATACAGAACAAAGGCATGGGATGCTGAAGTTATGAACAATTGTTAAAAAGCTAAGTCCAGCACCAGTAACTAGTGAAAATGTTAACATCTGTGTGGCTCTGTGTAATGACAAGATCTTCCAAATAAAAGACACTGACAATGTGAATTCAGCTTTATGGTCTCTGCAAGTGATAAAAAGGCACAACTTTTTAATGTTCTCTGCTACCAAAGACAAAAAGCTGTATTCAATGTCAATCTGTGATTCTGGATGCTGTATTTGGGGTTCTAATCCAGAAGTACCTAAACAAGGTCTGATGTTAAGAAAGCATTGAATATCCACACTATGGGAACCAGGCACCTTTAACAGCAGTGATAACTCTCAAAATTTATGCAAAAAAAAAAAAAAAAAACCAAACCAAAAAACCAGTAGATGAGATATTAAAAGAATTAACACTATTCAGCTATTCAAACAGAAGGTAGAGAAGGGTTATTCAAAGAAAGCAAATTTAACCAGTTCAGACAACAATGTTTCACAGTTCCTAAAATCCATACCTAAGCTACTCACAATAGTGTTACAGTGTAACTGTGAAGAGCAGCACTGCCTCAGCAAGAGCTCTCCCTTCCCTACAAATTCAAAATTTAGCATTAAATATTCTTCTATTAATGCTCCAGATTTGAAGAACCATGGATAATTTGCAATACCTATCACTTCCTAGATGAGGTTCTATATTATTTTCAGGTCTCTCTGAAAACTCAGGGGTTTTCTTACACATTTAGCAACACATGCATAAACTTGTAATTTGGGTCTTTCAACATACAACATAGAGGCAAATATTAAAGTCTTTGAGTCCTCATTCAGAGGCAGTTTAGTTCCCATCCCTTTCTAACACGCTGAGGTGCCCCATCTGCTGGCACAAGTGTTACTCTAAAGAATTCTGCCCCGAGCTGAAAACTGATACTTTTTCCAACTTCACCACTTGAAGTGTTCTAAATGCAGCAGTACAAAAGAAATCAGATCAAATACTTCTAAAGAAAACCATGAAATGCACAAAAACATAGTTCATTCATTCATAATTATGCAAGTTATTTTTACTAGATGCTTACGATGATCTTCCAGCTCTAGGTTATTCTTCAGACAACAGAAACTGAAAACATCAACTCATTTACTGTAAATACTTTAGCACGACTCACATTGATTCATAAAGGTGTTAAACTGCATTTTCAACCCGAGAGAATATAAATGGAAGACTGTACTTTTCTCCTGATCTAAACAGGATACATACACATACTTAAAAAGTAAAAAAAAGCCACATAATCAGTTCCATATACACATTTTAGACATCCATCTGTGTGATATGAATGACTTAGTCATCATAATTTAGACAGAAATAAAAAAAATTATGATCACTAAGGTAAGTAAAACAAGTGTTTCTTCCTTCTCCATGCCAAGTAAAAAAAAATTAAAAAAAGAAAATCCTTTTCCACAAAGGAAAATTCTTAGTCTGTGATGAAAGAGGAAGTTATTAAGACGAAATTATAAGAACAGATAAAATATACAAACTGAGTAAGAGATTTGGTTCAAGCACTTAAGCCACCATAGTCATCTCAACTTTGAACACTCCATTCTGAGAAATCCCCACTAATATTGGACTCTTCAAAATACAAATGTCTTAATGCATAGGCTGGGTGTAAGGACTGAATCCAAGACATTTACTCGTAAAAACAGTCACAGTTATTCCTGTGGCTAACTGAAAGTACAGAGTTTCTAGGGTCTGAATTGCCTCTTCTCTCTGATCATACAGAGATTTTAGGCTTTTAACTGTGCTTTGAGTTTCACCCAGATCAGATGTTGAAAGTAAATCATGCAAACATCCTGAGTGTCTGCATATTCCCACTAAAGGGAAAGAGGACACATATTCACTCTCTGGATTTAAATGAGCAATTCCAAGCAGGTGTTTTTTGGGGGAAAAAAATACACAATCTGTGTGAAGTTAAAAGGATGAGGAAAAAGAAGAGTTGACCTGCATTTTCAATCGGCTGTTTTATGCTATACCAGAAAATCGACAACTTCAGGCAACAGCAGACAGCCAACATCAACTCCCAGAAGGTAAAGCAGTGCTGCCACAGTCACCAGGGATTTATGTGCTCGTGATCCCAGAAAGGGAGAGAATCTGGGAGCCGAACACCCAGTGAATCCTCGAATCCTCGGTGTCACCGCGCCCTCTGCTGCCCAGGACAGCCAGCGGCTCCCTGAGACACAGCATCCTCAACACCCACAGCATCCTCAGCGTCCACAGCACCCACAGCATCCTCAGCACCCACAGCATCCTCAGCACCCACAGCATCCACAGCACCCACAGCACCCACAGCACCCACAGCACCCACAGCATCCTCAGCACCCACAGCACCCACAGCACCCACAGCATCCTCAGCACCCACAGCACCCACAGCACCCACAGCATCCTCAGCACCCACAGCATCCTCAGCATCCTCAGCACCCACAGCACCCACAGCATCCTCAGCACCCACAGCATCCTCAGCACCCACAGCACCCACAGCATCCACAGCACCCACAGCATCCTCAGCACCCACAGCACCCACAGCATCCTCAGCACCCACAGCACCCACAGCATCCTCAGCACCCACAGCACCCACAGCATCCTCAGCACCCACAGCACCCACAGCATCCACAGCATCCACAGCACCCACAGCACCCACAGCACCCACAGCACCCACAGCACCCTCAGCATCCTCAGCACCCACAGCACCCACAGCATCCTCAGCATCCACAGCATCCTCAGCATCCTCAGCATCCTCAGCTGCCCTCCAGAACACAACGTGTGCTTTCAGACTTCCTAAGAGCTACGGTATTCCTGCATTAATTTTTTAGACCTGCATGCTCTGAAGTGTAGCCAGCACTAGTATACTTCATTTATATTGAATTTCTAAGTTTTGAGGGACCTAAAATAGATTTCTTCAAAAACTGGCTTTACTGTTAATGACTGATTCCAAGCAGGCATGGTAACACTGATTCAGAAAAATAATCTTTTTTATGCTCAGAAGACAAACCAGACTGGCCATTATTTCAACTTTGTAATAATTTTATGTTGCAGCAACAACTCAGATTTTAGATTTTTATACCAAATTCAACGCATCCATAACTTCACTTGTCAGTACAAATGAGGCTCTGGAATACTCAACAAACATTAAGCAGATGATGTGACAATTTAAGACAAAAGGTCAAATTCAGACATCCAGTGGTCAGTATTGTACAATCTAAATTTACATTGCTGCTTAACAGAAACACCCATCAGCACTTTTTGCATATCTTAGCCTTTTCCTTCAAGCTCTGTTCTTCAAGCAAAAGCCAAGATATAACAAATATACTGAAGATGACCTGAAAGGAGAAATAAAGGTACTTTTTCCCCTACATTTAATGTTTAAGAAAAAAAGAGGTTTCAAAATCCTCGTAAAGAAGATGGAGGAACTATGTTGGTATTCTGGTACAAGGGCTGTTCTTCTTAAGATTTACTAAAGTCCTAAATTTTAGAAGCAGGAAAATGCTAAATACATGTTAGATGCAATAAAGCATGTCTCCCACCAGAAAGGACACTTTCTGAGCACTCTCATCAAAGGTATGTTCCTGTGCAAGGCCACTTCAGAAGACTATTATTTGAACCCAGAGGCACAATCAGCTGGGAAAGCTGGGAAAGCATATACCCATTACCCATTTTAAAAATAAAAGCCTCATTGGACTGACTAAATTACCAAAGAACTGAAGACAAATTCATTAAGGCTAGGAGGAAAACTCACTCTGAGTATTGAGCAATTAACCCTTGAAACAAATTAAAGTGAGAAGACCCCTTAGATCATGACAAGACAGTTCTGAGATGCAAAATCCATCTGACCTGATCTACCTCCTCCAGCAGATGTCACACAGGCCTGTCAGAATAATTAAAAATATCATTCCAGTGTTGGCAGTTAGTTGATTAATGACTCATGGCAGAATCTGTGTGCATACCCTAGTGCTCATGGCCATTGGGATAAAACACTGATAGAGATCATGAGAAATGATCTAACAACTTAAGGTCTAAAATACTGACATGCCTAAAATAAAATTTAAAAAAACCTAAAAATAATTTTAAAAATTAAAAAAAAAAATTTAAAAGCCCACCAAATTCTAAGCTAATGGAACTAACTGTGGGTATAGTGAAGGATTAGGCTGCAAGTTTACAATAATCTTATAAAGCATCTCCTGAAATTCTGAGTACGTTGGAAGTGTTAAATACACACAAGCAAGGATGTTATTTCCAGAAGAGCATTGTTTAATACAACATGATGGTTGAGCCACAAAGCATCTTCCTTTACATTACCTTGACTGTTCTGTCCATAGAAGCTGAGAGAAGCAAGTGACTTTGTTCCAGTACAGGACACCACTGGATTTCATTAACCGGGCCGCTGTGTTTAGACATGTAAAATATTAAGCTTTTGGGAACTTCAGTTACTTTATATTTAGATCCCAAATATGGCTTAATTAATTCAGAGGTCTTTCTCAAAGCCTGCTCTCCTGGCCCAGTTACCTTAACATCACACTCTGAGCTACCTCTCTGGTCAGATTCTTCTTTTTCAGGCTTACTGCAATTTTCTTGACGCAATCGTTTCGGGATGTATGGTCTAATTCCTTTTAGGGTAGGAGTGCTGTCATTGTGTGCCCTCTTCTGGGAAAAGCCATTTCCAGAATTTGTTGAAGAGCTTGAAGCCTGTTCATAGTTTCTGTAAGCCACAGATACTGCAGCATGGCCAGAGTAAACCCTCTGACAATGGGGAGGTGCCGAGTCAGTGTTGCTATTCCATGCATAACGCTCAGGGGGATCTTCACAAACCCTGCTCCAGCCAGGGTGCATTTCATGTGCAGATTCTGTACTACCAGGTGCAAAGTGCTGAACACAACTCACAGGAGAACTCAGCTGGTTTGTTTGTCTGCCAGAAGCATCAGGGGCTTCAGTCTTTTCAGCTTCTGTCTCGGAGTCTGAATCTTCATAAGCAACCAAACTCATTATGGCTAGACACAGCAGACTCCAGAGATCTCAGTGTTGCAATCCTCCAAAATTATGATCTAAAATAAAGAATTGATCATTCAGAGCACAATTAATTACAGGATCCACAATCTGAGTAACTTAGGGATATAAATATGTTTTCCTTAAAAAAAAAAAAAAAAAACCACCTCCTATTTCTGTTTATTAATGGAATTTATTCCTCTATTACAACACACTGTACATTCTATTAAGCAACACAATTTGCCTCCAAGCCCTTTGCATACATTTTTAATGCATTGCAGAGGTGTATATGCATACCACAAAACAATGACAATGAGAATGAAAAGGAAAACAACCTTACAATATAAATACAGCAAATTACTTTGCCTTACTTCCAGCATTACATCCACACAGAGAATAAATTAATTAATTATGTAGTGGTTTTGTATGTTCATTTATAAGAATACAAATACTTCAACTCTTTTGGAGTCAGTCTAACAATATCTATTTCTTAACACTACAGATGACTTGAAAGAAGTGTGTAGGGGTTCAACTGGCAGTTAAAGTGTAAACACATTTCTGACCTCTTCAGCAGCCTTGCAGTATGAGGAAATTTTCCAACTATATCCACAGAGCATGTGCCACACATGGAACATGTGTTTTACAGATCAGATATGCCAGAAGCTACACTGAATTCACTATTTGCATTTACTGACAGAAAAATGAGAGCATAGATCCCTCAGCTGTGGAATAAGGTTTTTTCAATGTGTCCAGGAGAAAGAAATCTCCTGTCAAGACTGCATATGTAACATGCAGAATAATTCACTCTCATAAAATCCCACCAAGATTTTTCCAACAATTTGTATGGAGTATGTGGAGTATAGAGTTAACTACATTCAAACAACTGATGTGTCTGCAAAGTAATATTTCAACTTCCGTTTATAGGCAAGAAGTACTGGTATGATGGATTAAATGTGACATTTTATTACTGCTTTGTTTCCTTGCCAAGCTGTTAGCACTCATTATGCTGAAGAGATTTAACCCACAACACTTTCGGACAGGCTGCTGAAATTCTTGGTTCAGGTCAGCAAAGAAACTGCCCTCAAAGCATCTTGATGGCAACAGGGAACACAGGAAAGTCATCAGTTATCTCCACAAGCATTGGCAGAATTGACACCACAAATGCAGGGACGCCACAAATGTAGGCCCTACAAATACTTCTGCAGGAGTAGGACTCTGGAACTTGCAGATTATTCATTTAACTTCAGAATTAAATCTATTTGAATTAAAACAACTGTGTTTCACATAACCTACAGAGGTGTTACATGACTCTAGATTCTGTTATCAAATTTCTAAGCACAGATGCAGAAGACAGGTACTTATTGATATACACACATTCATAATCACAGATTCTTCCCAAGATAAGCGATAAGACATTTAACTGGAACAAGATCACCAACATTTCAGCACATTTCAGCACATAAAAGCAACAAGATCTCCCTCTAGAGGACATTTAGTCATTATCTGAAGTTTAAGACAGTTGTAAGTGACAGCAAAGAAGAGCAAGGAAAAAAATCTGTTTTTAATAATACAGCTTCATTTATTACAACAATATTTCATTTAAACAGAAAAAGTAGTGTTTCATGAAAACTTAACTAACAAATCAGTTCAAAACTAGTAAATTGAAGTTCCTAGCACTAAATTGACACATCAAATAAATAGGAGCTTTGAAGGGCTTCACTTCAGTAATTGTATCAAGTAGTTACTGTTTGTACTTCAGTGCTAAACACATTTTCCAGCTAAATGCATCATGTCCAAAGAACAAATATAGTAAGAAGCTGACCTCTGGCTAAAAGCTACAAACTAGGATACACAAGTGGATTGGGTTAGACTTACAGTTACTTTAGTTTGTTTTAACACAAAACAACCCCAAGCTGAGATTCAGAAGTGCTAGACAGTGCCTTGCAAACACAAGGTTAAAAGTGTTTCTCATGAGAAACTGGAAAGAAACTGTCCTATTAGATTTGGTCAGCATAAACTCATTCCATCACACACATTACCCATAAACCTCAGTATTTTTGTAACAACAAAGCATGTCTCTCATCTAAACACTTCCCATCAAGTTCTGTTTTTAAGGAAACACCACCCAGAGCCACTGCCCTACCCAAAGAATAATGCGAGGTCAGGGGGGAACCACCATGCACCTGACTGGAACCATCCTGTAACTAGGCTGTGAATTTATTCACGGTGTGATGTGCAATGTATTCAGCTAAAAGAAAAGTTTGCAGCATTTTGGTTTTCCTCGGCTTCCACAAGACTGATTGATCTGAAGGCACTGAAGAAGAGTGTCCAGCTTAGGGGCACAGCGATGGCAGCAGAGCCGGGACAAGGCACAGAGCACCGCGGGTCGCTCCGGGCGGGGCCGGGCGGTCGGACGGGGGGCACAGCCCTCCCCGGGCCCTCCACAGCCCCGAGGGACAAAGAACAAGCTGATGGAGAGGGTTCGGTGGAGGCCACAGAGATGGTGAGGGGTCTGGAGCATCCCTCTTATGGCAGACCCTGGGAGACGCGTTTAGTCTGGAGCACAGAGGGGATCGCATCAATTCGCACAAATGTCCCAAAGGCGGGTACCCAGAGGATGGTGCCAGGCGCTTTTCCGTGGTGCCCAGCGACAGGACGAGGAACAGTGACCATAAACTAAAACCCAAGAGTTCCACCCCAAGGCGAGGAATCGCTTCTTTTCCCGGAGGGTGGCAGAGCAGGGGGACACGCTGCTCAGTGCAGGTGTGGATCTCCCTGCCTGGAAACATCCAGCACCCACACTGGTGCGTTACTGTGTGACCCGCTCTGGGTGACCCTGCCTGGATAACCTCCAGAGAGCCCTTCCAGCCCTAACGCTGCTGCGAACACCCGGCCCTGTCCAGCCCCACCCGAGGAAGGGGGTGCCGGGAGGGCCCCGGCAACTGAGGCCGCTCCTTCCCTCTACCCAGAGCCCCGGGCGCCGAGGCCACGCGTGTGCCGGGACAGCGCCCCCCGGCCCCGTTCCGGTCCCGATCCCGATTCCCGGTGCCGGTTCCCGCTCTCGGTTCCTTGTCCCGATTCCCGGTCTCGGTTCCCGGTGCCACCCCTGCGGTACCTGCGCTCCCGGCAGCGCGCCCGGAACTCACCTGCCGGCCGCCGCCGCGCCGCTCCTAAACACGCGCCGGCCGAAAACACAGCACCGCACTCAAACAGTTCCGTGTGCCGCAGCCCCCGCGCCGGGGCCGCGGGTTGGGAAGGGCAGGGTCAGACGGCGGCTCCCGGAGCGGGAAGGAGCTCCTCGTCTGCCCTGCGAGCCGAATGGAGAGCGCTCCCTTGGGCTGAGGACTGCAAGCAGGAGGGAGGACTGTGTGAGGCAATGGTTCCGGGGGGGTTGTGTTTCCCAGCCGGGAGCGCACCGGCCGTGCCGGCTGGGGTGATGCAATGGTGGTGACAGCGGAGCGGCGGGTGAGGAGCGCCGGGACGGGCAGCGGGATGGGCACCGGGATGGGCACTCGGGGAGAGACCCCGGCGGGCGGGAGAGGGGCTGGCTGGGTGGTCGCTGCCGCCCCCGTGAGCGGTGTGTGGAGGGGCTGTGCCGGGCACGTTCTCTCCTTCCCTTGGGCGGTGCACTCGAGGCTTTGCCCCCGTTCCCTGCGGGGCCGCCTCGCCGCAGGGCCCGGTGGAAGTGCCCCTGTCCCTGGGGAGGGCAGCGCGGGTGGCCCGGGCACTGCAGAACGCATCGAAGGGCAGAGCTGGCCGCTGGCCGTGCCCGGGCAGGGCGGGGCAGGCGCTGCAGACGCCGGGCTCGGGGAGCAGCGGGATGAGGAATCATTGCGGGCTGTAATCCTGGGCTGGCATTCTGGGCACGGCCGGTCCTTGCGCGGGAGCTTTGCTCTGATACAGCTGCAGTAAAGCCAAGATTCATGTGCTGGTCAGTCCTCATTCTTTGAATGGTCATGTTATCTGTCATCTCGGGAATCGTCTTGCAGTCTTTTATTGTAATTCCGTGCATAAACTGAAGTGTGCCGTGACTGGGAAGGTAGGTCTGCTATAAAGGGCAGCTCTGTTGGAGTGCCTCTCAAGGCTTGTTTCCAATGATATGTCTCAATGCCCAGTTCCTATTTTCTACCTACTTTAATTTTACTTTTCTTGTTTGTTTTGATTTGTTTTACAGGAGGAAAAACAGTTTTCAGGAATGTAAGTGCTGTTAGACTTAGTCTCACATTCTTTCATTTGCTCATGAAAGCTTGTTCTGGTCTGTCATCTCTGAAAGTCATAATGTACTTCCATGCAATGTTTGTCTTCTCAACTTAGTGTGAAACCCTGTTTTTTCATTCTCAGGTCTTTAAATTACCAAATCAGACTGCAGACTGTGAAAATGATGATAGAGCTGTGATGGTCAGCCAGTTGGAAAGGGAGGAAGATGCAGTAGTTTTCTGATACCTTTGCCTAGGATTATTTTTGAGCTTTGTCTCATAGCAATTTAATATTTTGGAATGGACACAGGAGCAGTACCCATTATAAGTTCCCTGCATTTCATGAGCAGAAAAAGCACACATATCTTGGCTTTCAAGTTCACACTGGCTCATTCTGTACTCTGGTCTTAAATATCCTAATAGCTTATTCTCCAATTCCCATCTTTTTTTTCCTTCAGATCTGTTTGCCTATGGTATGTAATCTATCTGGGAATGTTAATTTTTATAATATCAATAAGAAAGCAAGAAAAAAAATCCTGATAAATAGTAGAATATCCAGACTTTTTTTTTTTTTTTTAGTGGCTCACAATTGCATTATTGTATTTCGAAAGGTAAAGACCTGTGTTCCTCATCACTTAATTCCTGGCTTGAACTCCACTGGGAAATAGGGGCAGTGCTGAGGTAAATAGAGATAACCTTTAGGCAGCAGTCCATAAGTTTTGCATTTTATAGTCACTATATCCTCATGTCTTGTTGCACCACTACTTTTGCTACTTCTTAATGAAGATGCACCTTCATTTGAGATTCTCTTTTCAGCTTAAATCCATAATATTCCAGACATTTTAAGGGGTCTGGTTTGCTGCTTTCCATTATATGTGCCAACTGTCAGCTGTCATTTCAGCCTTTCTGAATGGAGGCAATCCATCAGTAAGACTGTTCTATAAGGAATTAAGTTAAAACAACAAGTCACAATTTGTTCTACACCGAAGAAATATATTATATTATATTATATTATATTATATTATATTATATTATATTATATTATTTATATTTCTTATTTATACTTTTATTACTTTGTGAAATTTGAAGTCTGTAAATATAAATGGCATGTTCCTACAGAAAGGGTGTGTGTTTATCTTCATAAATATTTTCTAATATGTATTTATTCTATACATTTTTAACACTTAAAATATTCTCTGCTCATGAAGAATAGGAAGGCAATATCCAAATAAAAACATGTAATTAAATTGCAGGAATGTATCAAAATTGTTTGATCTGCTTCAAATTACTTTTTTTTTTCAGTCACACTTTCAAACTGCAAGAAGTTATAAGGGATCAAATTAGGTTAAAAGATTAAGTATTATTTTGTAATCTAAGTATGGTAATCCAAGGGTTAATAGAGTAAACAAATTACATTAACAAGTGGATGTATCCACTTCTAGTTACTTTCTCAGGATATTCTACTGAAGCTGAAATGTGGGAATAGTGCAGCTGCCTGGCAAACAAAGCCCTAATGATAGGTGTGTTTTGGTAACCACCTGGTTACCAAATCGACCTTCAAAGCTTGCTGGGCAGGTGAAAGCTTTTTACAGTAGCAGCTTAAATAAGCACTGTGTACATATAGCCAAGGTTGTGATTAGACTGATTATTTTGTAGAAGGAAGGTTTTGAAGTACTGCTGAACAGCTAATGCAGCTGTTACATTAGTTGGTTTTGTTTTGCTTGGTTTTTTTGCTTGTTTTAATTCTGGGAAAAGGGAGCCAAAAGAACATGTATTTTTGCCAACCCTCAATCAGTCTGTGCTCCATGCACTGCAGTGGATCAGGAATTTGCTGGGGGGTCTCTCCAGAGAGACAAAACCTTTGCAGGTCAGGAGTTTTTTCCATGGGCACAGCATGGCAGAGCGTGCTTGGGCACACTGCTGTGTTCTTAGTCTCAGCCATCTCCTCATCTGTAACCATCTCCTGTTATTTTTCCTGCATAGTTCTGAGAAACACAGGCAAATTTTCAGCCTACTGCTGACCCAAGGATTCTTTGGAAAGCAACATTTCTCACCAATCAGTGTGTTTTGTGACTTGTGGAGGAAAGCCATGAAGAAGATGACTAAGCTTTGCTCTTGTGTATCTGTCTTTGGACAGAAGCACTCTATTACAAATGCTGAGACAAAATTCCATGTTGTAGTTATGAAGTCTCATCATTCATAATTTGACAGGCTATCAGTGCAGGAACATTAACTAATCAGGAATCAGATAGCCTCTATCAGTTGTTCTGAGATGCTCTGAATTGTATATATCTGTATTTAATTACTTTTCTTTTGCCAGGAATTGACTTTGAAAAGATGTTCTAGTGTTAAATTAGTAGACAGACAACACAAACAGTAAGGTCTAAATTTACCTGGTGCTCTTGTCAGTCTCTGTCCATTTTTATGTGAAACTGAAGCTCACTGTGTCTCCACATTTATCAATTTGATATGACTAGAATATGGTAGGGATCAGTGTAGTTTTTATTTTCTTATTCTGTTCACCTAACCTTGAAGACTTACACTAAAGAGTAAAATATACTACTGTTTGCCCTACAGTTCTGTTTGTTGCTGCTGTTTTGAATCTCCAAGCCAAAGAGCTGGAAGAGGATAAATTCAGTTGAGTTGTACCTAAACAGATCTTTGTGCAGTCTGGCAGAATGGCTGACAGCCCCAACTGTGATTTGAAGTCTCTGAGTCCACTTCAGCTGTTTGAAAGAGTGACTGAACAAGGAGAGAAAGTCAGAGCACTGAAAGCAGGAAAAGCACCAAAGGTATTTGCATTTCATGTTTTGAACCCATTTTTTTTCAGTTTAGGTATGTCTTTGAGTGCTGAAGAATTTTATCATTCTAAGATCTATTTTGCATTGTGATGGGAAAAACCCTTGTTGAAAACTGTTTATGTCCATTCTGTGAACTGTGGCATACCTGGAGCCAGGCTGTCACTTGCAGGACTGAAGTTTTTACTCTTGAAGTAAGAGCATAGTCCTAGGCTTGGAAATCTGCTTCATCCAGTTGCCATACCATGTGACAGGATCCAAGGCATTTATTTCTCAAGTAAATTTATGTCACTTGCATTCTCTGGATTTAGATGGTTCATGAAAATTTTTTCTCCAGGCATTATTGTAGACATTATCAAATATGTCTTCCTGTAACTATACTGACAGTTCCTTCTTAATCTCCCTTAAACAATTTAGTAATTTGCCATTTATTTCAGGTTCCCTATTGTGTCATCACTATTTTGGCAAGGAGAGCTCAGTTTTAAAATGGGCTTTCTTAATGTGTTGCCTATGGGAGAAAGCCTTGAACACTGGGAGTCAAATAAAGTGTTGTTCTATTTATTGCTTGCATGAAATTTTACAATAGCTTTATATTAGAGAGGTCATAACTATAACTTCTTGTTCTAGTGTTCTTCCAGTCTGTCAATGAATTGTAATGAATAAATTGTTTTAAGGTGAACCACTAAAAACATTGTAAAGTAAATTAGATCATAATTTATGTTTTATTTTTATACTTTTATTAATTTATGGTAAAAGTGCTGAGCTTGTTATACCTCTGAAAGGCAAGCAAGCATTTTTTTTCCTAGGCAGAAATTGAAAAGCAAGACAGAGCTGCTTTAAATGTCTTGGCAATGGTGATGATTTATATTCTAATGAATAAGTATTTGCTTTTCTTCTACACTTGACATTGATGCTGAAAGCATTTAACTAAAACAGAGTTTAGGGTTTATTAATGATGCAATTCAGATCAAAGCATGGATGTGGGATTTTGAAAGGTTGGGACATTAATGTCATTGTCTATTTTAAGTATGTTAAGGCAAACAGTTGTTTGGGTTTTTTCCTTTATTCAGGATGAAATTGATGCAGCAGTGAGGATGCTCTTATCATTAAAACTGTCATATAAAACAACAACAGGACAAGATTATCAGGCAGGCTTGCCTCCAAAAGATCTTCTATTAATAAACAATGGTACAACTAAAGAAGAGGATGAGGATTTGGTGGATCCCTGGAATGTGCAGACATCAAATGCTAAAGGCGTGGATTATGACAAGCTCATAGGTATAACTCTTCCTTCACTGCTACTAAGGAATTTATGTAAAGTGATCCTAATGACCACAGAAACAGCAAGGCATCATAACAAATCCAGATCAAAACATCATAGGTAACATTTAATTTATGTCTAATCTTAGCATTTCCATGTCTAAAGAATTTGCTGTAAGAGATGAAAATGTCCCAGGTGGTGATTTCCTGTGAAAGATTTAAATCATTTGCAAAGAACTTTTAAGTTCAAAATCCAGGTTTTAGTGTGGTTTGTTTTTTGGTGTAAGGACTGTTATTAGAAATTACACTAGTGAAGACACTGACTGAGTATTCAGTGGCTGGAATGCAGGAGAGCATTTTCAGCAGCCTGAAGGATTCTTCCTACCCACTCCTCACATCACTTATAGATTGGAGAGGGCAGGAATGATCCAAGGCTAATGCAGAAATCTGTTAATCTAATGACTTCTTCAGAAGGCACACTTACAGGCAGCCAAGGGCTGGCTGCAGTGAAGGAGTTGCAGCTCATTCAAAAACATGCAGTGTAATGGAAAATGTTTCAGATGGGGTTATTACAAAACTTGCAAAGTTTTGTAGTTAAAGAAACAGAGGTCTAGGTATTTTCCTTATTGATTTTACAGTTTACTGTTTTAATAACTTGTTTGAGTCTAGCATGGAAACTTCTATAATGAAATATTCATTAATTTCTCTATTTTTCCTTTTTTTTTCATTATTGTCAATCTTCAATTCCTGTTTAGTACCTCAGTTGTACATTGCTGAGGTCTGCTTAGTAGCTTTTGCTCACAGTAGAGCATACACCCTTATGTTGCAGTAATTGTATCTGCTGTGGGGACAGTTGCTTGTGTCAGCAGTATTTTAATTCTTTGTGATGTTACTGAGAGATTGTGTCAAATGTATGCACACATTGGCTGAGTCTGCAGGAAGTAACTGGAGAAAGAGAAAATGGGAAAGGGAGAAGTGTGCAAAGAAAATCTTAGGTCAGGGTGAGAGAAGGAAAAAAATATATTTTTTAGAATCTGGAAGTGGAAAAGATCTTGTTACTTGCATAAGAGTTACAGAGAAGTAATTTGGGTTTTTTCTTGGAAGGAGGAGTCCTGAGCATTTTAGAAAAGGAACAATTGCACAATTGTGATGGCACAATCTCAGGATCTTCCTAAAAACTATTTATCATAAATCAGTCCATGCCCTTTTTTTCCTGTAACTGTGTACATAAGACCTTTCACCTTCCATAGAGTGTTGGTTACCCTAAAAGGTTTTTACTTCTTTACACTACTCTCAGATTATTGAATTTGATAAATGAGTCATTTTGCTTGTTCTAAGTGCTGTGTTGGAAATGTTTCAGAGAATGCTAGCCTAGCCACTTCAGGATGTGAAGCAATAGCTGGTTGTTATTGATAAGCTTCCTTCTTTTCCTTCCCTTTTAAAAAATAACAATTAAAGGTGTTGTTACATTGGATAGCTCCTACCCTAAGGGAAATTTTTGTGCCACCTATATTCTGTTACTAGTGGAACCTGAGAAAGTTGCCACTGTGCTTATGTTTAATCAAACACAAAAAATGAAAGCAGTGTGTGAATTGGAAGAGGTCTTCTCAAATGCTTGTCCTAGATGTGCAATTATAAATGTATGGTAGCACAACAAAACAGCCTGAAGATATTCTGGGAAGAAGGGTTCTGTCAGCTAAGTACCAGATATAAACATCCCTAGAAATTTGATGTTTAAGAATGATTTCCAGGATTATTTGCTTCAGATTGAGGTGAGGTGGACTGGCCTGTCCACCTCAATTCCACAATTCCTTCTTCTAGCCCTTCTTTAAGGTAGGATTGGCATTTGCATTCTTCCAGCCTCCAGCTGCCTCTCCCTGTTGTCATGATTGTTCTGAGATCCTTGAGACTGGCCTGGTCACCAGAGTTACTGTGTGACAAATATTGGAGTATATATTTCTCTATGTAGTTGTAACAGGGCACTGGCAAAGAAGTACACAATGAATTTCGACAAATGCAAATATGCTTTTGAAAATGGCAGTTCTCAGGACTTCTGCACAGTGAGTTGAAAGCTGTATTTTGGTAAAAGCTAGAACACCAGAGATAAAAAGCACATTAGGAATTTTTTTAAAGCTTGTTTAGGAGCAGAGACTGTCAGAAGCTGTTTAGAAAGGCAGATTCTTTGTGAGCAGACAGCCTAAGATGTTCTGAACGCTCAAATAAGAGGAAAGAGGTAGGGAAAAATGATCCATCTTTTAACAGAAGAGGTGAACATGGGCAAAGAAAAGGGAGTTGTGCAGCCTGTGAATGTTTAATAAAGATTTTTAGACATTTCCAGTGAAATGTTCTATACCCCAGAGAGCTTTTCTAATCACTTGCTATGACAGTACACAAATATTTCTAGGGTAGCCAGTCCCAATTAATCCAGGGCATTTTCATGTTTTCTGTTGATGTCAGATTAGCCTCTTACCAGTTGCTGTTGATGTGCTGAATCATTTTCATGCTCATTGGGTCTCTTTTCAGCATTCTTTCAGATTATCATTTGCCATTTTGTGATGCATTTTGCATTTCATTAGTGCAATGCTGAATAATTCTAGTATTGAATAAAGCAGAATAGTAGCAAACAGTAGATTATTGCGCAGATTTTTTTTCAAACAAATTTAAATTATAGAGCATTGGCCTGATTGTTAAAATCCCAAAATTACTGGGAATATGGAAAATACTGCTATTTTACTCTATCACAGCCTTTGCTAAACCACCAAGTCATAAGACTTACTGATTGCCATGAAGAGCATTATGCATTTCCTTTTCAAGCCTCTTGAGGGGAGCAGTGTCTGTAATCATATACATATTAAAGAAGAATTAAGTTTGCAGAAGAGTATTTGGGGTTGGTGATGTCGTTTGAGTGAAAGCAAAAGATGTTGTCTGACAGCAGAAAATTTGGACACCAAAAGAGAAACATTCAGAGCCTCAGGCATTTTTATTGTATGGCTTAGGCCAAGCTGGTGATCTGAATGTGTTTCTTATGTTTTGCTTGGAATAGCAATGCTTGGAATATCACTGCTTCTGCTGTAAGGAGGCTGCAATTACAGTAATTTGTGGATGGAGAAATACTGTATGTTTTAGTGAGCTGGGCCTCCTAGGATAGAGATAATACTGGAGGTGACTGCTGGGTCTTCAGGCAAGAATCAGGAAAATTGACTATTTGACTTGAAGATGTCTTTTTTAATCCAGCCTGCATTGGTATGTTCTTGGTATTCCAAGATCTGGCTGTAGCTATGCTGTGCTCATTTTAATGTTTTTTTTAACATTTTATGATTATAGTTCGGTTTGGCAGCAGTAAAATTGACACAGATCTGATAAATCGAATAGAGAGAGCCATTGGGCAAAAACCTCACCACTTTCTACGGAGAGGAATCTTTTTTTCCCACAGGTGAGTTTTTCTTTTCTTAAACTTCAAAAGGTTCTGTTGGGCACACTTCCTGCAAGAATTATTGGGAGAAGCCTGTAACTAGCAAAAACCATGTGCTTTTATGCCAAGGCAAACCTACTGTGCCATTTGAAATTAGCAGCTCTTGCAGATTTCCCCTGGCAACACTCGAAACTCTTGATTGCGTGAGTTTGTGCTGTGTCCTCAGGAACCCCAAACTGAAGAAATGTGCTCAGAGTGCAGGCTCATTTTGTCTCTGTGTCAGCAGCCAGAAGCAGTGGCCTGGCAGAGAGCTCCAGGTGCCACTGTTGGTTTCAGCAGGGTTCCCATGCATCTGTTTGTGGCACAGAAAGGGCTCAGGGAATAATCTTAAGCATGAGCCTGCCAGTGACCTTCACAGGTTAATGTTAGCACACAGGGCCCTTTGGGCTGTGGCACCAGCAGGCTTCACAGAAGGCCCTGAGCATGGCTGAGAGCATGGCCTCCACCAGAGGTCAGCTAAACTGCTTGGTTGAACCTGTTTGAGAACCTATCCCTGTTTTGCTAGGCTCTAGAGATTATTATCCAGTGAAGTTATTTTAGAAGCTGCACAATTTCAACATTAAATTTTCAATTTTGATTTAATTTTTCATGGAGTTTTTTTCCCCCATGAAGACTGAAGGAAAAACAAGAACTTTCTTATTTCTAGGACCTTTAACATATTGTAATTTATTTATAAATACTTTTGGCTTTAAAAACACTCAGATTTTTAATAAAGGCTTTTTACTATAGGTATTTCTTGCTAAAGAGTTGTATCTTGTTTTCTTTGTTTTTTCTCTAGAGATATGGACCAAGTACTTGATGCTTATGAAAACAAGAAGCCCTTTTACCTTTATACAGGCAGAGGGCCATCCTCTCAGGCAATGCACGTTGGTCATCTCATCCCATTTTTGTTCACAAAGTAAGCTGTTTCTACCAGTTGTATTCATCAAAGCATTCTTTTCAAAAGAAACATTAAATATGGCTTATGGAAACTGCCAAAATGATACATTGCAAGGAGATCTGATTGTGTGGAGTGAATATTAATGAATTTAATTCAGTCTTACCTTTTCACTGAAATGATCATAATCCCTGCATCACCATAAAGCCCTTTTCCTTACTCTCTTAGCCATGTGGCACTCCTTAGAATTTCTGCTGTTCCTAAAAACCAGTTCCTTACAAGACTCAGTAACATTACTCTGTAAGGTGCTGCCTGCAACAGCAGGACACAGAGACATTGGGCTCAGAAAGGTAAAACCTCTTTGAATTCTTGTTCCTTTGTAACTGGTGAGCTCTGTCACGTGAGTCTTTTTTCCAGTTAAGTTGTCATTATCATCTGTATAGAACATTTTATCTGTTCACATAAATATAAACATACAAAGAAAAGAGCAGACCTCTCCACATATGGTTTAAATACATAAAAATATTTTAGCTGCATGATTTACATCTTCATTTTAACTTAATTTAGGATAAAACATGTCTGCTTCTCTTAGGTGGCTTCAAGAAGTATTTGATGTTCCCTTGGTAATACAGTTAACTGATGATGAGAAATACCTCTGGAAGGACATGACAATTGAGAAGGCATATGAATATGCTAAAGAAAATGCAAAAGACATCATTGCATGTGGTTTTGACGTCAATAAAACCTTTATATTTTCAGATTTAGACTATTTAGGGTAAGTAGGAATTTCTTTTGAGCATTGTAGTGAAAAAAGTGTCCATATTTTCTCTGTATTTTCTCTCCTAACTTTGACAACATAAGTGTGTCTAAATTTGAAAGCTTCAGGACAAGTTTTGTAATACTTGAAATGGAAACATATTATTTTTTCTGCTCTAACATTTTATATATATTGTCATTCTCCTGTATAACATATGAGCAAATACTTGTGTGTGCAATGTGTAAATTATGAAAAATATATTAAACCAGCTGAAATGTAAAAATACCTAAACCACCAGGAAACTTCCTGATTGATTTGCTTAAGATGGTATCAAAATCTCTCAGATGTGTTTACACTTTATTTGCTTTAATAGAAGGCATTGCATCAACTTGTTGTGGTCAATTATTTTAATAATACAAAATTGAGTGAAGTTTAAAGAATCTTTGTAGTAATTATTGGGGGAAGGGAAGAATAAATTAAACTTTCAAGACATAAAATTCCTGTTTGTAAATTATTCTCTAATTATCATCTCAATGGGCCACAAAAAGTCTGAAACTGAGACTTAATCCTGCAGTTTTTTTGATGTTCTCTGCTTTTGCAGTCAAAGTTTGTACATACACTCTCCTCCTCTTCTCATTTTATTTTTCCACTTTTTTTTTCTCACAGGACAAGTGCTGGATTCTACAAAAACATTGTCAAAGTTCAGAAGCATGTCACATTTAACCAAGTGAAAGGAATCTTTGGCTTTACAGACAGCGATTGCATTGGTAGGAAATTGTACCAGTTACAAGAAACAGTGCTTGCTTTCACTTTCAATTGAGCTATTTTAAATAAGAGTTTAAAGAGATTAGTGTGCCACTCATGAAACAGGCAGAAAAAGCAGGAGGATTATGTTTCTAGGCAGATTCTGATGTTATTGTTGTTCCTTCAGAATAGAACATACTTTACAATGAAATTTCTAGCATAACTTCCACCTTTTTGACTTTAGTAAGAGCAAAGTACAAAACACAAATGTTAAGGAGTCCAAAACAGAGAACAACTTTTTCTTTTATTTTCTTTTTTATTCTTTTGTTACAGTGACTGGAGCTATAGGCAATCTTACCCTCTAGCAAGTTCTATGCCAAACTTGTAAGGAAACTTATCAGAAATGGTTGCATTAGTACACATAGGCATTTACATATTTGAAAAAAGTTGGGTGCTGAATAGCCTAAATTATCAAGTCTAAATTATCAAGTAACTCAAGTCTCCCATTTACTTCACTGCAATTGCAGGTTTCTGTCACCTGGCCAAGAGAAAAGATTCTGTGTAAAAATGACATTAAATCCTGGATGTTTCTCAGCATTATCATCATTCTTTATCCAGTAATTAGGCCAGTGACAACTTCCAGCCTTCACTGTAACCAAGGAACAGGTTTCCACTTGTTTTAGCAGTGCTCTGATAAAAGATGGTATTGTGATTATGACTTCATCACGTGTGTGTAAAAGTCCAGCACTTGCTGACTGTTCTGATAGGATTTTGATAAGCTCCAGGTTGGCCACACTGGGATTAAGCCCTGTATAAAAAAGAAAACTGGACATATCTGAGATGCTCCATGAGTACAGAGTGATTATAGCAGTGATTTAAGATCTTAGAGGGAAGCTTATGTGATGACTGTAGCAGTTCTCTCACAAAGTGAAAAAAAAATGGAAAGCTTAGTCAATTCTGTTTCTGGAAAGGGCAGATAGTTCAGTGATCAAGAGAGTATGCAGTGATGAACTTTTGCTGAAGTCAGTGTGGTCACAGCTTGCCTTTTCTATGTCAGTTGAAGGTTTGTTGATATTGCAGAAGGTAAAGGTGAAAAGGTTTCCTCAGATAAGGCAGCAGAGCTTGATAAAGATAGAGCTTGGTCTTCAACTGAGTATTTGGATAATTCACTTGTGCATTTTACAGCCTGCAAAAAATTCTCTCTATTTATCACTGCTTCTGTTGATTGCTTAGCTTTTCCAAACATGTTTTTTAGGTAAGATCAGCTTTCCTGCTATCCAAGCTGCTCCATCCTTCAGTTCATCATTTCCACAGATATTCAATGGCAAAGAGAATATTCAGTGTCTTATCCCATGTGCTATTGACCAGGTAAGAAAATCATGTTTTAACTTGGTTTTCATGGATTTGGTTTTATATTGTACCATTGGTGGTGGTATCTCAAGGCATCTGTAAAACATTCCTGCAGGCACCTTTCTAGGGTAGAAACTGAAAGACCTAAAAGATGAAAAGATGAAGGTTTAACCCAACAATCATGTATTCATCCAGTCTTGGATCTCTCTTGATCTCAGCTCCATTGGCACTGAGCTGACATCTAGGAAAGCAAGGACTGTAACATCTATGCAAAAGCACACTGACATGGGGGTAGGAAGAAACGTTTGGCCATCTCCATGGTAACTTGGACAAGATGGAATGAGCTCAACTTGCAGCACAAGAGTTTTCTGTTGAACCATGGGGAAAAACCCTGTCTCAGTAAGAATAAAGAAGCACTGAAATAGTTTGCCAGAAAGGCTGCAGAATTTTAACAATTCAGATTTAGAGAACTGAAAGAACATCAGATTCAAATGAGAGTAATAGGGTTTTGTCTTTAAGTGGTATTTCTAGGAATCACATCCTGCACTGTCTGAATCTTTAGCTATTTTAGTCACAGGGACAGATGCTGGAAGATGATGTAATCAAATTAATCAGCCACAATATTATGAAATAGAATTTCACTTTGGTTTTAAGTCACATCATCAGCACAGCACTCCCAGCTTGCTTGCTGATTTAGTTCAGATTCTCTGCTGGTTGTTAAAATGCTTTGGGAGAAAGCTTTCATCTTAGGCTGTATCCATCTCCAGGCATATTAAGCATAGTTTTAGCAACTATTTGAATTAATGTAAAATTTTGTAAATATGCCTATTACTTAAGGGAATCAGAGTATACAGCACTATGAAAAAGGAAAAAAAAGGGGATTTTGTTTGTTGGTGTTCTGAATGAACTGGATTGAAAGTAGGTTCTGGAATATTTCATTGTTTGCTTTTTTCAGGTTTTGGTTTTTTGACATCACTTCTTATGGCATGAATGAGTCAGCATCAATCAGAATTGATTTCAAATCACATTTTTCAGCTTTATTCTGTGCTTTTATTGGTTGTTTTAGGATCCTTATTTTAGAATGACCCGTGATGTAGCACCAAGAATTGGACAGCCTAAACCAGCCTTACTCCACTCAGTCTTCTTCCCAGCCCTACAAGGAGCACAGACCAAAATGAGTGCTAGTGACCCAAACTCCTCCATCTTCCTCACTGATACACCCAAGCAAATCAAGACAAAGGTAAGGACTTGTGAAACCTGATAGGATGAAGCTTTACAACAAAAAGGAGAGGTCATAGAATCATAGAGCCATTTGGGTCAGGAAAGAGCCTTAAGATCATAGAGTTCAACCATAAACCTATCTCTGCCAAGTCCACCACTGAGCCATGTCTGTAGGTAACATTGGTAGAAGAGTCTCCAGCTTCATCAGAAAGTGTTGCAGAGGTTGGCCCAGCTCCTACCTGACCCTCCTTTGATTCCCCCTCAGCTGTCTGGTACTTCCTTCAGAGATCCTTCTGGTTACAATGGCAGATTTTAGTGTTTTCCTTGAACATGTGTGAATCTAGTTTTCCATACATTTCATGGCAAAGCATCTTCAGGAATTGACTGAGTTATGCAAATTTAGCTAAACTATCAAATATGACACTTTACCTTACCAGCTAGTCTGATAGTGCCAATATTAGCTGGGAAAGTGTACAACACGTTTGTTTTTCTGATACCTGGAGAGCAGTGGTGTGAGAATAAGAGCTGTGGAGGCTCATGCTATTAAAATAAATCTTATGTTGCCATAGTTTTGAAATCTGACAGGCCATGATGTAAACCTAATACACAGCTCTTTCTCTTGACTGCCTCTCCTTGTTGGGAGCACCATGCAAACATTGCATGATGTTAGTTACAACACAGGTCAGACCTTTCCTGCTGCTTGAGAATCTGTTGCTGCCAATTCACAAAGAAATCTGCTCACTCCAGTTTCCAAATAAACATTATGCTGAATTTCAGCTCAGAAGGGTTGAAATTTTTTTCTGAGTATGTTCCTAGTTTGTTTCTAAGTTCAAAGGAAGATTGCTTTTTTCTGGTGTCAAATGATGTAGTTTTGTAAAAGTTCACCTGTGTTGTGGTATTTAAAGAAAATGAAAATCATTCCTTGGGAATGAATTTGTAGGCATGAAACCAGGCATTAAATAAATGTCAAAACAAGAAGAAAATATGTTAATGTTGTTTCTGTTGGGCAGGCTTGGATTAATTCTCTTTGACAGCCACCCCATAATGCTTCATTCTCCTTTGTAGAAACTGATTAAGCAGTGCTGTTTTGAAGAATTAGAATTCTTCATGTGTGTTATAATAATTCCAGTTAACTTGCACAATTATAGAGTTACTTAAAAAAAAAAAAAAAAAAAACTTTAATTTCAGAATAGAGAATACATGGTTAATGGTAATATTGGTAACATTCTTCCATGATTTTTTCCTGGCAAATAACTTGTGATCTGCAATGAGATCCACATTCATAAGTCCTAATTCTACTGTCTTTAAACTACTTGAAAAAATGAAAAAAAAAGTGTTTCTAGCTACTTGGAATAAAAACGACATAAAGAAAAATCTGAACATTTTAAATGTTGAGTAATGGTGGACAAACTCAGCTCCTGAAGCCCATCAGAAACAAGTCTTTATGGAAATACAGCTTCAGTGAAAGACCAAATACTGTTATAGCAAATAAAGAAACAAATATATTAGGAAAGGTGACTTCTGGTCATGATTGAAGGTTAAAAAGAGAATGCTACGCTGAACAAAAAAAAATTACTGCTTACAGCATTTTTCAAATTATTAGTACATTGCTAATTAATGAGGTTCAAAACTAGTAATGGAAGATAAAAAATTACTATGTAGTGGAAATGGCTAAGAGGATTCTAGGTAATCTAATGAGATGAGTGACAGCATTTCAATAAACTATTCTTATTGTACCTATCAGCAAATTATAATTCAGTTACTTGTTTGTTTTCCTAAAGTGTTATTTAGATTTTATGTCTACAGACATATTGAGGGATTCGGAGACATTCAGGGGGAAAAAGATCAGTGCATCACTATGGATGGGTCACTGAAACCCTCAGTTAATGAGTAGATGCCAGAATATGTAAAAAGTGAATTTGAGATGAGGAAAGGAATCATTTTTTGTTTCAACAAAAAAATGCTTTCACCTGTCATGTTGTATTTAATCCTTCTCTGTTTAGGAAGAACACAAACTGTAGAGATAAAGGGCATTGAAAAAATTTCATACAGGCTTGCAAAATCTACTAAGGAGGAAGGTCAGTGCAGAAGACTATGTAGAAACTTCATTTTACAGATGCTGAGACAGCTATTCAGGCTGCCCTACAATATAAGAATAGATGTGTGTGGCAGATGGCAGTTCATTGCCTTAAAATATTCATCAGTCCCTGATTTCTGATTGTAGTTTTTTGCCACAAGATTTCATCTGTAACTTGGTGGTTGGGGAGATTCAAAAAAGCACTAGACAGTCTATACAGATAATAGGAATGTTCATAAATTGTAAATATATAACAGCTCCTGGATACCAGAACTAAAAAAAACCCTACTTCATATGCAAATGTGTCTCTTGGCAGGTTGGTAACAGTATCTCAAAAGATACAGGAGCTAAATGAAAGCTCAGCATATGGTTAAGAAATATTTTTTTCCTCCACTTAGCAATTTATTTTCTTTATATTTGTAGGAAGATTAGCATCCTCAGAGAGTTCTACATATGTGTAAATGCTCAAAATAGGCCAGTGGCTTCTGAATTTATTGGGAATGGGATTAGCAATTACATCTGTTCAGTAGTGCTGTTCATCTGCCTATAGGAAACTGTGCTTAAAGAAAGGGAGACTGTCAGCAAATATTCCATTTTTAGACTGAACAATTGGGCATTGGCCTGATTTTAAGCATTCTAGACAGACTTTTGTAATGTTTAACTTTGCTTTCTCTTGTTTTTCTTTTCCACAAAAAGGGATAAGTTTATCTCTAGGATTTCTGCAGGATTTTCCATGCCTTCTTCATCTCTTCCAAAATTAGCTTCTTGATAAAGTAAATATCTTAATTTTTGTTACATGAAGTACATCTTCTGTAAGCACAAATTCTATCCAACAACTTCAGCAAAAAGAACTTAAATTTTTTTTGACTGAGTCTTGGGTAGATTATTTTTAATTTTCACTTATTTTTATTCTGATTATGCAGTCTGAGGAGTATGTGTACAGCCATTTTTCCCTGCTGGGCTCTAATGACCTCCTTTTTTCAGTCCTGAGGCTCTGCTTTAACTTGTTCCACTCATTCCTCAGCTAATCCTAGGTAAAGAATTTGGAGGATCATCACACATCTCTGTTTGCAGTGAAGTAATCCTGATTGTGGTGGGAATTACAGCAGGAGCTCCTGGTGTTGTTTCAGATGAACAAACTCCTGGTGTTGTTTCAGATGAACAAGCTGCTGGTGTTGTTTCAGTTGAACAAGCTCCTGTTGCTGTTTCAGTTGAACAAGCTCCTGTTGCTGTTTCAGATGAACAAGCTCCTGTTGCTGTTTCAGATGAACAAGCTCCTGTTGCTGTTTCAGATGAACAAGCTCCTGTTGCTGTTTCAGATTAACAAGCTGCTGTTGCTGTTTCAGATTAACAAGCTCCTGTTGCTGTTTCAGATTAACAAGCTCCTGTTGCTGTTTCAGATTAACAAGCATGCCTTCTCAGGAGGCAGGGACACCATTGAGGAGCACAGGAAGTACGGAGGCAACTGTGACGTTGATGTGTCCTTTATGTACCTGACTTTCTTCCTGGAAGATGATGACAGGCTCGAGCAGCTGAAGCAGGTGAGTAACCAAACTGCTCACAGGGTTATTCATTCCCTGCTCTGAGGACAAAGCTGTGCCTCAGTCCTCCTGAGGACCTTCTCCAGGAAGGTAATTTGGTGTTATGCTCTCCATCCCTTTCAAGTTTCAGTATTAGTATTTCAGTTTTTGTTTCTTTGCAGTGTTCTTTCTCACAGGCCAATCCATCTCCTTTAAAACAAAAAATCCCCAGTGTTTTCACAGGAATCTCCAACACTCTGTGGGACAGTATCTTCCCTACCTTTCAAATGAGGTCACCTTGGGATTAGTGTGGTTTTAATTGTATAATATGCTCTGCCTGTTCCTCGTTGTAAAGTACCTAAACATTCTGCAAAACTAGGAAAGCACATGTCTAAAGCTTGCTGGGTTTTGGTTTTTTATCATCATCACAAGAAATGTAATAGCTCTGAGGAATTGATTCATTGATCCCAGGTGAAAACTGCTTCATATATGTTGCTTTTTCTTTAAGGCTGTCTGTCAGACTTCTGTCCCCAGGGCTGGTAGCAAGCCACTTCCCTTCCTTTCCTCACCAATGCTAGGTGGTGTGTTTGCTCTGGAAGGCAGGAGCTGTAGTAGATAACACCCATGTCACATTGGTTTATCAGCTTTCTCCTGCTGGGAACAGCTGCAAGGAAATCAAGAGCTGCAGATTCTTCTCCAGCCCTCTACTCCTTCCCACACAAGAGCAGGGTTGGATAGCTACTCTTTTCTGTGCTGTTGTAAATTCCTTATGGAAACCTGAAGCACATTTGACTTAAAGAGATTTTTTTCATTGATCTCCAGCCACTGCAAGAGTGTCAGCTGCAAGAGTGTCAGCCTAATTGTGCTGCAGAGCACAAAGCCTGGCCCACAGCTTGCAGCTCGCTGCAGTGGTGCCTCAGAACCTGGGTAGAAAACGTGAACTCACCCACTGTAGCAGCATCAGTGCAGCTGCTTCACCTCTAGCACCAGAGGGCACTTCCAGAGAAAGTAGCATTGGTGTTTTTATAACAAACTAACAAGCACAAAAAAGAATTCACAGAAGGACTAGGTTGGAAGAGACCTTAAAGATCATCGAGTCCAACCCAGCCCTAACACCTCAACTAAACCCTGGCACTGAGGGCCACATCCAGTCTTTTCTTAAACACATGCAGGGATGGTGACTCCACCACCTCCCCAGGCAGAGCATTCCAGAACTTTATCACCCTTTCTGTAAAAAACTTCTTCCTAACATCCAGCCTGTATGTCCCTTGATGCAGCTTGAGACTGTGTCCTCCTGTTCTCTCAGTTGCTGCCTGGTGAAAGAGACCAACCCCACCTGACTACAATTACTTTCCAGGAAGTTGCAGAGAGTGATAAGGTCACCTCTGAGTCTCCTTTTCTCCAGACTAAACACCCCCAATACAGACTTCAAACATACAGACCTCAAACCATACCCTGAAATTACAATTCCACTTGTTCTTGTTAATGTATTTTACTCTTGCTGAGTGAACATCAGCAGCATTTACACCTTGAGCAGGTGTTACAAATGGCTTGATGATGAGGGGAGGCAATCATGTTTATTGTCATTTCAAATATAGCTGAACTGTCCCAGCCATGGTTGGCAAATGTGGCTGAACCAATAAACTTGGCCTGTGCTTCTAAGCTAAAGCATTTCAGTATTGAGCAATGGAGTGGATTACCAGCTGTGAATATGACTACAGTGTGAACATAGATTCTGAGTGTCTTTGCTATAAAAAGGATATTTAAATCACATCTAATCTCTTACCAAATGCAGTGAGAGAAAAATATGAGCATTTGTACCTGTTTTGAGGAAAATAAAGGCTTAGACTGTTTATTTGAACTGGGATTCTGGGGAGGAAAATTGCAGTTTCCTGCAAGTAATTACAGGATTTCCTAGTTACACTAGTGAATGTAGTTTATTCAGTCCTTATAATAACTTGTACATACAAAGTTTGCCAGCTACCTTAATGTTTTAACAGGCAACAATCAACTCTGCAAGTTTCATTTTCAGAGTGATACCAGATAATCTTCCAAGGCATGTACTTACTTTTAAGTAATCCAAATCTGTCTTTTAAAGAAATACTGATCACTGAGTCTTCTTGTGAATGGCACCATGTTCAGCAACCAACACTTTCTTGACAGGCCTACACCAGTGGGGAATTGCTCACAGGAGAGCTGAAGAAGGTACTTATTGAAACAATGCAGCCCTTGGTAGCAGCTCATCAGGAGAGAAGGAAGCAGGTCACAGATGAAATTGTGAAGCAGTTCATGACTCCACGGAAGCTGGCTTTTGAATTTTGAAGAAATGTATATGTAACTTAGCACTTCCTAGTCCACAGCCAAGTAATTGTTGTCTTCTGTTGTGTGTCATCACTCCCTAGTTATGTACAGCCTGTAATTGGTGCTTTATAAATAATGAGTAAATTATCATGAACAGCAGAGTACAGAAAAAGTTTAAAATAGGACTTGGAACTATTTAAAATCAGAATATGCAAAACAGAATTGATCCCTCTCGCAGGAAAGCATGTGTGTCAGCCCAGCATTGTATTTTAATGTATTTCATGTTGAAAATATAAATAAAATTTCCATTGATGATAAAGACTAACTTGGAAATTGCTTTAAATATGTTGGTAAGAGGTCATATCTCAAAGTAATAAATAGTAGCTCCATTTTCTTTTGTACTCTGTACCTTGGTTTACTAGATTATATGTCTTCTTGGGCTGCTGAGAACATGCTGCACACAAAAAAGTGGTGAATGTTACAAAGGGGATCAGTGCAGAAAGAGTGGACATCTGTGAGTTGAACACTGGGGAAGGAATATCAGACTTGTCTTGCTGTCATCTTCCTCTTTGACATTGGGCAAGATGCAGAAATCTCACTGTACTTTTTTTCTGGACCTTTTTACCTGATCTGAGTGCTTCTGGAAAGAGAAGATCATCAGGAAGCTGTCAGGTCCTTGATATTCTCAGGTGGAAGATAGTATAGAAATGCAAATATTAGTTTCTAAGAATAAATAACAAGTGTTAAATCATGATGTGAAAATTTAACTCACACTGGACACAGGGATGCTTTTAGTACTCTGTTCTCTTTCACTGCACCAGGAGGTTTAAACTAGGGATATTTATTTTAGGATGTATTCCAGTGAGAAAATGCACTTTGTTAAAATACCTCATGTAATATATAATTATCTCCTTTCTCCAAAAGAACTTCAGTGTCTTCACTATGATTCCTGGAAGAAAAATCCAAATTATTAGTTATTTGTTTTGATCTGAACAGTGCTGACTGTTAGATCTGTCTTGCATAGAATAGAAAATTGCTAGCCCAGGTATAGTCTAGCAAAGATGGATTTATTTGATATAGATAACACAAGTGGGTTAACCTGGTTATGTTTGTTCCAGGAGCCAAGGAAAAGGCAGATTGGCAAGGCAAACCTAGGAATATTGCACGAGTTTCAGACTTGTGCTGGAAATAGCAAGGCTTGTTAGCTTTTGTCTTTTTCTTTACAGTTTATGTGAGCTGACATTTCTAATCTAATGCCATTGACTTCAGTGAATTAGTGAAAATGTTTCCCAGAGACTGTCTTCATAACCCACAGGCAAAACATCTCAGTGCCAGCAAGGGCTTAACAATGAGTAAAAAAAACTTTTTTTTTTTTTTTAGAAGTAGTGGAACAATTCTTAGGGGGAAGAAGCAGCTTCTTAAATCCAGTAATAAATAAGCTAAGTCTTAATTGCTTTGGACTTTAAGGATGACCTTCCTGTTCTTGCAGTCTACTCTTTGTCATCTTTAGCCATACATAAAAGATAAGCCTTAAATTGACTTTAAAAGTGCTTTTACAGACTTATAATGCAAATATATTGTTTAAAATATATGCAGATTTGTTCTGCTAGATTTATTTCATTAGCTGAGAATTTATTTTGTTATTCACCAAAGGGAAATATGCTGTAGGAGAAATGGTGCTGTGTTCTAGTCTAGATAAGCAGAAGGATTATTTTACAACAACAATTGAAATATGTTTTGAAAGTTCTAGACAGGAAGGTGATAGGAAAAATATTTGTTTACTGAAGAGCCACTGTTTTCAAGTCCTCTGAGGAATTCATACAACATGCTTCTGAGATGGTTCAGTTTCTCAGAGGAGCCTTGATGAATTTCTGACTCGACTGTAATTACGGTTCATGTCCCAGGAGTCATTTTAAAGGTCAAGATAAGGCAATTTTCAAAAACACACTGAAATGTTACCAGACATCGTTCATTACATTTTCCTCAATTTGCTCATTTTGTCCATGTCACTGTAATAAAAATGTAGATAAAAGTCTATTTTTGTTTACTTTTTTTTTAAGCCTTAAATTACTGTTGCTTTGGGTTTGACCTCTCTTCCTGCCTTTTTATGTGTTGATTTGTCACCTGATGTAGCTGGTTCTTGTTTTGAACTATTGGAACAGGGTGCCTTAGAGCCCCCTTGCAGGTAGAAGGTTCAGACTGCTCCCAGACTGATCCAGTGAAGGGTCAGTTGTGCAGAGGTGACCTGGTCCCAAGCCAGACTGGGTGTCCCTGTGCACAGCAGCCAGCTCTGGGATGGGGGAAGGTCCAGAGACCTGTTTACAGTGACACCTCAGTGGCTTTGGTGTAAACTGGTGCTTGAGTGGAAACACAGTGCTCACCATTTCTGTGCAAAAGCACAGATTCTGATTAGCTTCCCACAGAGCTTCCACAATCCCCAAGAGGAAAGCTGAAACCTGCCTGGATATTCATGAGCATTGTCAGAGCAAGCAGGAACTGTCAGCAACATGGAACCTGATCCTAGTGTGACTTCTAAGAGTTTTTGCCTCAAGGCCACCAACTTTGTTGCTGAAAGAAATTATCTATATGACAAGCTGCAGTCAATATAGCAAAGCAAACCCAATATTAGCACAGCAAATGCGGTGCCTTCTTTCTGCTGGCTGGCCTTCAGCTAGCTGGTTTATCAAAATAAATAGGTCTGTGATCATTACAGTAGCTAAAGGTCAAGATGATACAAAGCAGAAAATAAAGCAGTCAAGTGCTGAAAACCAGAAGCTGAACACCCAGGTGTGTTGTGGTGTGTGTAGTGAAGTACATAATATGTGTCCTGTCAGTAAACAAAAATTGGTTTAAATTCATGTGCCTGTGTTTACAGTACTCACACAGTTCCTGTACCTGTTGCAGTTTGTATCAGCAGCGAGTTCTTACTCAGGTTGTCACACAGACAACCTGAAAAGTAAGATGGTTTTTTCCCAGGATTGTGAAGCCCTTCCCTTCCTGAAAGAAGCTGCCTAGAGATACAATTTGCCTCTCATGTAGCATTCGTTCAGACCACATGAGAGCTGCTTATATGTGGTGCTGAACAGCCCGAGGCTTAGAGTTCTCAGCCCCTTGCACTGGCTTCTGCAGCTATTCCAAATCATATTTGCAATCCCTCTGTAATTTCTCTCCCTTGGGATCAGCTATATTTCAGTTACACCCACAGGAGGAGACATTTTTAGTTATCTGAGTGCCTGAGTGTACTGGGAAAGATGGGCTGTTTAATATTCAAACCTTGGGCTGACCATGAATGGTATCAGTGCTGCCTAACAATAAAAGGTTGTTTAGTCTGTTTTACAGGCATTCTTTCACCGTCTCAGTTCAGAGAGTGTAATGCCCGAGAACAAGGTTGGCTGACAATAACATGGCATAAAGGAGTATGGTCCCAAACATCCAGGCAGAGCAGGGGTAAATCACTACCCAGTTAAATGCATCCCTTGTAGAAAGGGTGAGGGTAGTAGACTCTTAAGAGGAATTCCAAACCTCAAGGACATGGTTAAGTCTCCTGTTTTAAGGACCTTCTGACTAAAGGAAGTTTGTGCTGACATTTAAAGCTGTCACCAGTGTGGTAGCTTGCTGAGGCCCTAAGCATTTTGGAGAGAATCCAGTTTAGTGTTGGGCCTTTCATTTCACTCTTCTTAACGTGACATAGTGTGCACCAGCCTGGTCTCTTCACCCTGCTCTTGGATCAGCTGCAGGAGCTAAATGGACCCTTGAAAGAATTTGGGTGCTTGTTCGGTATGATTGCACGGCTGTGAACATGTTTAAAAGGCCAGTTGGAGGCTTAGATTTCAGGAGGAGTTGTGAAGTTTTTAATGGTCTCTGTGAGGTAGAAGAGGTTCCCTTTATTCTTGTCTGGGAGCACCTGAATTCTTTAAACTTGTTGCAGTTCTTTCTGAATGTCAAAGGCAGCTGACACATCCTGTCTGCTGCAAAACTGCAGCCAGTGTCATCAACTGGTGAGAGTGACTGCTGACCAGAAGGGTCCTAAATATGAGAATTCCTTTTAAAATACAGTATTCCCCTTTCCCTCCAATCAATGCATTTTTAGCAGAATCTGAGAGGTTGGATCCAGATTGCTTTAAGTGTTGTCATCCAGGGATCAAACCAGAAGCATATATGTTGCCTGTGAGGCAGAATGAGCAAACTAACATTTCTGGGTTTAGGGATTTTCCTTCTGAAGCAATAGCATAGGCACTGGTTTTTCAATTGTCTTTTTCATGAAAAAAGTAGGAAAAAGTAATGAAAAATAAGTAGTAGTAAGATGAGAAAGAAGTAACAGAAAAGCCTGAAATTCTTTCAAAAATGCACCTTTGGCAAAATACATTTAGCTGCTGCTAACAGCACCATTTAAAGGGAGAAGAGTATAGACTTTTAAAAGCTGGGAATCTTGATTATGCTCTACAACTTTGCAGCTCTCTTCCAACTTGCCTAACCCTGCCAGTGCTTGGGTTTGGTGGCAGCCTTTCCTCTGCCAAGCAGAGAGGCTTTGCATCCATCCCTGCCCTCGCTCCAGGATGAGAACAGAGCCTCCAAAGCTGTGCCAAGAGAGGCTGTGCCATGGAGAGCTGCTGCTCCATGGCCTGGGGAGAGGGATGATGCTGTGTGAGGGATTTTCAGGGAGAAAATCCCACAGCCAGCCTGGCTCTGCAGCCAGACCATTAGCACAGTTATGTAAACAGAGCATGGCTGCCACTCATAGAGAGCAGCAGGGAAAAGAAGGGACATTCCTGCTTCAGCTCCTGCCAAGGGAATATAATTGGAGAGTGCTTTGGGAAAATTACTGCTGGGAAGGGGAGGTTGCAGCCTGGAGCACAAATGTGTGAGTCACTCGCTGAATGCAGTGCAGGCATAGCATGTAAAGAGCACATGCTGGAGAGTGTTAAATCTTACACAAACTCCCTCCAGCTCTTTCTTTTGTTGGGAGGATCATTGTCTGTGCCAGTAGAAAAAAATTACTTGATTTATCAAAATCCCTGCTCAGACAAACAAATTATTAGGACATAAAAATTCACAAATGTTTCAAGGGCCTAAGCAGCAGCCACAATCTAAATACCTTAATGAGATAAAAGGGAGGTTTTGTATGAAGCCAAGGCTCCCTGATGAGTTTGTAATCCTGTAAGAATAAAACAATCCATCAATTGTCAGCTTTGGGCTGAAATGTCCATGCTTCTTATGCTGTCCACCAATTCAACAGTTGTTTGTGGATGTTGTCTTACGAAAAAATAAATAAATAAAATACACTTTGGACAGAGTGGAACAAGCTATTTTTTGTTCATATAATGATCTGAAAATCTCAGTACACCTTCATATGTTACAAACACTACCATGTTCACGGGAAAGGCACGAATGCAGTTTAAACCCAGTCCTTTGAAAAGCACTTTTGCCCCCTCCTTTCTCACACTTTCCCTCACACAGTGGATCAGGCCTTTGTACTTGTGCTGGTCTGATTCATCTACTTGCATGCGTGATTTGATGACATCCATGGGAGTACCAAATCCCCAGGCCAGGACTCCAGCAAAACCACCAGAAAGCAGCACAACAAGGAAACCTGCAGGAGAGAGTGAAGGGAGAAGGGCAGTTCACTTGCACCTCATTCAGCTACATCCATCTCAGATTTGACAAGAAACTTTGGTAACTTTATGTTTTTGGGGAGTTATTTTGTGCAGCTCTTGCAGTTGTGCATTTCCAGTGATCTCAGAGAATTTTTGCACGTGACATTTTGAACACCATGTGAAGTACATGAGGTACAGCCTGAGAGCACTCACACCCTCCTCAGATGGATTGAATTTTTATAATTCTCAGGGAGATGCTCTTTTGGTGAATCTTACCTATTCAATCTTTTCTCAAAGTGGATAGTTGCTTTTTGGAGCCAAATCACTACTAAGAACCTGAAGTGTCTTTACCTTCTCTCCCTAAACTTCATATTCAAGCTCTGGGCTGACCCTTGTCTGAGCTCCATGAGGGCTCCCAGGAGCTTTGTCCATGTTTAATTTCTTGTTACCCTGTTTTCACATTAACAGGATTTCATATCCACATTCCAGGCACCAGAGTGTGTGGTGAGAGCCCCTCCTGCAGGAGGAGGAGCTGCTTAGGGACAAGTGGGGACAGTGCAGCCCTCACATGCAGGCTGCTGGCACCAGGGCTGGGGCCAAAGCCAGCACACACAGAGCAAATCTTCATGAGGATCTGGGTGAGGTATTATGGGTACTAGGTGATGTTTGCCCAGAGCCTGGTTTCCCTCTTAGTGTGGGACTAAATAAGCCAATTTTGCAGGTAATGCCAGATGCTTTCCAACACCCACCTGGTTTATTTCTCCCATCTGGTGTGAGCCAGTCACACAGAACAGAATAGGAAAGGAAATATACTGCAGAAGCAGAGCAATCCCTGCAGAGTAATGCAGAACAGCCCTTGTAGAGTCCCCCAAAACCTTCCTCCTTGATGATAACCTTCAGACAGTGCAGAGACCCTTGGTACTTTGGCTTGGAAACAGGCTGATGTGTGCTGGAAGGGCATGGGTCCCTCTGAGTCTGCATCCGAACTTTAGCCACCTCACTGGGGTTTGTCAGCACAACCTGCAACACCAGAGAATGGCATTTTAATCCTCACAGTTAAACAGTGCTTTGGTCTCCCTCCTGTAAATTCTTGTCTCCCAGCTTCTCAGGCAATAGCATTGTCTGTGAGCTCCAGCAAGCTCCAGCCTCTCCCCTCTGTCTGTGCTGTTCCACCCAGCAGCAGCAGGACACATGTGAGCAGAGAGAAAGACGAGGCACATTCAACACAGGATATTAAATACCTGTAACTACTTGCTAAACTGGATGGGTGTGGAAAGAGGGACGTCCTCAGCCACAGGGAAGCCAGGGAAGGACATATCAGGGCTCTTGTTTGCATTTGTATTTGAACCAAGACCATCCCAGCTATAAAAATTTAAGCCATGTTGAGTCACTGACTGTAGGAAGCACCTAGAAGCCTGAGCATCTGGACTGCTCTGTAAGAGGATTGTGGCCAGGCACACATTTCTGCCCAGCATGCCATTGCTGTGATGGGATGAGCTCCACCACATTCACAGCACCTGTGGATGCTCACCCTCATCTGCCTGTGGGAAACTGCTCCTGGACCCAGCCTCGGCCCTGCCTGAGGATCCTGCAGGTTTGAAATGCAGCATTATCGCAGACATCTTTTTATGAAAATCCTTTCTTAGGATTTTTTCTTCCTGAGAAGCTGAGAGGCTCCAGGAACAAAATGTAAACAATGGTTATCTGCTGCTGTGGAATGCAACAGGTGGATCCATGATTGGTCTCGTGTGGATGTTTGGATTTAGTGACCGCTCACGGCAGAGCTGCTCTCTCTCTCTCTGTCCGAGCCAGCTGCCTTTGTTATCATTCTTTCCTTTCTATTCTCAGCTTTGCTAGCCTTCTGAGATGAAACTTTTCCTTCTATTCTGTTTAATATAGTTATAATGTAATATATATATCATAAAATAATAAATCAAGCCTTCTGAAACATGGAGTCAACATTCTCGTCTCTTCCCTCATCCAAAGACGCCTGTGACCACTGTCACACAGCATCACTTCCCAGGGGTACCCCCTGAGTTTAATCCTGGATGCTTTCACTCCAAGTTCTGTCTGTCTGTCTGTCTTACACAAACACACCCTCCAGCCACTGGGGGAGTTTGCTGCCTATGCTGTGTTCTCTTCCTCGTCCTGTGTTTGCTGCCAAGGTCTGTGTCATGTTAATGGCACGTTCTTAAGCGTCCTGGCGCTGCAAACCAAATCCAGCACGGGCTGCCCAGCAGGCCTGAAGGGGCAGCAAGGGCAGAGCATGACCTCCCCTGCAAAAACAAACCCACCAGGCTTGTTGCAGCTCCCCTGTGGCCTCCCGGACTGAAAAAACATTCCCTGCTTTTCCAGCTGCCTGTGTTTGTGAACAAGTTCTCATGTTGTGCTTTCCCTGCAGGGTGTGAAAAGTGCATATTGTATGGCTCTACGCAGATATTTACCATATGTATTTTGATGTATTGATCAGTAGTGCTGTACTAACCTTTTAATAATAAACATAGTTTTGTAATTAAAAGGTAACTTTTGTAGTTAAAATTAGAACTATGTTAGTGGGATTTTTTTAAGAAAGGAATGAGGCACTCGCACCAGATAGCAGCCACAGGACACCTGAATCTTTCAGAGAAAAAGAATTTATTGCCCTCTTATCAGAAGAAATGAACTTCTTCCCACTTTGAAGGCGCCGTTAGGATTCAGAGGAAGAAGGTGATGATGACCAGACAGAATCCTGTGTTTGAATGGAATTTATGCATCATGTATGAAGTGTATGAATATGCAACAGGTTATTAAGAGTTAATCCTTTGTTAACAGGTGTCCTTTTTTGGGATCGTGCTGCTCAGAAAGAGGTACCCGGACATCCGTAACTCTTTGTCCTTATTGTCTCATATTGTCCTAATTCAATTTGTCCAAATTACTATTACTCTAATTGCATTACTATTTTTATAACTATTTTATTACTATTAAACTTTTAAAATGTTAAAAGCAAGTGATTGGCGTTTTTCACAAGGGTGTTCACCTACCCGGGCAGCGCCGGCAGCAGCTCCAGCCAGAGAAACATCCAGCTTGGACGGCTTGGCATCTGCAGCCCCGTAGCGCAGCTTGCAGAGGGCGCCGAGGAAGTTCTTGTAGGTGCCAAAGGAAACTGAGGAAACCACTGATACAGCGAGGGCTGAGGCGGTCACCCCTTTGTAAAAGCCCCGGACCTCGTGGGAAACAGGACAAAGGCGACTTTTAAGGGTGAGCGGCATGGGAAAGCATCTGCTCAAAAGCACTGGCTGGGCATTGCTGAGCCAAAACAAATTCCCACCTGACAGCTCATCAGCAAAGCTAAATTTCACCCTGAGGGCTCTCCCAGCTGATGCTTGCATGCAATGGTGCCCATCGTCCCCAAAGTGACAGAGGCAGCTCTGCTGCTCTGAAACAAGGCACCTGCAGTGCTGCTGAGAGACACCCACCTTTTCTGTCCTGTACGTTTCCTGAACACAGTGCCAAAATCCTCTGTAGTGGTTCTCAGTCTGAATTCTCACCTAGGAATGAATACAGGGACAACTTTAAAATGCAGATAAAATATTAAAATAAATAAAACAACAAATGCCATAGCAGCAAACCAGATAATTAACCATAAAATAATGTGACCAAATGTGAAAAATGTATGTATTTTATGATTGGCTTTTCACAAATATTAAAATTAATATTATATGTGTTATGTTAGAAAGTAATGCTGTATTAATTCTCTTAAGTAGTGTGTTAAATACAGTTTTAGGTTATAAAAAATGTTAAAATAGAAACAATGCTATGTAAGATACTTTTTTAAAGAAAGGACTTGCAGCAAGATGACTTGCAGCCACAGGACACCTAAATCTTTCAGAGAAAAAGAATTTATTGCCCTCTTATGAGAAGAAACGAACTCCTTCCTGCCTTGAAGACGCTGTTAGGATTCAGAGGAAGAAGTTGACACTGACCAGACAGAATCCTGTATTTGAATGGAATTTATGCATCATGTATGAGGTGTATGAATATGCAACAGGGTATTGTTTTTAAGGGTTAATCGTCTGTTAAGGTGTGTCCTTTTTGCTGCCCAGAAGAAGGTACCCAGATGTCAGTAACTCTTTGTCTTTATTGTCTCATATTGTCCAAATTAAAATTGTCCAAATTATTATTATTTGTATTACTATTTTTATAACCATTTTATTACTATTAAACTTTTAAAATTTTAAAAACAAGTGATTGGTGTTTAATTTCTTTTTTTTTTTAGAGACAAACACAACTAAACACAGTGAGATACAGGGATGCAATGCAGATAAAGTATTATCATGGGACTATTTTTCTGAAAAGGAGGGGGAAAACAAAGGGGCCTCTGTGTTTTTGTTCTATAGTCAAAAAATAAAGCTCCAACAGGTACCTTCACTGTATCCAGTGGATAACCCACGGCTGTGCTTAGGCCACCTGAAACAGAGAATATGTAGGAGATGGTTAACAGCACATGTCACAGCAGAGCTTTCTCCCATCACAGAAGGGCACTGGGGAATAGCAGAAAATAGCTCCAGAGCCCAGCTGTGCCTGGCACCACACTTCTCCAGTTCCAGTAATGACGTTTGAGCCATCAATGACAGAGAAAAAATGCAAATTTCTGTGTGGCCAAGGCTCACCCAGAGGAGGAAACAGAGCATAGGAAACTTATCATGAACAACAGGACTGAGGAAGATGAGGCAGGGAGAGACCCTGAGAGCGCTGCCCCACGAAGAATGGAGGGAGGATACCAGGCTGTGCTTGTTTCCCCTCTCAGCTTGGGCACTACAGCTTCTTTGAGCTATGCCCAAGCGTCCCCACTCATAGAGCCTGGAGCAGTTTTGGTTTCCAGGCTCGGCGGGATTTGGGGCAGGCAGGGATTAGTGCTGGGAGTGCCCAGGGGCAGCCAAGCCCGCCCAGCGCAGCATCACATGCAGGGACAGCGTGTCCAATCCTCCAGCAACACACCCTGGAGCTACTCCTGGAGCCTTAAAATAGCCCCTGGATATGCAATAATCCCCTGAGACAAAGCTTAATGGCAAGCAAGGAGGGCTAAAGAGCTCCAACACGGATTTCTCTCTGTAGCAACAACAAATAGATCTCACCTCACTGCATTTCTCAGCTCTGAGCTAAGTGCTAGCAGGTAATGTGCTCACCAGCAAACTTCCTCCCAGTACATCACCTCAGTAATGTACATCACCTCTCAAGCCACCTGAGAGGAAATCAGGCTGCAGAACAATGGAGCTGTGTCCATGTGAGTTATTTAGACAGAGATCAGGTTCATAGAAGTGCTGGAGGAGCCTGTCAGACATTCAGAGATACAGGGCACATCAGGGGGCTTACCTGTTGAAAACTGCCTCTCACTGAGTTCTTCTTTAAAAAAAGAAAAATTAAAACACAAGCTACTCAAAAATGTGTTATCACTGTGGGCATGTTCACCTCCGATTACATGGCTGCTTGAGAGCTCTGGAAAGCTCTCCCATGTTCTGGAGAAAAGCAGCAGCTGCTGTTGTGAGTCACCAGGAGACAATCCCAAAGTGCATTACAGAGGAAAACAACCAACAGCATCTTTCTTGCAGAAAATTGAGGTTTGTTCTTCAAAAACACCTATCAAATCTGACAGCAGATAAACAGCAATGAAGGAGGGGAAAGGGCCTAGATGGAAGAGAGACAGCGATGGAAGAGAGAGGGCAAGGGGGAATACACAGTCAATAATATGGCTTGGAGAAGCACTGGCTGAGGTCCAGGCAGAGAGTGACAATGCACAAAGTCATCTGGGGACACCTGTGCTGTCCCAGGCTCCTGGCCAGAGCAAACAGGGACACAGGCAGCAGATGGGCCACTGCCAGGATGGCAATGCTGCCCTCACAGCTGCAGTGCCCAGGCCGTGCACCCCACCTCAGCTGGGAGGTTGTGACACATCTCATCGTTTTCAGAACTCCTGAACCTTAGAGGAGATGGGCATGGGCTGAGCAGATGCTGGGGACACAAGGGCACCATGCACAGCTAAGTCCTGGCTCACTGCACTGGATGAGGAAGCCAGGAGCTCTGGCACATGCAGATCACACACCAAGGATGATTTGGGCCAGTGTTTGACAAGAACTGACCTCCCTTCTGGAGAAATCACCCTGTTCACATGATAAGATACAGAGACAGCAGCACAGTAGGTTGCCCTAAACAGTCTCTTTCAGCCCTAAAGGCTCCCCATCAACCTGGTTCCAATAAGGATCAAACATCTCCACTTGGTAGGAGACCATAAAAGCAAATTTTTCACTGCTCCCAGCAAAGATGTGAATCCCCCAAACCTCCAAATAACCCAACCTGCCATGAACTGTGCTACTTAGGGGCACAAAGCACTCCAAGCAGTTGTCAGAGCTGAGGAGCTCGGCCAAGTCTACCAAAGGCTGAGGAATGAGGGCTCTGCACACTCTCACATGATATAAATAGCCTGGCACTAAGATAGCATGACCCACACATGCCCTGTTTGCACAGTAAAATCAAAGAAGGCCAGCAATGAACCGTGGGCATACAGGAGAGGGTTCCTGTGGGACTCCTGCTGAGTAACCCTGCATCAGCTGTGACAAAAATAAACAGCAAAAACAAGGGAATTACCTTTTTTTGTTTTAGTGAACCATTTTTCATGCTTCCTTTATCTGAGATATTCTTGGGTATTGAGCAGAGCTTGCAGCATCCCCTACACACACAGAGTGCTCAGAATGGATCACTCACAGCCCCTGTACAAGTCAGGTCACTCTGAGCAAGCAACTCAAATAAAGAGAGATTCTGGTGGGGTGCAATCACAGGGGAGCAAGGGGCAGCTGTACAGAGCCCACGAGGCTGAAACAGCCCTGAGCTGATGGCAAACCTGGCTGAGACACCCAGGAGAAGCAGGGATCAGTGTCCATGCCCTGGATGGGCTGACAGCGACTTTCAAAACCCTTTGTTTTGTGCAGAGTTGGATGTAGCCGTGATATTTTCTGAAAAATCCTTTCCTTAGAATTTTTCCTCCTGAGAAGCTGAGAAGCCTCAGGAACAAAATGTAAATAATGATTATCTGCTGCTGTGGAATGCAACAGGTGGATCCATGATTGGTCTCATAGAGTTGTTTCTAATTAATGGCCAATTACAGTCAGCTGGCTCAGACTTTCTGTCCGAGACACAAACCTTTGTTATCATTCTTGCTTTTCTCTTCTTAGCTAGCCTTCTGATGAAATCCCTTCTTCTATTCTTTTAGTATAGTTTTAATGTAATATATATCATAAAATAATAAATCAAACTTTCTGAAACATGGAGTCAGATCCTCGTCTCTTGCCTCATCCTTCGGCCCCTGTGAACACTGTCACAGTTGGGAACATCAGTGCCCTGACCCTAAGCAAGCTGAGCTTCATTCAGTCACACAACCCCAGCAGGAGCTGCTTTATCTGTAAGGAGACAGCATGTTCCTTCTAGAGGGAGATTATTTTATCTTTCCTTGGACTGCATGTAACCTCCCAGCTGTGGAAAAGCCCAGCCCTGCTGCAGGCCCTGCTGCACTACCACCACCAGGTAAACCTTGGCTTCACTTCCCCAAATCTTAAATCCTGACATAAGAGTCAAATCATCCTCACCCTGCACTCATCACCAGCCCCAGCCATCAATCCCCATTCCCTGCCATGGCCCAGGCTGCTGCTGTAGCAGGGCTAGAAAGTGTGCATGGATCACAGGAAAATTCAAGTCAGAAGAGGCCTTAAGAGGTTTCCAGTCCAACCTCCTGCTCAATTTTACTGGCCAGGAAGGACTCCTTCCTAAAACATCACTAAGCAGGTTTCTCTCATGTTTTTTCTATCTGGAGCCAGAGCAGATCACTGTTTCTGGGGCTGAAGATGCTGAGTTTCTTTACCTCATTGCCACAGAATCCATTGCCCAGAGGTGATGCACAGTATTTGTGCAGAGGCTGAAATTCAAATGGGCATGACCTCTGCTGTTTTTCAGAGGTGCTTAAGCCAGGCTTTCTCCAAGACACTCTGAAAACAGATCTAGGTCACTAGAGTGTCATTTACTAAACAGAAACTCTTATTTTTTATGTTGCCTCAACTTGCTTGATGCTCCTTAGCTGGGTTTACAGACTCCTTAGGAACATGAGAACTGCTTCAGCTCTGGCAAACATAAACCCCAAAACAAGCTCAGCACCAAAACCATCCCAGTTCTTATAGGCTAGATGTCTAACCCCAGGAGCTATCCCATCTGAGGGGAAGGATGATGGCCTCAGCTTGTCTATGGACAAGCTCTCACCTCTGCCAGCCAGTGAGAAGTTGCAGCATCCCTCCTAGAAGAGCTCTGAGCTGGACATGGAGGACAGGATGGAAAAATCTTGCTCTCTGACAGGCTGAGGTCAGTGAAGCGCCTTACAACAAGCCAAGAATTTTCTGGTCCCAGCTGGATCTCCACAGCCTGCATCCCCTCAGGCTGAGCCTGTGTCCAGGGCACAGGGGAGATTCTTGCTGCATGGCTGGGCAGAACAGGATGCTGGAGCCTGGACAGGGGGTCACAGCACAAACCCTGGCCTTGCATGGGAGCTAGGGCAAAAAACCAAGGGGAATGGCCATGTTCAAACTCTGTTTTCAGCTCTTCATGTTCCCTTGCAAAAGAAGCTTGTCTTTAAGTAACCTGTCTCAAACCATGCTAAAAAACGAAGAAGTCCAAGAAAAAAATGCCATCATCTCTTCCCCACCACGAACATGAAGTCTGAGAGAAGGTTTGGTTAATCCTTCTGGCATGGACATCTCATTGCCAGCCCTAGGCCAGGGCTTCCTTCTCCACAGAGTGCCCTGAAGTTCGAAGGGACACAGCAGGAGAAAGACAAACTATCATGGTGGTGCTGGTTAGATCCTCCTCTCCTGGAAAGGGTCTCCCAACACCCCTGGAAGACCAACACCCCAAGCATGGGCACAACAGGCACCTCCAGGGCTGGATGCTGCTGAGATGCCAAACCTCTCCCCACTGGCACATATTGGGTCATGAGCTATCAAATGGGCAGGGTAATACTCAGCATGGTCCTTCCCAGGACAAACACATCTGCATAGGCTGTTCCTGGTGAGGGGAAATGCCAAATTTCATTGAATGTCAAAGTGAGATCTGTCATGCAGGCTTGGGCTGGATGTCTCAGCCACCTGGTAGGTTCACCTGGCCTTTCTGTCAGTGGTGACCAAAGGCTTTTCTCCTGGTATTTATTGGTATATATTATATTTTATATTTTTTAATATATATATAAAATATATATATAGGCATATATTATCTTGTATACTCCACTGAATCTAACGAGATTTCAGCAAAGAACTGAGACCAGTGGGTACATTTTGTCGTTTAAAACAAAGATGGGTTTGAGCAGTACATGCTCTAAAAATGTCTAGAATTTAATCACACTTCTCTCCTGTTACTTTTTTTATATACAGCTAACCTACTTTCTCCCAGATCAAAGCCTGCTGCCTGCGCTGAGATCACCATCACAACTGCAAATGCATCTTAACCCAAGATAATGCAAAGGGCGTTCATCCAGACAATCTGAATGCAGTAAGAACATTGTGCTCTCACAAATCACACCCTCAGCCCCCCTGAGACGACATTCCAGCAGCCTACTGGGACCCCTGCATGCCAGACACGTGAGGGTTTCACTGTCAGGGCTATACAAGCTGGCTTGTATCTGCACAAAACCTATTACTCTCTGTCTCTTCCTATTAGTTTTACCCTGTCCCAATGCAATCAGAGTGGAAGAGATTGCAGGCAATGACCTCAGCTGACCAAGCTGCAGCGCTGCCTCTCCAGCAGCTCTGTGAGCCTACTCTGGTCACATTTCCCACTTTGTAAGGAAGAACACACTTTTAACAAGCAGCCCCCCATTTAGACTCTCAGCTCTGCTATTGAGAGCTGCTCCTCAGCTGAACAAGAAGGAAACACAGCCATCTGTTTTGGCCAACAAGCCCCAGTTCATGCATTTACCTCCGATGGCCCCAGCAATGAAATCCATGCAGAGCGCGGCTGCTGCCAAAACCACCCCGAGAGCGCTGGGGAGGAAGGGAGGGGACGAGGATCCTGTTCAGTCTTCCCAGAGCCCTGCCAGTCCTCCAGAAACACTGCTTTGTGACAGGAATCACCTTCCTACAGTCTGCCCTTGCCTCGGGGATTGGGAGCCTTGTGGGTACTGGATGAATCCGTATGCTGTGGCAGAGCTAGGAAGCCTGGAAGTGTTCCAGGAACACGGTGAATAAATAATCCCGTGAAGCCCTGAAATGCTGCGCCAGGGCTGCTGCTCCCTGTGCCCTTTTGCCTGGAAAGTCCCAAGGGGGGGTGGCTCTCAGGGTAAGGCTGGCTGTGAGGGGCCATGCCCTGCTGTTGTTACCAGCCCCAGAAGACAGCTTTGCACACTCGCTTGACAGAGGACACTGCTGGCTGTACCATGGAGATGCTGCATTTGTGGCTATTTGCAGAATTCCTCCTTCCCCTATCCCAGCCCACTCTTTCTTCTTCTGATAAACCACACACCCTTTCCATTAATGGAAATTCCTTCTGCCTTTACCAAGCCATTTTTCTGGATTTTCCTGATGCATGAAGCTGACCCTAACTTTTACATATATCCCCATAGATTATTACCTACTCATTATTTATACAAATTGTGAACCCCAATAATTAACCTAACCACATCCAGAGTATTTGCTTCTATTTCAGACAGAAGCAGCATAGTTCTCCCAGCCCCTGGGGCAGCTCTTCATCTCTTGCTCAGATTCCTAACCCCCTTTCCAATGTCAGCTCCTTGTAGAGAGACCTGCTGATCAAAGGGAACCAGGAGTTCAAGGAAATGTCATATTGCCTGGTTTTGCACAACAGTCCTGTTACAAAAGGGTGCCCCATCTACGTGTGGGAGGTTAAGCTTTGCCCAGAGAGACCCTGGAAACCAAAGTCCTGATGCAATGAAGGGCTTGCCAAGGCGTGACCTGAATTTTACCCCTCTTGTGGAGGTTTTCCCGGGTCAGAGCCAAGGTACATTGGCAGCAAAAGGAAAAGAAAATTTCACAGCTGCTGCCCCCTGGGTCAGCTTTACAGGGGAGCTGAGCACTTCAGTGCCCAGTGCCATTTCCTGCACATTTTCCAGGAACATATTTCTCACTGAAGCATGTATTTGGGGCTGCTGTGGCAGTGACAACAGCTCTGTGTGAGGGCAGAGTTTCTGGGAATTGAAAATGAAAGTATTTTTATTAACTTGCTTCCTGTGATTTCTTATGCATCCTTCCCTGAATGCTTTCTGTTCTGAAGAGAACAGATTATTCCAGTTTAACATCATGCAAGGACAGCAAAAAAAACTTAAAACCACAAGTAAAACATTATCTAGAGAGGTAGCAATGTAGCTGCAAAAACACACTGGGTTATTTAGTAGCTCTTTCTTGTGTCCATACAGGAGTTATTAATGGTTAATAACAGTCTGTGCATGCCAAGTGCAGGGAAATCTGTTGTTTCCTCTTCTCCCATCATCCCATTCTGCTGCTGTCCTGGCAGAACCCCTCCAGCAGCAGAACAGAGATGGGACCTGCTGCGTCAGTGACACACAGGGACAAGGACACAGTCCCCTGGGGAGGGGCAGCCTGGAAGCACATGGGGGTGGGATTTTTCTACACATTGCAGTCACTGGTGTCATATCAGTGAGAAAATAGAGGCTGGCTGGCATTTCACTCTGGCTGACTAAAGCATTTAATACTAATTATTATTTTCCATGAAACGTCAAAAGACCAAGCAAAATTCCTACTTTCTTTAGCTGAGCTGAACAGCTCAAAGGGAATCTTCCTCGTGAAATTGTCTGAGATTGTAAAAAAAACCCAACCAACCCAACCCCCTTCCTTTTGTGGAAGAAAATTAATCCTTTGTTTATTTTTTTACCATCCATTCACACCAATGCTCCTAGCAAAATGTCACTTGCTTTATATAGCAGGAATCTGACTCTATAATCTTCTGATAATGGTTTTGGTCCCTTCAATGGGGCATACCAGGAAAGGTCAGGTTTTCCATCTGACTGGGGTTGCTTTACAAATAGAGGTCATTCAGAAGGTGTCCATGTGAAAGAAGAATATTTTGGGGCTTGAACCATTTCACCTTGACCCATGAAGGTATCCCTGAGACAGCCAGCTCTGAGGAATGCACACACAGAGGTGCCTCAGGGACATCTGCTTCAGCCAGGGCTTAGCACAGTAACATGAGCCTCAGCAAACACCACTACAGCACTCTCTGCTCCTGGTGGGCAGTCAGGACTTAGGGGAAAAGGGGATCCACTGCCAAGCTCAGCCTGGCCACCACGTGATGGCAGCAGGGCAAGAGTCCTCTGGAAGAGGAGCCCCACACCAGGGTTCAAGTGCTCACATGAGAGCAAATACTGAGGGAGGCGTAATCCTGTGTGAAGGACACCCCATCTGAGAAATGAAGCCTGTGTAACTGCTGGCACACTCCAAACAGCACAGACCAACTCCCTGTGGAAGAGAGGGACCCTCTTCCACAGCAGCAATTCAACTTCCCCTACTAGGAAGGGAAGGAATTCAAGGCAGCAATTCAACTTCTCCTACCAGGGCTCCTTGCAGAGACAGAGTCCTTGAGGTCTCACTCCTCTTCTTCTGAAGGAGCTTCCTCCTCCATCCTCTCTTCCCTACACTTCAGAGATTTACCAGCCTCATTAATTTACCCAAACCCAGTGCTATAGGTCAATGGAGACAGTCCAGAAAATCCATCCCAAAGAAATCTTGAGTTATCAGGCATTTCTCCAAGATGAAATATTAATCATTCCTGTCCCACTTTGACACAGTGCTCAAGGGCTGCAGATCCAAAGATCACTGCTAGTCTAGCTTGCAAATAAACACCATGGTCCACATCTATGCAGTGAGGAGAGAAAGTGCTGGTCCTAACCTAGGTGGTCATCTCAAAGCAGGGCCTAGCAAATCACACACCAAACATGTTTTGAGCCTCCACAAGGGATAGCATTCCATGAGAAATAAGTCATGACTTCTTTCCTCCAGTAGCAAACTGTTCAAGAGACATTTGTTCAAAATGGGCCAATTTCACAGGGGGCTTTGAGAAAGCAGAGCATGGAAGGTTCTGTCAGATTAAACCACAGCTCTGATGACATGAAGCAATCTGCAGAAAATCATGAAACTGAGTGATAAAAAGTGAGGAAGGCCCTAATTTTGCCCAGTGTGTGATGGATGAAACACTTCATTTGCTTCACAGGAGGAGGCAGCTGTCTGCCCACCCAGGCAGAGAGAACTGCTCCACTGCAAAGTGGCAGAGGGTCTAGAAGACCAGAACAAGTGATGGAGCAAAAGGAAATGTGGGAAGGGAGCCTTCAGGCAGGCAGGCAGTGTTAAATAGTGTAGGGGGATAGAATACAAGAAAACAAAGATAGTGTAGAAAGTAATCTTACCCCTAAGGAGTTGCAGCTGGGCCAATTAGCAAAGATTAGGAGCAGGCCTGACTTTAACAGGCCACAGCTGTAACCAATGAGAAAAAGATGCTATAAAAGAGTTGGGTGGCTGGTTGAGAAGGGAATGGGAGTCTGTTGGCTGCTTTGTGAAGAAGAAAGAGTCAGTGCTTTGAGGACATGCCCATGAGAAACACCAAGAAGGTATGAAACTTTGGTGATAAGGAAACAACAGTATGGAACCCCTGCAATAAGATGACAACAAAATAGCATCATACAGGTGAGACAAAATAGCAGAGGCCTCCTTTTCCAATCTTATTCCACAGCTCACTCACAGGATTTTACCAAATCCATCCTACAAAGCCTGTCCTCTTTATGCTCTGCCACCAGCTGCCAGCTCATCCAGCCAGGCTTGCTGAGAAAACGCTCCTTCCTCACTTCCTGCCACAACGTGTTGCATTTTCCATCCCACCTGCACTGTGCAATGCTGCACTCACATGCACACCATTAACTCCTGTCCAATTTCTTTTGGAAAAGTCCTTGACTGGAGGGACTGTTCAAACAGCATCGCCCCGCTCCGCCCCCGGGCTGTTTGCACATTGCAGAACAGGAAAGGGTGACAGCGGTGACACCGGTGACACCAGCAGTGCTGAGCTGGCAGGGCCTGGCCCTTGGCTCCAGTGCTGGGGGTGGGATGGGGGGTGGAACCTCCTGGCTCCAGCTGTGTTGTGGATTGTCAAATCAAAGCAGCTCATTGTCCTTTATCTCAGGTACTAAAGGAAAACCAATAATTCCAAGGACTTGAGAACTCACAGCAGGAATCTCACGGCAAAACAAACAGAGGCAGTAAGGAAAGCACTCTGAGCATTGGCAAGTGCATCAGGTATAAGTGATACGTGATTTCACCTCTGGAAAGCTGAAAGGAGGTTGCAATGTTTCTACACACATTCCCAAAGGCAGGGAAAATAGCACATTCCTAAGAAGCTGAAGATAATCACAGTAATTTAAGAAGTCACAGATTTTCTGGCTTTGGGCAAGTCATTCCTTCTCCCTACACCTAATCTTCTCATCAGCATAACTGATGTGTCCACTGCCATGAAGACACTGCAAGGATCTGGACGCTTCTCAGGGAGCCACAAGTCTCTGTTCAGGAGGAAATAATGGGAAAAGGTGGAAGTAACAATATTAGCACCTATCCTACACAAACACCCCTGTGAAATTATGTATATATTGAAAATTTAAAGTGTTACATAGATCTTTCCCCAAAATCATAGAATCAGGTTTGGGTTGCAAGGGACTTTAGAGATCACCTAATTCCAATCTTCATGCTGTGGGCAAGGACAACTTACTCTAGAGCAGGTTGATGAGGGCTCCATCCAGCCTGGCCTTGAACACTTCCAAGGATGGGGCAGCCTGACCAGTGTCTCACCACCCTCACAGCAAAGAACTTCATCCTAATATCTAATCCAAACCTACTCTCTTTCAGTTTGGATCCATTGCTCTGTGACCTGCAGCCATATGCCTTTGTAAGCAGTCCCTCCCCCTCTTTCTTGCAGGCTCCCTTCAGCCCCTGGAAGGCCCTGATTACATCACCCTGGGATGCACAGTAAAAAGGGGAAGTTTGACAGTGCACCACCCCAGCAAGCTCTCAGGAAAGATTTTATACCAGCCTGAATTGCCAGCATTGCAAAAGAACTCCTTGCTGTGATGGAGGGAGGGGGTGTCAGGACTGTTTTGACTTTCTGACTGCTTTCTGAGCTACTTTCCAACCTCTTGCACAATTTCTGCACTTCAATGAACAGAAGATGTAGTCAGTGACTTGGCAGCAGGCCTGGAGAGCCAGGAGCAGAAGGAAGCACTCACCTTCCTGGCCTGCTTTTCCTTGCCACCAAGCAATAAAGAACTCTTTATTTCATGCTGATATTAATGTATAAGCCTCTTTCCTTTCAGCAGAGGCACCTCAGGTGTTAGACAGTAAAACACAGCTCTTTTAGTAGGAACAGAGACAAGTTCCCAATCCATTTATTGATGTTGCTGGTGCACCATCAGTTCTCACTCCAGAGTCTGTGTTGCTGTATCTTTTTTTGCAATATTCCCAAACTGTGTCTCCTTGAGACCTCTGCTTTACACCAGTGAAAAATCTATGAGATGCTACATTATTGACTAGCCAATGGTCCTCTTCCTTTATAACTAGCTGATTTTATATGACTTAACAACCTCAGAGCTACTTGGAAATTAGAAAGAAAACCCAGCTCTAGAACTATAAGGCATTATTGTCTGGGACTTTGAGATCAGCTGCTAAAGTCACATGGGAAAGGGTTACTTAACAGAAAAACCTGGCACCAAAGAGTTCAGAAAAGAGAGCTTTTTCTAAATGCCAGCATTATAATGAGCTTATGTTGAGAGGGGATATATACAGAGGAATTTCATCTTGCAGAAATAGAAAACAACTAAAAGGCAAAGTATGTCCCTTTAAAATACTGCTACAGAGCAAGTTTAATGCTGGAGAAGAACCCCACATTGTTGGTGGAGGGGTGATGGTGAACAGCCTCTGATACCCATCCTAACTTGATCAATACTAATTCAGGGGTCTCTGCCTGTGTGCACTGTCCTACTGCAGATATAGACCCATTTCAGCAGCAAGTGTTCAGTCCTATGCCTCCAACATTAACCTGACTTTTTCCATTGGCCTGACCAGGAGAAAAATTAAAATCTAAGCCAGAAGTTTCCATAGCTTTTTTCAGGAGCACTCTCATGCTTAACAAAGAATACTCAGACACCAGGACTAGCAGTACCAGGCTCTGAGGATCATAGGAAGTGCACAGAGTCACTTATCACCTGCCTTATTTGTTCAGGAGCCATAGGAGTGTCCACTTGCAGAGTTCATGGGAAGTTTCAGTAGAGGCACAATGGTCATCCTGCCAAGCCTGTTCTTTCAGTTTACAAGAAATGGGTGCCTTTACTATAAGGCTGTTGCAACAACAAGCATTCCACGTAACAGCTGGAAGCCCACAAATGGCCCAGCAGGAAGTAGCCTTGAAGCAGGCCAACATATTGAAAAATGGTCCAGACACAAACCTTAGTGGCTGTGTGCCCACTCTGGTAAATAGCCTAGCATAGATTTAGATTTAGCTGGACACCTAGTCTCCCAGTCCTTGGCTGTGCAAGTGAATACAGCTTGTGCCAGAGGATTTCAAGTACGTGATGTTGAAAGTATATTTTTGTACCTGTTAGCAGTGAAAAGCCATTAGCCTCACGGAAAGGTTCCTGTAGGAACAGGGTAACTTAAAAACAAAGCAATGAGGCAGGCAAAGAAGCTTGTTCTCCTAGTTCTGCTTCTTGTTCCCCTGGGCTAAATCAGTATTATCAGCTCTCTTATCTATAAAATAGACATAATTGCACCTTTTTACCTCACAGAAACAGCCTGAGGCTTAGGTTATACTGTCTGCAAATTCAGGCTGGAAAAATGCTATAAAGATGCCAGTTACTGAGCTTTTATCTTCCTGTCCTGAGTGATTTCCCAACATTTTTTCTCACTGTCACCAATCACAAGAGTATTTGCTGAGTGACTGAGTAACTTGCAGAGGGGAAAATGGGTAAAGCTGCTGGGCTGTAGAGAGTTATTAGCTCAGGTGACTGCACTCAGTGCCCCCTCTCTTAGCTCAGCATGCCTCTTTGTGGTCCCTGGCATCTTCAAACTGTGATGCTAAACAGCATTTGGGTTCTGCAGGAGACCTGCTCTCAGCATCCCTGTTTGCATGGGCATGCAGAGTCTTCTGGCCTTCCCCAAGGAAAGCCAGCAGCTCAGAAACCTGTTCCACCTGCAGCAAATAGAAGAGAACATAGTCCTTGCAATACTTCAAGTACTTTGGACTCAGGTCCTTGCCCAAATACACATTAAAAAAGAAATTATCATTTCTTAGCCATCCTAGTACTATCACAGGCCAGGCAAAAAGAGGGAACCTGTGATAAGAGGAGACAAGATTCAGCAAGGGCATGTGTAGCCAGCCCTCTTGGAGTCTTCTTGCTGACCACAAAAATTACAGAAAAGCAGAAAATTCAGCAGTTTAGTTAAAAAAACCCCAAAGTATGCATGATCTTTGAAAACAAAGAAAATGCCAAGGAAAAGACCTTGGGCTAATGCCTGTAGGCAGCTTTTTCTGCTTTTTCGGTCTGTTCATTTTCATCTGCTTCTAGGGAAGCACCCAGGAGTTTGCTATGGTTTTGTATTTCGAACAAAGCACAAGACAACTGAGCATGAACAGGGATAGATTCCTCCTCAGAATGAACACAAACGTTGTGAACTGTTTAGTGTGCAGGTTATGCTTCTTTCTCTTCTCCAACATGCCAGTAACACAAACTAATCCACATACACGTGTAGCAGAGGCTGAGACACACAGCAGAAGGTGCATGTCACAACTTGGCTAATGCTGCTTAAACTGGAGAGGGGCAGGCTTTCCAGAAGGTAAGTGTTCCCAGCAATAAAAATGTCTCCATTTTACCAGGATAAAAGATGGAAAGTTGGAGCTAGACTGAACTTTTCAGAGCACCTGACAACTTAGAGCACACTAAGCCACTCCTGTCCCCCAGCACCTCTGCCTCTGCTCCTCACAAGCTCAGCATTTCAGGTAAGCTCAATTTGAAGTATTAGCCAAGGCAGTTGTGTGTCTGCCATGATTTCCCTGGGAACGGAAGAGGCCTTACATGCTGTCCCTGACCAGGACAATTTGGGGGATCACAAGGCCTCCAGCCATCAGCAGATCTGTAAGCAAGGCACTTTGTCTCAGCAGCACTCAGCTCCTGTACAGCTGCACCAGTTACATTTCATGCTTTGAAGCTCCAGTCTTATCAAGGGATTTTATCAGATTGAGGAGTTTCAACATGGCATACAGTACCTTTGAAGTCAGGGGGATAATGACGTCAGAGAATATCCTAAAGCCACCCAAGGTCATAAAGTTAATGGATAATAAAGGCATCCAGTCCCCTGAGAATAATGCCTTAGCTGCTCTGCCTTCAAGTACAGCTGCATCCAGAGGTTCTGGAGTATCCCACAGATCTGACTCAATAAAATAACATCGAATGGGGCAATGCAAACAACAAGGAGGGCAGCAAACACAAGAATGTTTAGGAAAACAAAGGAAATGGACCTGGAAAATGGACACGGAAAATTAATCTACACAAAGGCACCCGGTGAATTCACCTGGAGAAGATTATTCTTCAGACAAAGGTGCTGTTTTCCTATGTACAATGTGCCCCAATGTTTCTCTCATCTCACCACTTGGATTTATTTATACTGCTTTGGATGCCAGGCCATTCTGTAAAGGACTCTGTCATCAAGCCTGGTTGTGCTGGACTGCAGCTTCTGGGAAATGCAAGGTTTTCCTTCAAAGCAGTTTGCTGCTGTAAATGCAATGTTCACATTGCACAGGGTCTGAATGCCATCCACATTCACATGTCATGGGGCACAGAGCTGCTGCCCCAAAGAGACTTTGAAGAGTGATTCAGGGAACCAAAGAAGGTGCTAGGGAGAAGTTCAAAATCCAGTCACAGCTCAAAATAGAAAGAGAAACTGCATTTTTCCAGGTAACACAACGACAGCTGAAGCTGTGATGATGCAGCAGTTAACCTTAGAAGTTAAGGAAGGGTCTGAGGGCAGAAGGCTGCATGAAAGGGAATTCCCATCAGGATAGTCCCAGAGCTGGCCAAGCCTCAGCAAAGCTCTAGGGAGCAAAGAGGAGGCTCCCTCATCCACCACCCTCCCCATTGTAGTGGGACCTTTCTACTGGGATATGGCCAATTGTTGATGCCAAATTCACAAGCAAACAGAAAGATTTTTAAACACCTGAGTCAACAATGTATATTTTATTGCATGCCACTGCCACCAGAATTTCCACGAGTTCATCACAACTCCACATTTTTGTTCCTTTCCCACTTCATTGTGCCCCACTGCTTCATGTTACACTTACCTGCAGTGTTTATTCTGTCACACTGCTTGCTCTCTGCCTTTTTCCTGTTCCATTCCCCAGTCTCCTGATGCCCTTGAGCAGGTTTCAGTTTGGTGGCACCTTCTCACAGATTTCCCCTGTGTGCCATTGAGGACAGCAAACAGCCAACAGGGTCACTCCTTGCCATAGGAATGAGGGAAAATTCCCTCTGCCATCTCACCCCACCAGCATCCTCTGCAAGGCCTCTTCCACCTAAAAGACAGAATGACAAAGATAGGAGGTTTTTTTAAGGGTTAGATTAAGTCATAACTTTTCTCTCAGACACATACTGTACATGCTGGTAGCTCTGTATGCTCCCCAAGCTGCTCTGGGTTCTTTCTTTTCTGCCTGCTTTATTTGAGGGCCCACATTTTGCCATGCAGTGAGGAAGCTCGGTGCTCCCAAAGAAGAAGAGAGCAGGAAAAGCACAAGCCCTCACTCCAGTCCTGCAGGGGACGCATCCCAGCAGTTGCAAGTTGTGTTGGGAAGAGCCTCAGCAGAATGAGAAGGAAGGAGTCACAGCTGAGCCCAGTCCATGGAGCCTGGAGGGCACAAGTGTCCCAACAGGCATCTGAGTCACACTCTGAGCCAGAGGCATTGCACATCAACAAAGCAGACACAAGATCAGACACAGCTTCTGAAAAATTTAGGAAAACAGCCTGAGAGAAGAGGAGAATGACTAAATCTGTTTTCCTTCTGCGTCAGGTTAGGTGTCCTCTCCAAAACCATATCTCTACTGCACACATATGGCCCTGGATGAATATTCAAAATACTTGATCTAAGAAATACTACCTAACTATAAGAGCCCAAATACTTCCTTTGTTTATCACACAAATACAAGCATCTCTAGTGACTCACTGTCCCACCCACACACAAGATCAATAAACTCATCCACATTCACACAGTGCTGCCTCACAAATGTAACTTGAACTGAAAACAAAACAAAACCCCAAGCAAGAAAAAAAGAACAAAGGACAAACTCCCCAGTGGGACAAAGCCATGCTCATGCCTTAGTGAACCAGCCCTGGACATCTCAGACTTTGTACCAAAGAGCCCTTGTTCTCTGCACCAGTACATAAAGTGGCCACCACCCCTCTGAAGTGCTCCAATGGGGTTCAGTAGCACTGAATAAAACATTCTGTAAAATGAAATAAAGCTTATTAGGAACAGCTCAAGCATACATGAACAAGACAGGCCTTGGGAGATTGCAGCAACCTGGGAGGGGCTGCACAAACACCACCAGCAGGATTAGAATTCAAGTGATCTTGACAAACTGGAAATACAATCTGGAAAAAGCAATTTAGCATGAACAGCTAGGAATGACTACAGAAAAAAACCTGCAAGGTCAAGGTGGGGAACATTGTGGCACACAGCTGATCTACCAGAAGGGACCTGGAGCACATCATGTTCACAGGCTGCCCATAAGTGAACAATGTCATATTGTGTTTTATATGTTATATGTTATATATATGTTATATATGTTATTCATGTTATGTTTTATGTTATGTCTCTTGTGAATATCTGATCTCATATTCAGATAAAGGAACAAGAGTGTTGTCTGTAAATACTCAGGGTAATCTCCCAGAACTCACTCAGCAAGGCCTTAGGGCTTGGTTCAAGGAACCATCACATCAGCTGAAGAAAGAGGGACTAAGAAGAATCAGAGATCAGAAGATGATTACTAATATAATTCAGAGAAGAAAAGACTAAGACTGAAACCATCTTCAGATAACCTAGAAGTGCCTACAAAGAGAGAGGAAATGTTTTCCTTGACGACTGTGAGCAAACATTAGAATTACAAAACCACTTCTGGTGGAGAAGGTCATTCCTCTGAGGCAGGCTGCTTGGGAGACCAGAGGATTTGAATAACAGATTAAAAACAGTTTGGCCAGGAACCTTTTAGGTAAAGCTGATCCTTCCAAGTCTTGTGCTACAAGACAGAGACCTATAACATCTGGATTTTCACCTGGAGAAGTCTGCACGTATTTGTAGCTTCCTCCGTGGATCCAGGGTATACAAGAGTCACAGAAAATCACTTCCACTTTTACTTGCATACAACGCTTAAGGAAAAACGACTGGTCAGGGATTTCTGTCTGGTCTCAAGCACTGTCTGTAGGTGTGTGAGTTCAGTAAAACCTAAGGCTCCTGTGGGATGCGGGTGACAGAGCAGGATGGGCAGCTCCCAAAGCCACTGATGCTGAGTCAGGGGCAGGACCAGCCCATCTATCTGCTCTCTAGTACCAGCTGGTCATCCCCAGGTAGGGCAGGTTTGTGAATGAGGGGACTCAGAGCATCCTAGAGATACCTTGGTGCTTGAGTCAATTTGATGGGTTTTAGAGATGAGAAGGAGCCTAAATCAGCATTGGATTGGAAGATAAGGGTAATGTCAGGGATTCATTGAATGTTTTGCATTTACATCTTGTCTACTTATTAATTGCAATGATAGTCCAAGAGCTGCTTAATGTGGGATAGATTCACTTTTTTCCTTCTACTAGTAGTTTCAGTCCTCTTAGAAATCATCCTTGTCTTTGTTGATCTGTTTTTGTGCATTCTTTGCACAGAAGGAAAAAGCTGGATTGATTTTTAATGTGTTATTCCACTGCAAGATCTTATTGATTTTTTTATGGAGCTTTTGCACTTAAAAAAAAATCCCTGCCACACCATGGAAAGCAATTAAAAAAAAAAAAAAAGGAATAAAAATCCACCTATCTGCTTTTCCATTCTGCTTCTGGAATTTACCCTCCAAAATTAATTTAGACTGTGCAGGCCCTGAAGAAGATCCTGTTACTCTAAGCAAAGCTGGAATAGGTCACTTATTGTTCTAGGCCACTGGTATTCCCCTTTCTCAGACATTGCCTGCAGAAATAACGAGCAGCTTAAACAGGGCTCCCTTTTCAAACTGTCAACAGCTTGAGTTCCCCATTTAAGCACTCTGGCATCAGGGCACCCTGAAGCCAGGCAATGCTAGCAGAAAGCAGAATTAATGCAGAACAAGAAAAGCCTGCGGGGAGGGAGAGGCCCCTTGTGCAGGGTGAAGTGCAGCAGGGCTGTGCAACGCTGAGATCCAGGGCTCTGCAAAGCCCCACTCGGCTGTGCCTGTGAGCACCAAAGACAGGGTCTCATTCCCACACTTCTCATTGTGCCATGGGGGCAGCATCTAATGCACAAGGCCCATATCTGCTGGTGCAACCCTTCCTCCCCTCTCTGGGATGATATTCTGGGGGAGAGTCTGGTAATGGAACCATAGAATGGTTTGTGTTGGAAGGGACCTCAAAAACCACCCAGTTCCAGCCCCTCTGCCATGGGCAGGGACACACACCTCTCACTAGAACTGGTGGCTTGAAGTGCCATTCCATTTGGCCTTGGACACTTCCAGGGATGGGGCATCCACAGTTCCTCTGACATGTCCCAGAGCATTGCCAGCAGGTTGAGGAGGGTGATCCTGACCCTCACTCAGCCCTGGAGTGCTGTGTCCTGCTCTGGGCTGCTCAAGAGAGACAAGGAGCTCCAGGAGTGAGTCAGCAAAGGACAACAGGGTTGATCCAAGAACAGGAACATCTCTCAGGCTGATGGAGCTGGGCCTGTTCAGCCTTGAGAAGAAACCATTGAGAAGGGACTCAGTCAATGTCTGTGAGCATCTGAAGGAAGGGTGGCAGGAAGATGGACCCAGGCTCTTATTGGTGGTGCTGAGCAAGAGACAATGGGCAGAAATCAATGCACAGGAGGTTCCACCTGAATATGAAGAACTCCTTTACTGTGCAGTGACTGCAGACCAGAACAGATTTTCCAGAAATGCTCTGGAGTTTCCTCCCCTTCAGTGAAGGTATTCAAGAACCATCTGGATGCAATCCTGTGCCACGAGCTCTGAGGTGACCCTGTTTAGGCAGGAAGGTTGGACAAGAACCAGCTCTGTGGTCCCTTCCAGTTCTGTGAAGGTGTCCCTGGAGCCTTCTCTTTTCCAGGCTGAACAGCCCTGACTCCCCCAGCCTTTCCTTTTAACAGGTCTGGCAGGCATTTTACCCCTGTTAAAAGGGGACACCCTCTCCAAAGGCCTCATGCCATCAGCTCCTCAGGCTTTCCAACCACAAGCCTCTCCCAGGAGGCAAGACCCCCCAGGACACCCTCCACAAAATAACCGAGGTGCCATTGATACATCACAAGAGAGATGCTCTTCCCCCTCCACCCTCCAACCACCACCTCCCCACCCGCCCAAATTTCTCTCAGCCTTTCCTCCTGGCTGAGTGCGCAGCTGCTGCAGAGAGAGCAGTGACAGGTTGAAGGCGGGGAGAGGGAGGGACGTGCCGGAGGTGCCGAGGGAAGCGCAGTCTCGGCACTCCCGGCCTCGCCATCCCGCGGCCGGCCGGGAGCCGCCCCCGCGCGGCCGCCAGTGCAGGGGGCGGCCCTGGGGGAGTTGTCCCTCGGCCCCCGCCCCCGGGGGCGCGGCCCGGGCCTCGCCAGGGTAGAAAGGGCCGGGCCGGGGGCGCAGCGGCTGAGCCCGGAGCGCAGGGCCCACGCTGCCGGCATGGCTCTGGATTTTCTGGCGGGATGCGTCGGCGGTGAGTGCCGGCGTCTGAGGGGGGTAAAATAATCATTAAAAATGGTGGGGAAGGGGGAGAAAAAGGGGGAAAGAGGGAGAAGGGGGTGAGAGGAAAATAATAATAAAAGCAGACGGAAAAAAGGGAAGTAAGGGGAGAAATATGAAAAGGTAGGAAATAGAGAAGAGGCGTAGAAGGGGATAGAGAGAAATGTTTTTAAAATGCGGAAGGCAGGCAGGCACGTCGGCGGGGAGGGCCGGGCGCGGTGCGGTTATTTTGGGAGCGAAGGATGGTGCGGGCGCTGAGAGTGCAGGCTGGTGCGGGGCGGTGAGAGCGGCCGAGCTGCCGCATCGGGGGCCGGGCCCGGGCCGGGGCAGATCCCAGTGTTCCCGGGGCCGGGTCCCACCAAGCCCCCCGAGTGCCGCAGTGCCGGGCTGGGAGGAGCTGGGGATGGGGGTTTGGGAGTGTGGGCCGGGCACAGGGGCAGCGGGGCTATCGGGAACTACGACCTGAGCACAGCGACCCCAGGCAGGGTTAAGATGGAGGGGGCGAGCACGGACACGCGTCCTGCGCTCCCCCGGCCTGCGCCTGCTATATTTAGCAGTTGTTAAATTGTGTTCAGGAGTCTTATTCTCGCGTCTTTCCGCGTATTTGCGCTTTCTGTTTTTCTTGCCAACCAGGCAAACGTGTTTTAAATTCCTTTTTTCGGCGTCTCTCTGATTTCATCCTAGCGCTCCTTGCCTTGCCAGGGTTCCCTCGGGGTCAGCCGCCCCGCTGGCCTTTCCGTGCCGAACGCCGCGCACGTTGCTGCTTTTCTATCTTGGGCCGTGCTGCTGCCGTGCTGGCCCTAAACAACCTGGGCTGCACCGTCCTGGGCAGGCCCTGTGCAGGGAGGGCAGCTCTGCTCCCTCAGGGATGTGGGAAGGGCTCCCCTGTGCAGGGAGGGCAGCTCTGCTCCCTCAGGGATGTGGGAAGGGGCTTCTCCGACAGAGAGGGCAGCTCTGCTCCCTCAGGGATGTGGGAAGGGGCTTCTCCGACAGGGATGGCAGCTCTGCTCCCTCAGGGATGTGGGAAGGGGCTTCTCCGACAGGGATGGCAGCTCTGCTCCCTCAGGGATGTGGGAAGGGCTCCCCTGCGCAGGGATGGCAGCTCTGCTCCTCAGGGATGTGGGAGAGGTGAGGATGCTTGTGTAGCTCTCGCTGTTGTCAGCAGTCATTGTAGGGATTGCTGGGTCACAGAAGATTCATTGCTCCAGCCTGTGTGTGCACAATGCCTGTGTTCAGATTGGTGTAACTAATAGGCCTGCATGTGGCTTCTGAAAATTCCTTTGATGCTAGAATAAAGCTAAGGTTTTCAGTAATGTGCGGTCCCTCTGCAGGTGCGGCTGTTCCAGATTCCATTAATGCAGAGAGCAGCATGCTCTGCTGCCTTCAGGGATGTTCACATGTTTTCTGTGCCTGCACAGAGCAATGTGTACATGGGATATTGTGTTTTAGAGGAAACCTGCATTTTCTGCCCACTCCTTGCCTTGAGCTGAGGCCAGGAGCTGTGGCTGCACGCTCCATATGGTGTGGCACAGTCTGTGGGCACATCTCAACCCCTGCCTGGGGCTCAGAGCCTTCCTGGGAAGCGTAAAGGCACCTGGTGCTGGCCTGAAGGACTGAATTGCAGATCTCTTATCTCCTGGCTTGGTAGGATGCTGTTTGACTGGTTTGCCAACCATGTTGTGCACTCACACCTCAGGCTGGTGGTCCTGCTGTAGCTCCAGAGCCAGGAAGAAACTTCAGAGTAACAACCATGGCATTAATTTCATTTCAGGTGCTGCTGGTGTGCTGGTGGGACACCCCTTTGACACTGTTAAGGTGGGTTCATTATGGAATGTATTTTCCTCTAAGTAGAAAGCGTAGTTTCTCCGAGCAAAAAAGTCCCCAGACACTGTAGGATTATAAATCTGTGTGGGAAAGCTTGGAGCAGCCCTCTGCAGTTACTGGTTTAGATTCTTCAATCTCCAGCTCTTCAGAAGTGAAAACTTAGTAATATAAACCTTGGCCTTAAACTGCAAGTTCAGTGCAGTAGCAATGTCATATTTGGAAATACAACTTTGCATTGAAGTAAATTTTGCTCTAAGCTTGCTTCTCTGCAGCTGTTCAACACTAACTGCTGAAACTGCCTCTCCCTGCACTTGTAGCTCAAACACACTTTGGTAGTATGATGAAAGGTTGGTCTTTTGTTTTCCCCTCAAGCTCTGCTATTACTCCTTAGTTTGTAGCACTAGATGAAAATCAATAAAAATCCACAGTATGGAGCTTGTCTGGGGGCTGTTTCCTCCAAGTATTATTATATATTTTTATAACTTTCCAAGTAAAAATTGGTTTTCTGATGGTTAGTTGTGTGTGTTACACATACTTCAGCTATTATAAATACAAAATTTGAGATCTGGAGGGTCCCTCAGCCAGGGCTCTCAGAAGCCCAAGCCCATTTTCCAGAACAGAATGACAATTTGAGTCATCTTTTGTCAGCCTTAATCAAAGCCTTGCAGTGCAGGGTTTGAAGGGATATCAGTGCATTCCCTGCTCAAGCAATCCATCAGGTCACTTGACTGCAGCAGACAGCGTGCCACGTAGTAGCTCTATATTTGGAACACCTGTACCTTGCTGAATTTAGATATGCAAAAGGCTGATAGTGTTACCCAGGACCCCAGCACATTCTGTATTCCAGCACATGGTTAATTCAATACACAATTCCTGACTTGGTGGATACTGATCCTCCTTGCAAGCTGCTCAAGCAGTAAAATCTGTCTTTTTGTTGCTCAGAATGTGGCACATTTGACAGTTAAATAATTCAGCTGAATTCTAGAATGTATTTTCAGGAATAACATCATCCAGACTTGCATAATTTTTATTATGGTGGTACAGGGCCAGCTGTCTTTTTCTCTCCCATCCTGCCAAGTTTTACATGCTTAACTGAAGGTGATCAATCATTTCATTGAATCCAGTAAAACTGCTGAAATTCTATGCTCAGAATAAAGGTAACCATGTGTGGGTTTATTAGTTGATTTGTTTATTATTTTTTAAAGTGGAACAGCTTCTATTGCATGAAGCTGTACATTTAACTAAAAACTGGGGCCCCCATGCTGGTTTCAGCAGATGTATCATTGCAAAATAGATGTATCAGCCTGGGAAAAAAGCATCTTACTTCACAATAGAGCAAATAATTTGTTTTCAGATGTTTTATGAAATCCAGTGTGACACATTATATTTTCCTATCCTTTAGAAGGTATTTTACTTGTTTATCTCTATTTTGTTAAAACAAATACTAATGTTTGTATTATTAGCTGGCATAGCCACCACTGTATGTGGAAAAACTAACCACCCTTTGAGGGGAAAAAAAAAAAAGACATTGCATAACTTGTGTATGTATATGTGTTAATTCTTAACTTTTTATTGTTCTGCAGTATTTAAAGGACTAGCTGCTAGTCACCTTAGACTGTGCATTTTTAATATAACTGAACAAAGCTGCTTAGATAAGCCAAAGTTTTACATCTGCCTTGGCATTTAAGCTCTTTTGGTTTTTTTTGGCTGGTGCTCGTGTTTCACAGAGCTGGGAGGGGGATGGTGGGACACACAGGGAGACATTAAGCTGGTGAAGTCACCCTGCAAAACCTGCAGCTGAGCAGATCTCAGAACTGGCAAACTCTTTATCCCTGGTTTGTTGATGTAATGTATAAAATTGCTTTTTTGCTTTTAACTGCCTTTACTTTCTGAGCTAGGGGCTGTCTTCATTAACAGCAAAAGTGTTACTTTGTTGTAGATGACAGATAAGCCTCATCACGGGAGAGTTACCTAGTAAGTATAGCCCAGGTGAACACTTCTGTTTCTCTCAGTCTTAATTTATTCCCAAATGTATTAGTTCAAGTAAAGAACTGAAAGACTTATGAAGCTTTTTCCCTTTTTAATTTTAAACTGATGTGTCCCTCTTCTACAGCTATGGCATGGAGGGAGCGGGGTTTTAATATCCCTTTTTTTTTAAATGTAGTTTTATTCTGAACCTTCTTTCTGCTATGCATTTCTGGCTGTATACACTCCCACACACAGTGCCTCAAACCAAATCTCAAGCACTCTGCTGCTGAGGTCTTATCCACTACATATTCTTGGATGATGTTTTCATTACTCAAATACTTCTGAAGTCACTGATTTCCCACATTATTAAATGCTTGGACTGTTTTGAGGATGTAGTGCTTTGGGTTTCTTTATTTAGTCTTGAGTGCCTTCATGCAAGTCTTCAGTGATGTGAAATTACTGGGTGTTATTAATGGAGCTAAAACCTTAGGAACGGTGTTTTCCCAGAAGAAGGAAGCTAGGTTATTGGGCAGTGAAAGGAACAGGTGGATAAACTTTGCACATGATTCATCTTTCCTATAGTTGTACACACTAAAGAGCTTGTTGAATATGGCATTAACACACATGGAAATGCAAGTTCTATGTGCACTCATTGCCATACCTGGCAGCTTGCTGATGTGGGTACCCTTGTGTGACCAGCACTGTGCTCAAGAGAAAGAGGATTTTCAGTCTTGGACCTAGGGAATCAGTACTCTAAATATTCTACCCTACAGCAAAGCTTAATTGGTTAATATTTCACAAGTTATTTAGACAAAAACAGAGGGAGCTGTAGGCCACTAGGAATTTCAGCCCACAGATATGGCTAATTCTAAACTATTGAGCACAAGCAGAAAAGATAAAGTAAGAAGGTTTCTAAGCTGCAAATCTCCCAAAGCCCTTACATGTGGAAGTCACAGACAAGGTTTGAAACAATGACAGTAAATTCTAAATGGAGCAAAACGTTTGTTTGTGCAGTTGTGACAGCTTGTTAAGATCTGCCTTTGCTTGTGGACCTGCTTCTTTAACAGTTTTGACAGTCTGCCTACCCCCAAAAGTCACTTGAAGTGACAGAGGATTTATTTTCTTTGAATCCCACTGTAATCCTGCTTTTAATGCTGAGATGTTGCAAGACCCAAGGTGATCTCAGCCTCCCACTATGGCTAGCACACACTAATGCACATACTGAAACAACACTGAAAACTAAAGTTCTGATTTACAAAGCATAAAATAACATGTTGTAGGAAAAACACTGAAACTGTCAATTTCTTTTTGCTTTGAAGAAAGCTAACCTGAATAGAGGATTCTGACAAACCACCTCCATAAATCACTTTCTAGACACACAGATGGCAGTCTAATTGCTGTGGTGGTGTTTTTGATTACTTTAGGCAACTATGAAAAAAAATCAAGGTCAGGAATCTTTCACATAGATGTAACTGTTTTTCTTATGCTCAGAATAAGAGACTGAAGTTTTTTGCCCTGGAGTTGCAGCAGCAGCATTACAGGGCTGATAAGCTTCTTTTCTGAAGTTCATTGCATCCCTTCATGTAGGAGATCAAACAAAGATTTATAACTTTATTAATCCAGTGAAATCAACTGATTTCATTGCTAAGTGTAGAGCTTTGCCTGAGCTAGGTGGAACTGAGACTCTTTTAAAGTGTGCTGAGGGCAAATAAGCATGAAAAAACAGAAGTGAAATTTTCCATTATAGGTTAAAAAGCATCCAGAAAAGGGATCTCCTAAGAGCAGCAGCTACAATAGCGTTTATCTCTCCAGCAGAACATACTGTTTCAGTTTTGGAAAAGTTAATTGATTGCTGACATTAAAGGTTTGAAATAGCTATACCCTCACCAATTGCTTGTGTTCAGCAGGCTAAAAAGCTAAACCAGACTGAAATTTAAAAGGACAAATGGCTTTTTACTCCTTCCCTTATGTAAAGACAGACATCCTAAGAGTCACTGCCCAGCTACCCTCTGAAAAAAAAAAAATTAGATCTCAATGAATGGGCCCAAATAAGACATTTAGAAACACTATGGGTATTGTAGAAAGTTTCCATTCCTTTAAAATTACCCTAATCTCATGCTTGACTTGCAAATATTTTTTTAATTAAATTGTCTCAGGTTTGCACAGGTATTCCTTAGCATGAACAGAAGTATTCTTGGCAGGTAAAGAAAGTCCCTATTGTAGCCTGTACTGGAAAGCATCTGTTTGAAATTCTAGATGTCAATGTACCCTTCCATTACTGGTTTGCTAATAGTTACGGGAAGTTAATGAGCCTCTTCCCCTCATGTTTTCACCCCTGAACTTAATTCAAAACACTTACACAAGATAATTCAAATTATTGTGCCACTTGTGGCATTCCAGTGTCCAGCCTGTGCTCTTGCATATGCATTGCTATAGAAAATCTCCACATAGGTACCAGACAGTAGCTCACCCTTTAGGCTGTTCCTGATCTACAAATTGGTGTCTCACACAACTTTTTATAGGTCCGTCTGCAAGTTCAAAATGTAGAGAAACCTCTCTACCGTGGGACTTTCCATTGCTTTCAGTCCATCATAAAGCAAGAATCTGTAAGTACAAAATTATTGCTGTGTGTATTTTTTTTTTAAATCTTTGTGTATTTTGGCTCAGGAGGGTGGGAAAGCTGTTAAAAACAAAGCTGACAAAATGTTGAAGATCAAGAGATAAAGCATGTTCTGAACCTCCCCTCACCCTAGGGCAGATATTGGAGTCAGAAGTTTGCCAGAAACTTTGGGAAGAAGATCACTAAGTCAGAAGATGGTCTTTTGAGGCTAACTTCTTTAATAAAATAAGTTATTTAAATAACTAGTTTTCTGAGAATCTAAGGAGTGAGTGAAGAAATTGGTGAGGTGTTTTTGCTGCTGCTGCTGAAACTTTAGGGCCATTGTTAAAAAGACTGCTTCAGGCTTTAAGTAAGCTATTTAAAAAAGTATAAAATTTGCCAGAGAACTGATCTCTGGGTGGAGTAAGATTCTTTTCTGAATGTGTTAAATTATATTTTTGTACTGCTAGATTGCTTAGATGTTTGTGTCCTAGGCAGAGATGAAATTGTTATTACAAAACAAGGTGTTTGTGATGGGGTACAAGGGAGAGCCAGAAAGGATGTGTTCTGCACTTTGAGGAGTTATCCACACCACTGCTAAAAAGGGTTTTTCCTCCCTTCTTCCATTAGGCTTTTGGACTCTATAAAGGTATTGGGTCACCAATGATGGGACTGACGTTCATTAACGCTCTGGTGTTCGGTGTGCAAGGAAACACCCTCCGTGCTCTGGGCAAAGACACTCCTCTGAACCAGTTCATTGCAGGCTCAGCAGCAGGGGCCATCCAGTGTGTCATCTGCTGCCCCATGGAGCTGGCCAAGACAAGGATGCAGCTTCAAGGAACGGGAGAATACAAACTGAAAACGAAGAACTACAAAAATTCTCTGGACTGTTTGATCAAAATCTACCAGAAGGAAGGGCTGAGGGGCATCAACAGGGGCATGGTCTCTACCTTCATCCGAGAAACTCCAAGCTTTGGCTTTTACTTCCTCACCTATGACTGCATGACTCGGTACCTGGGCTGTGAGGCCGAGGACAGCTATGTTATCCCCAAGCTGCTGTTTTCTGGGGGGATGTCAGGAATCGTGTCCTGGCTCTCCACGTACCCCATGGACGTGATCAAGTCGCGGCTGCAGGCCGACGGCGTCGGGGGCGTCACGCAGTACAGCGGCATCCTGGACTGCATCCGCAAGAGCTACCACGAGGAGGGCTGGAGGGTGTTCACCAGGGGCCTCACCTCCACGCTGCTCCGGGCTTTCCCCGTCAATGCAGCCACCTTTGCCACTGTCACTGTGTTCCTGATGTACATGAAGTCAGAGGACAACCTTCCTGAATGTGAGCCGGCTCCGGTGATCCCTCAGCCTTCCAGTCTGTGAACCTTCTCTCCTTGTTCTCCCCATCCAAAGCCCAGCTGGTTGGGTTTTGTGAAACATGAACACTCAGCCCACGCAGGTAGTGTAGATTTATGCTATCTGTATAAAGAATTCCTAAATGTATCAAATTGGGATTTCATCTCACTACTTGTATAAGCAGTGTCTTGCCTTATTCGAGACTCCACATCTAGTAGTATTCAAGTAAGAGGGGGACCTGCCCTTAGAACGATTCTGTGTGGCTCCAGAAGAGGCTCTGGAGAGTGTTCTAGCACCAGAAATCGAGTTTTCTTTCACTCAGGTTCTGAATGACCAAGTTGAGTTGAATGCAGAAATGCTTTCATGAAAGAAATACTCATTTTGTATGTGACAGGAGCCAGTGTACTCCTCTAAGGTGAAGAAGGGGAAGAAGTTTGGTGGTGGAGGCATTTTGCAGGTAACCCTGAACTGTAAAGGCATGGACTAGCATTCAGCTAGTCCTGTGTTTTAGTTTTCCTTTGCTTTTATATGTCAATGGTTTTAGTAGCAACTTTGTTCATACTGATTTGTAAAAAACAAACAAACAAAAAAATTTGTACCTTAGTTACTCCCTGACCTTTCAGCTTTGAATAAATATCTTAAGCACAAAGTTAGCATCTGCACTCAAATGCACTTGTTCCTCAAATCTCAAGGCTTGTAAGGATTTAGGGAAACTCAAATGTAGTAGGACTGGTGTCATTTGCCCTCACCTCTCTCTCATTTGGTGGGTGCACGGACTGCATTGAGTGGTTCAGTCCAGTGGACTTTGTTCTCTGAAGTTAATGCAACTTTGCACCACTTCTCCCAACATGCCCCATAGCAGCCAGTGATGTACAGAAGTCAAAGTCCTGCCTGTGGTATTGCACAAAATGTTTGTGGGTGCAATGTTAGCTTAGCAGCCTGAAGTATCTTAGAAATATGTAAAATATCTAGGATTGGAGGTTTCATACCTTTCCAGAAAACAGGGGTGTGTCTGAAATGCTCACTGTTCAATACACTTGCATTATGAATTTAAACAATACTGATTTTTATGTATTTAGTTACAGTGCTACTGGAAAGAAGTCTGAAAAGGGTCTTAGAGAATTTTCTTGTTACATTAATCTGCTGTATTTTTTTTTTAACCAGTCTGTTCAAGAAGAATTGAATTAGCCAAAGAGCTATGATGAGTTATTTAAGATTTGAGCTAAAAGCTACACATATTTGGCACAAAGAGCCAGGAGGAAGGACTGTATGTGTGTGAGCAATGTTTTCAAACATATCAAACGAGTTCAGTAAGTACAACGTGTTACACTTTTGGTTGGGACAAGTGCAATATGTGTTTAATATATATGAATTTTCTAAAGAAGCATTGTTTCATAGCATTTTGCACTGTAACAAAATATGCTGGAGAAACCTGTACAATTGGTATGTCTTTTTATACCTTGAAGGTATGGTGGATGTTTTAGTGCCTACTTGCACTGAGATTCAAATTGAATGTTAAATCTGTCTACTAAGCTGCATATGCACAACAAATCACAGCAAAGACCATTTACACCTTTGTACAGAAGTATGTCAACTCTTGTATATATATATTGAGGGAATAAATTTTTTTAAAATTTTGCCTTTGATTGTTTGAAATTTGGGGTTTTTTATGTTTTACTCAGATGCTGCTTTGTGTTAAATCAAGCTTGCGTGAGGATGGGGTTTCTGGTTTAGCCAAGGGAAACTTGCTCTGTATCTGCCTCGTGTGTATCACTGAGAAGGGCAGGGTCTTGCTTTGGCTTAGGCCTCACCAAAGAAAGGAAGTTGCCTGGCCTCACCTCTTTAAACTGACCTTTCCTCTTCTGAAAGAACAATCCTGCTTTGAGAGCCAAAGAGCTGCCCCTGTGCTTTGCCACTTCCTCTTCTGCATTTATTTGGTTCAGTCTGTGCTGATCAGCACCAAGGCTGCACAACTGGGGACAACGAGTCCTGGGTCCCTGCACGGTCACATCCAAATCAAGTACCCATTGTCCTTTCTGGGCAACCTGTTCAGCACCTCACCACTCTCACAGTAAGGAATCTCTCCCAACACCTAATCTTGACCTTCTCTCAGTTTGAAACTGTTACCCCTTGTAACGCCACGCCCTTGGGAAAAGTCCTTCTCCACATTCCCTTTAAGTCCCTTCAGGTACTGGGAAGTGTCCCCAGAGCCTTCTCCTCTCCAGGCTGAACACCCCCCACCCTGTGTTCAAAGCTCCAGCCCTCTGACCACCCTTGTGTCCCTGCTCTGGACTCACTGCAGCAGGTTCCTGTCCTCCTCTTCAGAGGTTATTTCAGGTACTGGCTCCACTGGTTCATCCTAAAGGGCAGCTACACGTGGCTGTCACAAACCCTGTCAAGCATTTCCTGGCTCTGAAAACAGCAAGGCCTCCTCCACTGACCATGGCCAGGGTCAGTTCCTGTCAAGTACCTTTTGTTCTCTCAGCAGGAACAACAATTATGTGCAATGTTGAACTATGGAACAGAAACAAATACCTGGAATAAGCAAACAGTGTCTCCTTAGAAGACTAATATCATTAAAACAGAAAAGGGCTATATAATGTTTTACTTGCAGTGCTTACTAAAGCATTCTTATTAAAATTCATCCATCTGGAACTTAAATAATCAGTAGCAGACACTGGATGTTACTCAACAAGCCTGAGAAGAGGCTAAAGTCAGCTTTCAGCCTAGTCTGATGTCACTTGTTTGAAATCCATGTGACTTTCAACTACTAAATCAAGCTAGACCATAGCCTCAGCCTTTTAAATCATGGTACAGTTCTTTTTCCTGATAGATTTTTGACATGTTAGCCAATTCAGACAGAACTACTGGCCCTGCCTTCCCAGATCCTCTTTCCACACCATTACCAAGCAGTTCCCAAATAACTGAAGGGATTAAGAAGGTAAAAATCACTGAAAATGAAACTCGCTATCAAGTTCCTCTGCCCTGTTCTTTCTTAAACTAGATGAGTCATGCCAGTTTTAAAAGTTACAGCCACAAACATGTCCAGTAAGGAAAAGAGGGGAAAGAAGTACCCGTGTACTTTTGAATGTCAAGCATGTACTACTGCTTGACTAAGTTACTATAGTAGAACAACTAGTGTGAAATCTATTTATGAGGTCTGTAACATGACAAGATTTTTGTCCTCCCTGCCTTGTTTTCCTCTGCATATCTGCAGTGATGGGACAAGGGGTAATGGCCTTTAGCTGAAAGAGGGCAGGTTGAGATTGGCTAATAAGAAGAAATTCTTCACTGTGAGGGTGCTGAGGCCCTGGCACAGGTTGGCCAGAGAAGCTGTGGGTGCCCCAGCCCTGAAAGTGTCCAAGTCAGTCTGGATGGAGGTCTGAGCAACCTGGTCTAGTGAAAAGTGTCCCTGACCATGACAGGGGGTGCTGGAATTAGATGGAATTAGATGATCTTTAAGGCTCCTTCCAACCCATTCTGTGATAAAGCTTTCCATATGGTTCAGGTAAAGGGGTAGAAAGACATTCAAGGGATGAAAACCTGTCCATTGCAGGTGAAGCACTGGCAGCATGCTGGGAAAAAGACTAAGACACAAATGTAAATGTTGACCTTGCAAAGAAAAGAGGTGTTTGTTCTTTGAAATGAAATGTATTTATTATTATGCTGGACAACAGGTGTTAACAGTTCAATGTTAGCTGCTGTTAGCCCCACTTTTAATCCATGGATATTGAAAGAACAATTTAAAACCCAGAAGTGTGCCAAGCACCGTTAGATTAGCAGAATGTGCAGTTAAACCCCTCCTCTGCCACAAAAACAGGCAGAGAAAATAGAAGCTTACCCAAGCCAACGTGCCCTGTCAAACACCACAGCCATGGAGACAGATGAAGGATCTGAGGGACCCTGGGGACACAGCAAGAGAGCAGGGAAGCAGAGAACTTGCTGGGCCAACCTTTGATGTATACCAAGGGGAAGCAAACTGCTGCTTGCCGTGTTCAGGAATTTATGCATGTCCAGGGGAGACAAGCAGAGGAAAATGAGCCATTTTCATCTTCCCAGTGCAACTGTTTTGCAATTTTTGTATTAGTGTTGTCCTCAATAACTGCAAAAGTGGTTATCACCAACAGAAAAAAAGTGACATAATATGCACAATAATACATAAAGAAATACAATAAAAGCTTTTCTACTTATAGTTTATTACTAGTTTTAACTGAGTTGACCTAGGAAGTGATTTTGAGTTGTACAGGTTCATCAATAAATAAACTGAAATCAAGGCAAGGTCTGCAGTGTACACTAATGACCTATAGATTGATATAAATAGAAGAATGTCAAGTTCTAATGTTCACAAAATATTCTTAGAGGTCTATAAAATGTAACTAACATAGTCCAATTGCTTAGTTATCATTCACTATCATAATTTATTATGACTGTTTTTCTTACTGAAAGAAGCCCACTGCATTTTTATTGACAGTAACATAGACTTGTACCATTTTAGCCACATCCATGAGTCAATCAATAAAATACTAAAATCATAATGAAGCCTGACCTCATGGTCTGCACCATTTCCTATAAATATAACAGAAGAGAAAGAAGTGTTCCTCAAGTAATTTGACTTGGCCAGATTAAAGTTGCTACAAAATAAACAGAATATTCTTCTTCTAGGATTTGATCTATTATCTTAAGCAGAGATTTACTGTAGATTAGGAATACTTCAGTGTTGCAATCAACCAGCCCATACACCTTCTTCCTTGTGAACTGGGGTATTTCCACTTAAGAAGAATCTGTCAGAGGTGCTTTCAAAACAGGCTGGTAATAAAGTTCAAACTTTTAAACTGCAGTTAAAGGAGGTAAATGTAGTAACTACTTCTACCCTTAAATTAATCCAGGCAGTTTCCTGCTTCCCTGCCAGTTCTTAACTGAGAGACTGGACACATTTTCATTTCACACTCTGGAAAAAATTGAGATGAAATCCCTGTCCCTAACCTATGCAGGAGGAAAAAATAAAAACTAGCAAACCAACCAACCACACAAGAGGAAAACCTGAAGATCTCCCATAAGTATTATTCCTTACAATCCATTTTAAAATCATAAACATTTGTATGCCCTTTAAAGCTGTGGGAGTCAGTGGATTCATATAAATCCATTGAAGGTTCAGTCAAAGCATCAGGTAAGACTGAAAACTGAAGGATTCTATATCAAAAGGCCAAATTTTCTGTTTTGCTGAGAAAAAAATACATGTGTTGAAAAATAAGTCAAAGCATAAGCTGCATGATGCCCCATGTGTGAGGCAGTCAAAACCTTTGTAAGCCAGAATTGGCATGGGCAAGGTCAGTGAGGTCCTTGGCAAGTCCACCTTGCAACTCTGAAGGACCCCTGACTTTGTGAGCCCTTAAATCAAAACACTAACCAACAGTTTTCCACAGATTTGTCTTGCAATCAATTCCCAAGGTGAGTTTTAGCCAAAGGACATTAGGAGCTATCTGGTCACCAAGACCTTCTGTGTGTGGATTTGCCACTGTTTAACAAGCAGTACCTATTATGCCACAGTCTTCACATGCTCTATCATTTATCTCAAAAATATTGGTTATTCACATTCTTCTGAAATACACCTTTACTTTGGGGCTGCTCCAGGGAGGAAAACACGTTACTTGAGATCTCTGATCCCCCAAAGAGCAGCAATGCAGGAATCCAATGCAACATGGGTCCTGTTGTGCAGTCTCTGCAGTGGCCTTGCACACATTATGAGCAGCAACAGACTGAGGCAAAGGCCCAAACTGCCTCAGAAGAGCTGGGACTTTTCAGGATGCCTCTGCTGGAGAGAAGCAGTGATGTCTTACAGGTCCAGCAGTTAACCAAAACAGCCACTCACAGCTGAAAGCACATTCATTATAACACCATTGATCACTGGATTCCCACATTACTCTCTATTTAATATTTGATGAATGTATGTATATATGACCCTCACAATTTGTATATTTGACCCATGTCACACTCAACAATTTTTATTTACAGTCTTTTATTTTCAATGCCTTGCTGGTGCTTTTAATGAACGCACAACTAAACTCAGGACTCTTAAGAAATCAGCACACAATTGTAATTCTTATTTTCTCAGTGGCAAGTGGGCAATTTACTCTTTGCCACTGGCACACTCCAAGTCTGTCAAGGTCCACTGATGGCCTCAGGACACTCACTTGACCTGGCACTGCCATTCTGTCTGCTGGTCACGCCGAGCAAACAGGCAATTCACTGCCACCTCCTGGCAGACTGAACCCGGAGCTCCTGAACCCAAACAAAGCACTGACACAGCTGACAGCAGAGCGATTAGAGGAATCACACTTAAACCCACAACATCACTTAAAAAGGGGTGGCTAAAGGAGCACCCTAAATCCTGCAAGGGCACCACAGACTCTCCACCCTTTTCTCTCCCTCCCAAAATTCACCAGCTCTTGGACAGAACTTCAGGCTTGCTCCCGAGGAGAGCTCCCAGCAGACACAGGAACCTGGTGAAAATATATCAGGTCCACACCATGACACACAACAGAAGCTGTGGCACCCAACCAGCACCCAGGCTTAGAGCTTTTCTCTTGGAAAAAGTAACAGAAGACTTGGAAAACCCTAAAACGGGAATTGTGTAAAACCCAGTTGCTATAACGAATCTTATTCATTTACCTACAGCAAAACTGTTTCCTGCCACTTCAGGGGAAACCAGGACCTGAAAAATTCACATTAACCCTTATACAGAATCTGATGTGCTTGCCCCAAAGGAAATCCAACACTTTTCAGGCCACTTCCAGAGAAAAGGACTGAAAAAAATTCTTAAGTTAAACTATCTTAATAATATAGGATCATTGAGAGTACACATAAAAGCTGGTTTGCTTTAGGCAAAGAGAATGAAGTTGAGAAAAGAACCATTGATTCAATTACCTCACAAAATTAAATCAGTAGCCACCCAGGTGGCATTTCAGCATTGCTGTTAAGCCATTATCACACTCTTGCAATTGACACTAGACCAATTCATATTATCAAACTGAACATTGAATATCATAATACAAGCACATTCAGTCCTGCTCTGGTTCATGTCTACCTTTAGACACTGTGCAGATGTTTCTGCTCCCTGGGTTCAGCAGCAGGGTTGCACTCCCTCTGCTCTACTTCATTTTCCCATTCTTTTGCCCGGGGACTCTTCCCAAGGAAAGTACTACTTTTTAAAGTATTCCATTTACACAGCCAGGAACAAGAATACTGAAGTGAACTCTTATTTGTATTCCTGCCTACAAAATTCACACCCAATATTCAGTTTTGAAATCCACCCCAGGCTCCCCTTGGTAGCTTTAAGTGCTCCAGGAACATGAGTGCAGTTAATCTCATTGCTGACACAAACATGCTTTACTCCTCTCCTCACACCAGGATTACACAGCAGATTTTAGAAGGTGCTGTACAGATGAAAAACTTACTCTGAAGTGCAATCATTACAGATGGCACATTATAGACACACATTATATACCAACCAATGCCAGTAGCAGCTGCCACTTGACTGATTAAGACATCCCAGACAGATTTGTCTAGCAGCCCTGATGAAAATTCCAGATTTTCTCAATTTCTTCAAGGTATTAAGGAAACACTTGGAAGAAGGAAATTCAGCACATACTGTCCTCAAGTTCACACATCTTAACTGAGTAGAAAAACCAACCATCCCCAGTTTTTCCAAGGCATAATGACAAAATACCCTGTGAGCTACATGAGCATATGGAAACACTTGTTATTATCACAGCCATGACACTTTGAAGGGATTCAATTTCTTCAAACATTTTTGCTATTTTTGGTAATTATTGGATCTTCTGCTTTTTACCCACTGTGGAATTAGCAGAGAGAAAGGATCTCCATCTGCCCTTAAAGCTACATCATTGTTGACAAACTGTTGTTAGGATGTGTTTAGTATTTGGCTTTGTTGATTGACAACTTGCAGCCACTTCAGGGAAAAGTCAAAATGCACTACCTCAATTCCACAGTGACCTTCTTCAAACAGGAGATAACTAAAATTCAGAGGTCCTGGCATTCTGTTTCACTAAGGATTTAGTCTCTTAGCATTTCAAATCTGAATCTGAAGTCCTCCTACAAGCTTTTCAAGAAACACTCTCCACAAATAATTACTATTTGTTTGTTTTGCATTTACTGACAGACCATAAACAGATAAAGTCTGGTCAGTTCTACCTTTAAAGTTGGTCTGAGTTTGCCTCCTTTCATTCTGACAGCAGCAGAACCAAACAAGGTATATGTACAATCAAACGAGCAGTAGAACATGTGGAATGAGTAAGCATGGAAATTTTTTGCCAGTTTTAAACCCACATTTCTACCACCCCTCATCTTCTCCTCCCCTTACCTGAACTTGCTCACAAATTGGTGGTGGAAAGCAGGAACTCAAGAGCACGCTGGCAATGGTGGTTTCAAAGTCAACTCTGCTGCTATTCTCAAATCCTGTAATTTCTTCAGTGAAAAACCTTGAGGAAAACTCTGGAATCAATCAAGCAGGATGTTTTAAGAGCAAGGTGTGCCAATTATACTTTAAAAGCTTAAACAAGTTACAGCAGCTGCTCAGTACTTGTACTTATTCATACCCAGGATGGAATTAGGTACTTACAAAGCAAGACCTTTCAAGCTACTGAGTGTTGCTACTTACACTCAGGAGTACATTGAGTGCTACTGATTTGAGGCCTAGATGGAAATGTCTCTCTGTAATCAGATGCAATACAACCAGAGGCAATAACTGCTACAGTTCCCAGTTGGTCCTCAAATCAATATTTAACATAACTTACTCTCAAAATGTATGTTTTAAGTAACAGCTCAGTTAATGTATGTTCAAGGATGAAGTACTGACACCTTGCAATTCAATAAATGGCTTTATGACACAGGAAAGAAAACTTCTGTGTAAGCCTAACACCATCACAGATACTGCTTAAGAAAAGATATAAGGTCAATTAGAACTAGACTGAATTAATTTTATTTCCTTCCAAAAAGAATAGACACTAATTTAACTGTATACAGAATTTAATTTAACTATAACTATACAAGTTTCAGTATATTGTCCTGTTCAAAAACTGCTTATATATAAAAGAAAAAATACTGCCAAAATTCTAACGCATACTTTACAATTAAATGTCCCAACTTTCTTTCTACTCCTAATAACCTCAGACTAGAGTTGCAGTGTTCAGGTTAACTTATGTATGGATGAAAACTCCCTTGGTCTTAAGTGCAGTTTCTTTATTACCCATGTTTTTGCCACTACCACCAACACTGGACTCAAAATTAAGTTTTACAGTATTAGCAATGAAAACGTTGATGAACCTTTTAAGAACAGAATTCAGAAAAAGATTAACAACACTTTTTACTGCATTAAAATATGTTACATGCCTCTAAAAAATAACTTATGCATTTCTCTGCAATTTTTTCTGTTTATTAATCTGTCACATTGTACTATAGTATCTGCTAAGTTTTCTTTGAACACTTGAACAAATGAGAAGGAACCACTCTTAGTTAGACCATCAAAACTCAACTCCATCTAGTTCTCTTAGAACTTCTTGTTTTGAAACAAAAGGTGTCCAATAGGGTTCCAAAAATTTTTATCATTACACTCAAGCAAGTCAGCCAAAAGAAGAAACAGTTTCTTTTTTTTCCTGGTATGATCACCCAAACCCTACCATTCCTCCACTTTCTATTGTTACTGCATTTAAACTGCCAACATTCCTTACCTTGACTAAAAAAAGGCTTCCATTAAGTTATTTCCTGTACTGTTTTACCTAGCTGCTGTCCAGGCACACAGAACACTCCCCACTACACTGCCAAGTCTCCAAATCCATCGTTGCAGTTAATGGAAGTCTAGGTCACTCAAAACCAGAATTACAGTCAGCAATTCTGTTTAGGTATACCACCTGATGTGGTATTAACTGCATCACAAATCACTGTAATTGAATGCAAAGTAAAGGAAACTTGAGTTTATTTAGCTTCCAATTTCTGGGAGGTCAAGAGGAACTAGAACTGCTCTGGACAACAAAAGAAAATTGACTGCGCTTACAGATCATTTTCTGCCAGATTCTTTCTTTAGGACCACTGTTTTATTGTTGTCCTTTCTATTACATGGGGGATGTACATATTATCAGGTGTTAATAAACGGTCAGTGCCTGTACAATACATTCTACAACTGAGCACCACTTTCCGTAACTGAACAGGCAAAGAAATTACACTGAACATCAGCATCTGGCAGTATTTCTCCAAAAAAAGTGACTAAAATGGGTTTAAATTGATTAACACTATTAAATCACATCTAATATTTGATACTACATGATTTCATTACAGCTATACGATACAATTATACAAAATGTGTTAACATCAAAGAATACAACCAAAATTAAGATAGCAAACAAAACCTATATAACTTTTCTTTCTTTACAGGAAAATACTTTTGAAGTATGCATGTAACTGCCCATTCTTTTAAAGAAAATCTACCGCAAGCAAGTTATCAACCTCCAGAAAATCACACATAGCATTACTACGCATATCCCCAAAAAGTGTACAATATGCACACTTGGAAAATACAAAATTAAAAAAAATCGTAAGCAACAGGTGAGCTTCATATTTATAAGAATGTGAAAAGAAGTCCAATTTTAGCACTGTTGTATAAAGAATTGTCTTTTCTGATGCAAGTTCATGAGCTGACCCGTCCTGCTGGGGCCACACTTTACAAAACACCGTGTTCTTGAAACGGGGTTACAGACCAAGGTGGATCATCTTAGCAATGTCACCTTCAAGTTTTCTGTGTGGATTTTTTTTGCTTTTTATTTACTACTTATCAAAACACGTCCTTTAGTTTTGTAGGGTTCTTTTTAAAATTCTTTCCTAGAAACAATATACAAAGGGGAGGCGTATTTCTTTCCAATTGATTTTCCTGTAAGATGCTTTGAGTTCGAGAACGTTCTCCTCGACTTTCACTGGTTGTTTTTGGCCTTAGCGTGTGTTAAGATGTGAGATTTCAGGTTGGTTGATTGCGCAAACTTCTTATTGCAGCCGTCAAACGGGCAAACGTAGGGCCTGTCGCCAGTGTGAATTCGCACGTGTGTGCGTAAATTGAAGTCCAGTGAAAAACGCTTTCCACAGCCTTCAAATGTACACTGTTGGAAGGAAAAAACACTGTTAGCTAGTGGAACTCAGCTCCATCACTAAGCAGAAAAACAGTCTTCTTTAAATCACTAGACTGCACAAACATGAAGCCAGAGGCAGAAAATTGTTCTGGGTGAAGCTGCGGGGATCCCCTGTGAACTGCACTAAAACCTGCAAGACTTCAGCATATAGTACATATACAATAACACATCTATTTTCAAAGAGGGAGATAAATGACCTCCAGCATGCAAGCAAGCACTTCCACTAAAGGCACCTTCTCTGCATGTGAAACCATACAACAAAAACAGAAACAGGATTTCACAACAGAACTTCCCCCTCCGAGTGATGATTTGCAAAGATTTTCTCATTTTATCTGCCTTAGGATGGGCTTTTTTTACCTTTTTTCAGATGGGCTTGATATAAAAAGGACAGCACATTTGGTGTTAAATACTTATATTTACCACACAGAATATTCAATGCATGCATCCAAGTGAATGCCTGACAACTGCAAATCAAGTTTCTGGAATAATGTTTTAGAAAATAATCAACAACAAAAAACCCTACATATCTTTAATGTGTTCTGGGGAACACATATGTGCTCAAGACTAAGAATAACTTTAAAGATTTATAGGGAGTATCATATGAAGAGGGCAGGGGACATCTGGTGGCAGAAGCCCACATCACTCAGTATAAATGGAAAGAGATTCAGTGACACCATAGTTTTGTTGAAAACTGATTAATAAACCCTACTGAGAATCAGTACCCTGAGGTAACTGACTGAGCAAGCAGCCTCAAGTCTCAGTTACCCACAAGCACTAAGCTGAAAAGATGATGAGGAGAAAGAGACATTTTCTAATTTCTCTAGTAACTGCAGACCTCATTTTTAAAGAGGGCAACTTTACATCGTATTTTGAAAGGTATCTCCCACATACATCCACTAAGAGAAGGCCATGTAAATAATCAAATAATAGCCTAATTAACTCAAGGGGACTCTCAGTTTTTCAGGCGCCTCATGTGATTTGAGAAGAGCCCCAGCATGCCCAAGCCCTGTGGAAGCCAGCTTACAGCTGGAGTGTCCATGTTGCCAGGGGAGTGTGGCACTCTGCCTGCAGGGAGCAGTACCTGAAAGGGTTTCTCTCCGGTGTGAACCAGCTGATGCCGCTTTAGCTTCGAGCTCTCCACAAAGGCCTTGCCACACTCTGCACAGACGTGTACTCGAGGGCCATGAGTGTGCAGATGCTTCCTCATGGCAGAGTTGTCCCTGAACATCTTTGTGCAGCCCTTAAAAGGAACAGTGAAACTCAATTAGTAGATAAGCTAGTTCTCATAAAGAAGGTTTTATCTGCTATAGTACAAGCATTTTAAATGCTTTTATATCCTGAATACTTTCTTAATAGTTGGCCCTGAAAAGAACATCCCTTACATTTACTTCTTAAAAAGCAATATAAGAAAAAACTAATCATTTGAAAAGCTGATAAAATAAAACCTAAACCCAATCTCAAACAAAAAGATCCCAAACCCTTTCCTCGCTCATTATTGTGAGCCATCTGTAGTCAAATGAATAATAACAGGACAGTCTTATGGAGAAGATGCAGATTCTGACAGAAGCAAATGAATAAACTGAACAAAAGCACTTAACAGGTTTCAGAGGGAAAAAAAAAAGCAAACACAAAACAAAAATCCAACCAAAAAAAACAAAAGACAGAAAGAGAGTTCATGGATACCTATGGTGTGCTCTTCAAAGGGCTATATTCTGAGTGAGAACTACAGTACTACAATATATGAGTCTTTAATATACCACAGGTTATTCCCTAGTACCAAGTGGTATGTGCACCATCTCCCAACATTCTGTTCTCTTCCTTCTCTGTCCTGCCCATTTCTGAGAACAAATGGAGCAAGAGGATTTCCAGCACGTAACAACTTACAGGAACTACCTTGTCCAAACTGGAAGCAGCAGCCTGATCACTACCCCCTTGGGACAGAGAGTGCCACTGCTGCTGCAGATTAAACCTACAAAGTGATACTGGGCAGCAGAATACAGTATGAGTTAGTCCCAGCTCAATCCAAATGCAGAAGACATTAATTCAGGTTCAGCATCAAAAGTCTTAACCTGGAAGTCAACCCTGCATTGACACGGGAATACCACTTTTGATTCCAGAGTATGCTTAAGCCAGCAGTAACTTGGGGCTCTATTTACCTAATCTTTCTACATTTTTTTCACTTCTTAGTGACAATCAACAGATATCTATCATATGTTTTATAAATGTCTCCCTCAAGGCTCAAAATCCCTCATAAAATCCTATTAATAATCATAAATCCTACCTGTACTACTAGTGATACTGTTTAAACTTATAAGACTAGTCTGCCAACACCACTGTGGTATGAGGCATAAAATTTAACAGTACCTAAAAGACTGGTAAACTGCTAATCTTGAATTCTGCAGGCCCTTTTTTTTTTCCTAAATACATTTAAATAAGCTTTGTTTCTTACAAAAAGGGGCAAAACGTCACTTTCAGGAGTTCTCTCTTCAGGCACTAGAACCACTTTGGCTAATTTTGAAGCACTGTGCCACCATTCATGGCACATAGCAGAACTGGGTGGGGCAAAGCAGTGCCAAAGTAAACAGACCATCAACTTTTTTTCGCATTTATTTCTAAGTCCCTTCTTGCCTCTCAGAGAAGCAGGTACAGCTACAATATTTTTCTTTTGTTAAACTGAATTCATAAATGCACAAAGCCCACACACACTACAAGATAGAAAATGGAAGGACAGAACATTGTTTTTCCCCCCCCCCCCGTTTAGATGAAGTTGAGGCTATGAAAAAGTAAATCAAAGAAATGAAGGTAACAGTCCTTGGTATAGTAAAAAATAACTGTTCCTGTATCTCTGCATACTGTATTACCAAAAAACATGACACTTCTAGAATGTGGAGAATTGGAAATCAATATAAGCACAAAGAGGAATTCAGAAAATTCCTTACACCATGGCTGTCAAAAGTAGCCTTCTATTCATGCTCTCTAATGAATAACTCTAATAGCTATCTGCCCTGATTATTTGCTTAGGCTCACACTTATCTAGACCAGAAGTCAGCAAGATTGTGTTTGTCTTTTTTATAGTCACAGACTAAATCAGCTAAAAGAAGCACTACAAAAGCTGGATAATGCAGTAAAGCCACAGGCTACCAATCTAGGTGACTGGCAACAATTATTCCAGACAGAAGGTTCCTTGCTACCAGTGGATCAGAATCACATCTCAAGGATGCCTGCCTCTCTCTCTCATGATGATGCACTTTCCAGCTCTGTGGAATGCAATTCTGAGTCTTCCAATAAAGCTGACTTTGGCATCTGCACCATAAATTGCTGATTCCTGATCTAGACTCCAAATCTGTCATAGTTTCCAAGCAGAGGATATATAGATCTTAGGAACGTACTTTGAACAGCTTTCAGAACATTCTTTCAAGTATGTATTCTTGGGTGTCGGGAAATCACAACAGTAAAAGCAGCATGTTAGGGACTGTGCATCATGGTTACCAGAAGATTAGGGATGCACTAACCTTAAGACAAGGAATGGGAATAATATATTATTCAGTGAAAGGTTTTAAAGGAAGCCTCTAGAGAATGACAACTAAAATATATTTAACTGAGTGTATACTATTAACAGTAAGATATTTTAGTTATTCATTCTCAAGAGAAAACATCAATACAAAATTCTGATCTACAAATTACTATCTACTCAGAATCTGAGCACTTACTTTGTGAGGACAAGCTATTGTTCGTGGAGCATCATCTTCTTTAATTTTTCTTGGTTTCATTCTTAAAGATAAAAAAACCAGTACAAAATATTAGTAGAAACATATTAGTAGACAGCTCTTCTCCCCTGAGTGCCTACATAACGAGCACATTTTATCCCCCAGTATTACATGTGTCAATGGTATTCACTTTAACATTTTCAAAACCTTCATAAAAATATTACCAGTATAATTCAGCATTTGGAATGCTCTGCTTTCCAAAAGGACCTCTCAAATACAGAATAAGACATTTAATACAATCTTCTTAATCCTCTGAATATGTGGAAATTGAGATTCTTTTTCCCTGACATATGCTAATTGCAATTAGGAGGTTTTGTTTGAAAACTCCATTTGTGCTGTGCCAGTACCCAAGCGGCCTATTTAGCTTCACTTCCTCTCCATCCATGCAGCAGGACATGAAGGAGTATAGGTTCAATAATTCTGCAGTATTTTCATCACACAAGACTTCTAGAGAAAACCCTATAGAAGTAGGGAAAGCAGAATCAGGCAGGTTGTGGAATCCATACAGATCACATAGGCATCCATTTCAACCACAGAAACAGTAATTACTCTTACTTTAAGGTATTGTGCACACAGATTCCACTCTTGGCAACTGAAAAGCAATCACCAATTTACCCCTGGTCACTGACAGGGATCTTCATTATTTTATGGGTGCCACTAACCTCCACTGCTACATAAGGAGCCCAGGAAACTCTTGCTTGTATGTGTTAGATCTATTTTACCTACAGTAAGACTCTGTACAAAACAAATCTTGAATAGTGTTATAACAACTACCTATCAGAAAGTCAAAAGAGCCAGATGTGATTCTGGGGAACTGCACTGCACTTTCAGCTGTCTTTATTTCTCAAACCTGTGGTGCTGTCTTCAAAAAATTAAAAAGAAAATGTTTATCCCCATCCAACTATAGCAGTAGGTGGGTACAAATAAATGGGCCCCCATACAGCTGAGATTCCCTTAGGTAAGCAATGAGATTTTGCACATTCCCAAACCTTGCTGTGGAAGCAGAGCCAGTGTGTTCATGTGGGTTCACTGAACTGCTTTTCCTGGCAATACAGCACAGTTCTGTGTGACAAGGTGCCTACATATCATACCTGTAAATTAATCGACAGTTTTGGTGCTATTCCCTATTCTCAAACAGAATAAGGAGCTTGAAATTAACAACATAATTTGATTTATCAGAATTCCAATTCTGGTACACACTCAATGTTCAGAAAGAAAAGTGTCTGTTGCTATCCAGGACAGTTTTAATCCGCATGAGCTCTGTTTCTGGAAACTGATATAGAAGAACAAGGTTGGGGAAAGAGATTTCCAAGCAATGCATATATGTGCTTTTTTACATCTCTTTCTATTAATTTACATGAGAATGGCTAAACAAGAGCTGTAGGGTAAATAAACTAAAATGCTTTCCTTCTGACCACAAAAGCATTTGGTTTCTGCAAGCTGAGTCCAGACTTCTTTGCTACTGTCCCACTCTTGAGGCTGAACTCTGCTTTCACCTGTTTCCTTCACATGGACTGCTGAGAGAAGAGGGTGAATTAAGGCAAGAGCAGTGAAAAATCTCCCTCAGAAGTCCTGAAGATCCAGGAAAATCATCTCACAACTGCCAGTGGAGTGATATGTGACGGACAAGTCACCCATGGCTCTGTGTCAGCTATCACTGGTCCCTGACTCTGAGTCCTTTCAGCACTGCAGATGTGGCACAGTTCAAGTGATCATCTACAGACTAAAGCACTTGACAGCCACTTCACAGACAGCACTAAACCCCAAGGATTTAGAGGTTTATTTTGCTCTTTTCTCTAAGTGGGCACATGGGAAACTCCAGACTACACTTGGCAGGTACAGAGCTATGCTGAAGAACACTACAGCCTCCTGCAGGTTACAAACACATTTACAGATATTAACAGTGGCTTGTGAATGGGTGTAAAGTATTTGTGCTGACAAAGCTCCTCTTGTGCACCACAACCAGCAGTACAACTAAGATTTCATCAACTTAAGGGCAGAAACAGTCTAAATATAGCAAACTACACCTGTTGCTGTACAGCAGTCTCCTCATTTTCTTAATTTTCATTGTAACTATCCTTTTCAAGACTACAGACCAACTCAGTTGACCTTATTGATTAAACTTAATCTACATAATCCAACTGGAATACAGAATGGCTGTGCTGTTTTCAGTTTACAAAGTCTCTTTGAGTAAAGTAGTAAAATATCTGACTCCAAACAAGTGATTGGGATTGATTGACTGACTGCACTCTCCAGTGAGGTTCCAGACTCAATAGTACTACAGGTACTGAGGCTGTAGGAAAACACACACACACAAAAGCTGTCTTTTACAGTACCCCTACAGAAAGCTTTCAGTTACTTTTAGCATGGGATTCTCCTTATTACGTCTCTGTGATATTAAAAAACAGGAAAAGGAACAGAAATGAGCAATTGTTAAAATGGTCACAGAAGAATGATTTGACAAGATGGGACATAAGAGAACAGTGTGTCATGATTTAATTCCATTACAGAACAAAGATCCTTAGACAAAGCTGGTGCCAAAACCACCTCCTTTTAATTCAGTCAACCTGTTAAATGTTGGCTGAGTCATCCCCCCCCCAAAAAATGAAGCAAAAAAAACTTTCCTAGGTCTGAGATCTGTGTCCCTGACACGATCAGAATGTGTAAAACCACAATTGTTCCAAAGTCTTAGCTGGCCACCTGTAAAGGCAGTGACTAGACCAAGAGAATTGCTAACAACAGATATGGCAAATAGCTTCAGTGGGCAGAGCCTGCATTTTCAAGCTTTGTGTTAAATCCTCTTCCTGACTCTTGTCTCCTACCTCTGGTATTACCTCAATCTTTGAGAAAGCAACACTGCAACAGTGTCATCCCTAACAGGCTGTTGAGGTAGAGTGAGGAGGAAAATACCTGAGCCAGTGCAGGAAGGAAGCTTGAGGAACCAACTGCAGGTGAACTGGATGGTGAGACATGGGACAGACTGCAGCACCAACATACATCTTACATTTTTCAGTTCAGTGTCTGAGCAGGCATAGAACATGAGTGTCCATTCAGGTCTTTTTAATGTTCAGGCTTTGTTTATAAATTAAGCAGTATCAGCCCAGTAGTACACTTGAACATTTGGACACAAATGACAAAAGGCTTCAGTTAAAAAATGAGTAATTTTACATCTTTTCATTTTTCATGGAAGCACAGCAAGTTAAGCCTAAAATGTGGAACAAGACTGTACTTATACACAGGGTTCCACAGATAACCAGGCTTATGAACAAAATATCAGCAGACAATGCAAAAGAAGAGATGACAAACAGTGTCCAGGCTGTATCTCAGTGCCACAGGCAGGAGGAAGCTGCTGGGCCCTTTGTACACCTGGATTAGAGGCATGAGGGCATGAACACCACAGGCACAGCTACAGTAGATCATTGTGTCAAAAAATGTCATCCTGCTCACAAAGCTGCAGAAGCCATATGGACAATCCCTCAGAGAAGAATGTACAGACTTACATATTCAATGTATTAGAAAAAAGGTTTTGGTCTTACTTTAAACTTAACTTTCTGCAAAAGGAGACCAGACTAGAATCTGTGCTGTTGATCTTAATTATATTGGTGTAGGTAGCTCTTGCTGGTGGTGGTTAGACTTTTGGCTCCCACCCAGTAGAGCATCTCTACCAGCTCCATCCAAGTTTTCTTAGCCTGAAATATTAATCAAAAACAGAACTCTAACAAATATCACTATTTAACACAACTACAAACGCACACATTAATACTGGGGTGGAACTTCAGAAACAGTTGCCTTTGCAGAAAGTCAATTTACACAGCAAGACCAAAATTTTCATTTCTTCAGTGAGTTTACATTCATTGCACTGAGTAGAGGCAACTGCAAATCACTTAACTGTGACAATCAGAGGGGTACCTTGTACCTTTGGCATCAAGTCACTGGGACACTGCAATTAAAGGCTAGTCTTAACTGGCACTGGGGGAGTGGAGGGAGGGAGGGAATGGGTGACAGCAGAGGAAGCAGGAATGTGTGCAACCCAATAGCTTTACAGATGAGCTGCACAAAAGCACACTCCCTTATCCATGCATAAGGAAGATTGAGAGAAATCACACATATTAAATCACTCAGTTTCAAACAAAGAGAACAATACTGTGCTGTATCTGAAAGTTAAACCTAACTACCTCCTTCCATCTACACAGCTGAACTGAGAGTACTTCACTTTAAGAGAACCTTAATCCCCACCCCAAATCCCTGTCCAACTCCATAACCTACAGACTTGTCAATTGATGCAATTTTAAAAGTCAGCCATAGAAATGGTGTTAAAGCTGGGAAGAAAGGCAATACAATTCAAATAACAGTAGAGAATTTCCCCCTTGCTCCATAATCTCCCTTTTTTGCCACTGCTAAGGAGTTTTGTGTTCCCAGCTCCCTTCTGCTCCCTCTACATAAAGCTAATCTTAATAGCTTTACTCTGTCTCTCAGGCAACTCCTTTAACACAGCCTAGAGGTCTCTGATGAGCAGCAATGATATTCACCTGTGCTGAGGGCCACCTCCCCAGGAACAGTCAGAGGTGGAGGAAATGATTCTCTCTCACCAGTGTTACTGGCACTGCTCCCCTCATTCTGCCATTCCCCTTGCACTGCCCTGCTGAGCAGAACCAACTTGAGTGTCACAGCCCTGTGTTACTGCAAGAGTTTATTTGTGCTGAACAACTCCTGGAACTTGCTAGACTGGCTTTTGGACAAACAAAATGAAAGAGGAGTGGCACAAGGTGTCCTAGGAATCTCTCTATGTACAACCCAAGAACAGCCAGTGTCTTACCTGCTTCAGTCACAGTTAGGAAGAAAACTGCCATAAGTTCTCTCACTCCATGATTCTACTACTAGGTTTGTCCCAGTTATGAGGAATATCTTATGTGCAAACAGGGACACTGATCTGTGCAGCGGGGCACAGAGCAGGAGGTGTCCCCTCCCCTAGAAGAGTACTGGGTAAAGCAATTGTCACTTTACTGTCCTTTAAGCTTCTCTGTAACAAGAACCATACAAAAGCACACACCTTATAAAGAGGCCTAAGTCATAAATCTGGATGACCAGAAGGCTTTGTCACTTCTAAAAGGGGTGTCCTATTTCAAACTCTAATGCAGTTTCCTCTCCTTTGTTTTCTATAGGTTTGGAAAGGGGATAGAAAGGAAGGCAGTTCTCACAATGGCTCTCCTTCAGAAAAGATACCAAGATCAGCAGAAAATAAAACCACAAACAATAAAGTTTTTACCACCAAGACCCATTACTGTGCCAATTTCCCAGCTACAGGATATTCCTTCTTATTTGTTTTACTGATGTCTGTGTTCTGTCTTCAGCCAGTTCAGTTGTGTATTTGGAGATCAAGAGGGAGGGAGGGGGCAACTAGGGATATCATTTTTTGTGCCTTCCTTTGAGGGAATTTGCCATATGCACATTCTAGAAATACCCCTGCTACCTTCCTAAGTTTTCACTACCAAGCAGCTATGATTTCTTCACAGCTAACTACTGAGCTGTCATCAATTTAGATTTGGATGAAGCATTTTACTCCACTTGAAGGGATTTCCAGTTTCCCAGTCAAAGGTATCAAATGAAAACATGGTAATTTATTAGAAAGGTATCAAATGAAAACATGGTAATTTATTAGGTTTTGTCCTTCTAAGCAGATCGTTCACAATTAACATTTCACATTTTGATATGATTGCAAGAGAATGCCACCTTTTTCTTTTTCATCATGTTTTCAGAGCATGCTAGAGAAAACTCAAGACTCCTAAAACAGAATAAAGTAACCAGTAAAAAGTGATAAACTGCCCACCAGGTGTAACTTTTGGCCATCCATCTATGCATTACTGAACATGTCGATGTTCTGACACAGCCTATTTATTTCACAGTGTTTTCAATGGAATCATAGAATGCATAAAAGCTTTTCCAGGAAAAACTGTCAGAGTTCCAGTTAAAGGATTCAGATTCCTGCTACATGACTCAATGACATATGCTCTAAACCAGGCAGTGAGAGACAACTGCATCACCAGAGACACCACAACCGCTCACCCTGCGAGAGCCACCGAGCTCTGGGCACTGGGGCCACTGCAGCTGCTCAATTACCACAGCTCTGAATTGTTGTTTTGAAGGGCTGCAGAGCTACAAACAACTTCAAACATCAGGTTTGTCCCTGCATTACCTTTCACTAACTAGATCATGATCAGAATACCAGAACCTTGTTCAAAATCTACCACCACTAGAATTCAAACTTCTTCTGTTTAAGCTTAGCCTCAGAACATTGTTCCTAATCATCAACGCAAATATTTAAAATCAATTCATCCTTAATCAAAATAGCTGCATTTGTCATAAATAGTGGATGTAGCCTGGTTCAGAGGAGGTAATTTCTACAAATGTATGGTGACAGTCCTTCCTACTTCAATGAAAACCCAAAAGCAACTCTATGTAACTTTCTCTCAACTGCACACAATGCACTTAGCATACAATTTTACTAGCCAGTTCACACTTCCTTAGATGTGGACAGTCACAACTGTTTTTCCAAGTAATCTAAATACAAATTCGTAATTCAAAACCTTACAGCATGTGAAGCTACTTAAGTTTAGAAGTTTTCAACTTCGTGTGCTGCTAAAAGTTTTCACAATACAGCTACTAAAAATGTTGAGCTTCTGAACTGTAAAGCAATGAGCAATGTTTGGCAATTTCACAGAGCTTTATACTAAACAAACACATTCTTTTAGCATGAAAAACTCTACTCCTTGAACCTCCAAAGCCAATTCCAGCCATGGAAACCCGATTTTTTCTTCCAGCTTGCCATGTAAAGTGCACACAGCAAGGTCAATAAAACAATTGAACAGTAGTCTGCAGATAGCAGTACTTGAATCCATCTCATTAGCTAAGGAGTCCCTTCAACACACTTCTTTGCAAGAGGACAAGACCTTAACAAGAAATATTCAAATTCTAACACACCCATACTCTTCAGTCTCAGAAGAAAAAACAAACACAGTAATTTAAGACATAACATACAACTGCAAGGCAAGAATAAAAGTTTGACAGTCACTGATTCTGACCAAGAAACCAAATAACCTTTCTTAGAAAATGCATTAAATTCTCATGTATCTACAATTAAGCTATGAGAACAATTTTTCCCAGGTTTTGAGCAATGTGGAGATATTCCTAAAGGTGATATCCAAGCAAGGTGCTTCCTCTACCATCACACATTTTTCCTTTGACTGAAATGGATTACATTTTATCTGCTGTGAGAAAAGAGGCTGTACACATAAAACTGAATCTGTCCACTACATGCTACAAATTCCAGCTCTGGAACTTCCTAGAACATTCTGAATTACTATAAATATAGAAAAGTAGTAATTTCGAAATGTTGCCAGCAGCCACTGTTTTCTCAATAGAAACCTAGCTAAAACATTCCACAATATTCAGAAATCTGCAGACACATCTGACAGAAGCAGCCTGCTCATTTCAAGAAGTCCAAATCCTGACAACCATTTCAAGTATTCAACTCAATCCGAAGACAAAATATTCGGTATTTGCATGGAGAATACCCTGCAAGAAACTATTTCTGCTTCCTAACAAAAGACAGCTATTCAGTACTTCAGTGTCTAACAGAACCAGAGTAAAGTTTTAGCATGCTTTACAGTAATGGAGAACACCACAATAGTAGAAATATGTACATAACAGTTTAGAATTGGAACACTATGTACACTCAAGTGTATCACTTAAACATCTGCTTTCAAAAAAATTGTATGAACTCCTCAAGAGGTCCCAGAGAGCATTACAGTAACTTTGATAAATGATAGCAAAACACAAAAGAAGAGTATCAATAGCTAGAACCACCCATCACTTCAGACAGAACCCTGTTTTCAGCTGTTTGTAATGCGCTTTTATACAATTCCAGATCAGACAGTCTGAAGCAGGAACTATTTTACAGAACTATTTTACTAGGAGCCTTCAAAACTCATAGTTCAATGGCTTTAGTGAAAGTAATTGTGGGATGAGGCTGTGCTGTTATTCCTCCAGCACAAACACACTACACAGTAACAGTACAAAACTTGTGAAAAGCAGCAAGATCAAGAAGGTGAAACAGGAATAAATGCACACACTGAACACCAAGATCCAGCTAATCAAGAAGCCAGACTACTTAGCAACTACTTGGAACAAGGTACACTGTCTCTCTCTACTGGGTAGTAAGAATAACAACATGCAACTGTCCACCTGCTCTGAGCAGAACTGTGCACCCAAGCTCTGAAGAACAGCCACCTGCTACAAAAAATGAATGTAGCTTTACACATGTTTTGCTTTCAGGAAATATACTAGGAAATATAGAGGAAGGTTAATTGAAAGTATTGATGATAAGTGATTTGGATAATGTAGGGATATATGGTTTAATTATTTAATGAAAAAAAAAGTCAAGATAAAAAAAATGAATGCATAAAATAGGATTTAAATATTAGTTCCTAGTAAATTATAAAATAATTAATGTGTTCGGCAACCATTACACTATCTGTTGTCTAGAGGCAGAGAGCGCGCCTTCCATGAATGGGATCAAAATGAATGTGGCTTCACACATGTTGTGCTTCCAGCCTGGGGAAAGGGGCAGTAGTGCCACAGACAGGCAGCAGCCGCGCTCAGACAGCTGGAGACAGAGCACTGACGCTGCCCTGCACCCAGAGGGACACAGGGGACGGGCCCGCGCAGCGCAGCCAGCCCAGGGCGGCGGCCCCGCGGGTGCCCTCTGGCGGCCACGGGCGCTGCCACCGCCCCGCCCGCCGCGAGCCGCGCTCCGCCCGAAAGGAAAAGTCACCTTGGCACTCGGGTCAGCCCACTGACACGTAAACGAGCCACAGTTCTGACTCACCAGAGAAAATCCAACTGCAATTATCAGCGGCACTTGAAAGCGATTTAAAGACACGTGATTTAAGATCTTCACTTTAAGGAGCGGGTGGAAAAGAGCAGAAGTGGCGTTCCCAGCTAAGTCCTGCAGCCTTACTGGTTTGTACTGAACAACTCCGATGCAGCACTGCACTCACTGGATCCTTTGGTGCTCAGGAATTTAAGGCTACTCACATTAAATAAATATTCTGTCGTGTAAAATCACAGAATTGTTGGGCTTGGAAGGGACCTCTAGAGACCACCTGGTCCAGTCCCAAGGCAGGGTTACCTGGAGCAATGAGTGATGCAGTCTATCAATGAATCTATTTAGGTCCAGTCTTACCTAATGGAACTAGACTGGAAGACACTGAAGAATTCACTGCTGATTATAAAACTCTGTTATTTTAGTTCAGAACAGAGTAGCTGATGCTGTGTTAAATCCCTTGTTTTAGAAGATAATTACATGGAATTATAAACCATACTAAATATACAATTTTGCCTAACAGTTTCATAACTAAACCAGTGAAAAGAACACAATTTTAAACCTCCTTTCTTCCTACTTACCTAGCAAATTCAGCCAGTTGCTTGGGGTCTGAGAGGTCAATGCCAGGTATTCCACCAGGAGGAAGTTTCTTCCCTGTCATGTACTCCGAGTAATCTGGAGGAGAATTCTCTCCAATGATCTGCTCTTCCACCACTGTTTCATGGTCAATATCCTTTTTATCATCTGAAATACACAAAATACCGAATTCAATACATACTAAAAATCAAAACAGCATAGAATTTCTTAGGCTACATCTCAATACAAATTCACTATTGCTACACATTTAAAAGAATACACTGCACTTCCAGATTTCCACACTAGTTGTGAAGGGCAAAAAGACACCCATACAGTTACAGCCTGAAGAACACAAAGAATACAGTGAGTGAGGAAAAAAAGCAGAAATTGCGTATCTACTTTAAGTACAAACAAATACAGAAATTAGTAGAACAATCCTATAAATGTTGGCTGCACTTGAAAGATAAGCTACTTTTCCTGAAACAATGCCTAAATATTGATTTCCCTTAACCTCTTCAGGACTAATCTTCACTATACCCACGCTGACACTCAGCAGCAGTTTTTAACTTTGGAAGCCTATCAGAAGAGCAGCAGACACTCACCCTAAGATGTCAGGACTACTGATCTTTACTTCAGAGTCTTCAGACTTCCCTTACCTCCAACAGAGTGTCATGGAGACAAGAAATTTAAAAATAACTGCTGATGGGCTTCAGCACCTGCCTGTAAAATTAAAGTTTTTTTCACACTTGCAGACAGATCTCAAAGAAAGCAAATAACTCAAATTGTGTGTCTGTCTCCCAAGGGGGCTTCTTCCTTCTGTGGCAAAGGCCAGCCTGAACTCTTTCCCACTCCACTATGTAAACAGCAGCCTTATTCAAATTATTCAAAGCTTTGATGTGCAAGCCAGTTAAGATACTCTTGTTTGCTCTAGAGCTCCTCCTATGAATTTGTGCTCAAGGACTGCAGTGAAATCAGGTGGAAGACCTGCTGTTGCTGTCTACTCACATCCATACCTTAGAAAACATTGTACCATGCATTCTATCTCCTCTTGCTATTATATAACAGAAACTGGGAGACACAAAAAAGAGAAAGAACAGAAACATCCATCTATGTTCCTCACTGCAGTGTTCACAGCAGCAGAAAGGAAGACCCAGCACCTACCCTGTGTTCCACCCTCAAATACACCTGGGACAACAGATGTATATATGGCTGTACCTACTCAGCTCTATGTAATGCAACTTGACAGTACTTCTCCTACTATGTGTATGGGGAGAAGATTCTGGAAATTGTTTTATACACAAGAGGCTACACAAAAATAACAGGAAGTTTTATTTTACAGATATTGTTTAAGCAGTGGAAACACAAGGTGGTAGGACAGAAATAGTATTTCACCAAATAAAAAGATAGGAAAACATAAGGCAGAAAACAAAAGACAAAATGTTTCGGGATTTTTCCCCTAAACAGAAACACAGGAAATAACATTAGTCATTACTCAGTTACTTAGGCTAGGGAAGACAGAACAAGACAAGCAAATAAAAGAAAGATACCAGAGACAAATTTCTATTCAATTTGTAATGCCTACTTTTAATGTTTGCCACCAAGCTATTTCTAGAAATGTTACTGCTGGTTTGAGGTTTAATCTGATCTGCCAGATCAAATAGCAGTTCATGTATATTCCATGGTGAAAGAGGAAAACAGACTCCAACACTGCAAAGACAAAAGTGTAAATAAGAAAACACTATCTGCAGCCTTAAACTCAAAGTAAACTACAAAACTGACTACTGACCTTTTTAGTTGTCCACTCACCACCACACTACCTTTCAGTCCCTACCAATGCTTTAAAAAGGCAATTGAATTTGCCTTCAGGAAGGATTATGTCACGTTTTACAGCAATTGAAGGAGTTACAAATTCAAGTCCATAAGCCTCTAGTTTGGCAACAATTTGTTCTTTCTAACAGAAGCTTGAAAAAAGACTGGCAGCTCAGAATGGCACAGAATTGTTGCAAAACTAAAGGTGACACCTTCTCTGTGGTGTAGACTGGGATGAGATCAGCTGCCCTCAACGTGGCCATTTCAACAGCTACCTAGAATGTGCAGTTTGACTGTTTGATGGCATTCATAACACAGACAAGTCTTCATTTCCTGCCTCACATCACATGAGTCAACTAGGAAATTCTGTATACATTCTTTAAGATGTTCTTTCCTTCCCTAGCACAAAGGTTTGCTATTCCACAGTGCTTTCTTGCTATTTGAGGACCAAACTGAAAGCCAGCCTTCAGTGGCTTTACTTCCCAAAAGCCTGCCAACAGAAGTCAATTCCACAGCTATATAATTCCACAGACTACTGGAGCAAAACACAAAAAGCCTATAAACATATTGCTTGGGTAGAATAAAACATAAGAGAAATTATTGTTTAGTATCTTAACAGTTATATGAAAATAAAAAAAAAAAAAACACATTTTCCTATAACAAAAAACTGCATCTCTACAGCAGCACACACTTCCAAATACAAATTTAAACCAAAACAAAAAATACAAAACAGTTACCTTGAAGTGTAATTTTTGGCTAATATTTCTGAAAAAGTAGCAGCAGACTTCAGTACCTCTTTAGTATCATGACCATCGTGTGACATTATCAGGTCGTTGGGAAAACAAAACAACACCACAGCACTCATGCTGCCCCTTCACTGAGAGGAGCACAAGGGGACAGGGCCAGCACAACTGAGCCAACCCCAGGGGTTTCTTTTGAGAAACCTCCCCACTTTTTTTGGAGGAAGTCTGGAAATGGAAACATTTTACCAATGCACAAATTTACTTTGTTTGTGATGGCCTATCAGCCTGGACGAGGCAGCTCAAAGTCTGGAGGGTAAAGGGCAAGCAAACTTTCACTCAGGCTGAACTGATCATTCTCACTGCTAACTGGGCAAGTTAACTGTTTGCTGGTTTTTGTGTTCAAGCAAGTCCTGATGGCCACTACAGGCAAATTACCTCCCCCTTTTCCTCTCATGAAGCATCACAGAATCAAACATACTGCATCCAAAGCAGAGCAAAACACAACCCTGAAATTACAGTGACATCTCTGGATGCCACCCATGTGAGTTATGTACAGACAGAGCCACGGAGCCAGTCAGGTAAAGGAAATGAAGTACTATATATGTTGTCTGATCTACTTTGTTTTGTCCCTTAAAACCACCTGAGAGTAGAGCAGACTCAAATATAAGGCATTTGGCTGAAGCACTATTCTTACAGATCCAATGCAGCTTTCTGTAATGAACTTGGAACACAATTTTAATGGCCTCCCCCTACATCCTTCCATGCCAACTTGCATTAAGGTCTTGCATTGCATACTTAGTCTAAACTGGGCTGTTCAAGGCACCTTTTCAGGACAAACCCTAACACACCTTCATGTTCAGTGTCCTTCCATCTCCATGACTCTCACTGCCCCCTACATATGGGCAACACACATATTGAACCAGATCCACTTAGACCTTCCAAAGCAAGGATGTCAAACATTCTGCTAACATCAGTGAAAGTTCAGGGTTTAGCCAGTTGTGTCTTTTCACCACTGGAGAAACAACCTGAAGTTTTGAGAGAACCAAGCCCAAGTACTGAACGCAGTAGGAAGAACCAAGATTACTGGAATGAAACTAGTAACTCCATGCAAGAAATCAATAACAAATCATGGTAGAATCTGCTTCCCAATAATTTATTGATCACATCTTGCTCCTATTACCACAATTTCTCCATCTCTTACAGCCCTTCTATTACACAGAAAAATCCACCCACCTTGGAATCCCATTATTTTGTGCATTTCTTGAGTTGCAGCTGACAACTCTGGAACTCCCCAACTTACTAAGATGACCCTCTTAACTCTCAACCCAAGAAGCTCTGTCATTATTTTTTCCTCAGTTTTATTCTTGATTTTATCTAAATTGCCAAATCTCTGGCCATCCTCCTCCTCTATTACTGAGCAGGGAGAACACATTGTTGTTCAATGAGTTTTCATCTGAGGAAAACAGGGTGCAAAAGAGAACTTTCGAGATACACCTGGTAGCAAAGCAATGACACCTCATCCTACAGCTTTTTCCTCAAGGCACCAAATTAAAAGACATTCTACTTAGCCACTAAAAGGATGAACATTTAAGCTTAAAATATGATCACACAGTTAAACACATTTGCTTTTAGGAACAGCTGAGAAGCAATTACAGGATAAAGGATGTATTCGGCAGCTGTGCAGTACCAAGGCACTGTGGTAACAGCTTGGTTATTGCTACCACATTGCAATCTCCTCAGGCAAATTAGTTCATTGGTCATGTTTGGAAGCAAAGAACTGTAATTAGCTTGTTAAATAATACAGTTATTTAGCAGACACTTCTGAATGTTAAAATTCCATTTTGCACAGTATGTCATTTTTTAACCTAAACGGCTGCTAGGTTACTTTCCTTCTGACGTGCCTTGCACACAGATGGAGAACAGGTTCTTCTTTCCCTGTGTCACCCATCTCTTATTTCACACCACTGAGACGTGAACTGACAAAACCAGTGCATATATCAACAGTCATCATCTGACTTCAGCACTTATGGGACTGTGCTGCAGCACTGTGACCTTCGGAATGGTCAGCACAGGAGTGGCTCGAGTGCCCCAGGGAAGGTCCAACAGCAAGTCAGTTAATTTGCTGCCTAGCCCACCTTCAGACTACAATCCTCTGAGTCATTCTAGATGGTGATCCGCATTCGTGTATTTCACTTTCAAAACTGAAAATGCATTTAAAACAAACACAGGGAACAGTCTACCTTATCACTGGAAAAAATGTCAGGGCAGAATCAATGCTTACAGCAGAAGCTTGTATCATTGTCTTAATCAGAGCCAGAAACAGATTGTCATCTTAATATTTTAAACCAGAGAATCACTTTCTGCCTCCATTATAACAAACTTTGTAAGAAGGTCATTACCTATCTGTCATTGCAAAGCATTCTGGCCATCCTTGATACAGCCCCACAACTGAACTGACTCATTTATCATTTATACTACATAACACAACTGGTCAGACAGCAGATGGTTATTTTTCTCAACCCTGCAATCTGATCAAGTAAAATGAAAACCTTTCTATTTTTTGAGTCATTGAAAGTTTAACAGATTTTGAAGAACCTTCTAGAAACCCAATATGAACTCCCAAACTTCCAAATAAGGATCCACAGCACAGGCTTCCTGTATTATCAAAAATAATTTCCAAACCATACATGTAACTTCTGTGTCTTTGTCTTTTCCATCTAGGGATGGGACACTTGAGCAGTTTAACATCTGTGGGCAATATTTGATTGTGCTACTTCAGTTTGCAGACTATGCTTACAAATAACAGTTTAAGCCAACACCTATTTCAGGTTTGGAAGCTTGACAGAGGCATTACCTAGAAGATGTAGTTACACTAATCCATTTTTTCGCCTTTGAATTTAAGCCCCAATTGCTTGAAATTTCCAGCATTTGGTGCAAGCAGCATTTAAGCACCACCTTCCCAAATGTTCCTGCATGCAAGAATCAGTTTTGCAAGCACCATCTGACAAAGTGATTTCTCACGATCCTTCCCCTCCCCCTTCACTACTGTGCACCCAACCTGGAAAAATTCACTAAAGACAATGATTCAAGCTAAATGCAGCAAAGATACAAATAAATTCCACTTGATAAGAACAATTTTTCTAGTTCAAACTGGGGTGTCTCACTGGATTACATGCAATTGAACTATATGCAATTTTCTGATTCATGTGTTTGATATAAAGTAAACACACTACAGGAACATGACTGAACTATCCACCATATGCCCTCTTCAACCCTTTCAGAAATGCACCTTCATTCACTTCTTACTTTCATGAACACATGAAGAAAGACAAATAATTGTATTCTTAAGAACTGAAAAGCTGATCTGAACTAGAACTAGGCACTCATGTTTCAAACTAAACACTTTAATCATGGGTCACAAGTTTGATATCACCATAGATACCAAGGTGATAAGAGAAGTTATGCTAAGTCCAAATTGTTGCCAACAACAGTGCTGCAATTTCTAAGAAACCACATAACAAGACAAGGATTCAGTAGTCCCCTTTAGTCATATTGCTATATATTTCACAGATTATTTCTACACATTTCAAGAGGAGCTACAAGACATGTTGTACACATTTATGGAAAAAGATTTATGATTGGTTAATTTTAGTACCACCCCTGTACAAGCCAATGTAGTAGCACCAGCAAACAGTAACAAGGAATTAATTCACATTGTCTTCCCACACTGTAGTGAGCAAAGTGTCCTTCTTCCCAATTCAAAATCCCATGCACAGCAATATAGGGCTCACTGTTTTGCCCTGATGCATGGCCTATTTATCACTTGTCTTTTGATTAACTTTTCATTTAGCTTTTAAAACAGTCAACTGAATCAGTGTTCAAGCAAATCTTTAATTATGTCAAAACACAGATTCAAAGCTACTATATTTCTTCAAAATAAAGTTGCTTGATTATTTAGGGAAACTTTAGAACTATCCTTTTGCAAGCCAGTGATTCTAGGTTTTTTTGGCATTTATTTATTTTGAGGTTTTTGGGGGGGAGGGTAGTGAGGTTGGGTTTTGTGGTTTTTTTTTGGTTTGGGTGTATATCCCTCTGCCTCAAGTTTTGTTTCTTTTTCAATTTCTCGGGCAACAATTCAGCCTCTGATGTTTCAGGAAAAAGAGGCAATTTTTTTTTAAGAGAGGAAAAAAAAAATCCCCAGCATTTGACCACATCAGACCCCTTTAAATAAATAACCTGCATATGAGGTGTAAGAGCCTGTCCAATACTCTCAGGAAAACTTCACAACACTCTCAGCTGAGCACGTTTTTACCAAGGCTGTTTGAAGCTGGAGGGTGGAGCCTGCACGCACAAAGGGAGGGGAGGTCAAACTTTTTCCCTACGTTTTTGATTTTGTTTTTGGAAGGGCATTTTTTGGCCAAGTCAAATCAGACTAGGTGTTCTTTATTGTTCTGCATCATGGGTACAACTGAGTTAAATGTAGCAATGCAATTCAATGTCCAGTAAATTAAAAGTGGGTATCATTCCTACGGAGCTCCATGGTCATGCTCCTAACCAAGAAAACCACCAAAATCAATAAGGCTACCCCTGATATAAAAGCTGTGTATGTGGGCAGAGAAGCAAATGTATTGATTATGCACATGCTTCACTTTGGCCAAGTAATAATTAGCATGCAGTCCTAAGGAAACATCCTAGCAGGCTCTCCGAATTTGCGAGTGCAAATGCATGCTAGAAATTGTCGATTGATCTCAGCAAGGTCCTGGATCCTGCCAGCTCATGAGTCATACAGCCACTTGCATTCAGCTACCTCCAGCAGCTTCCACAAGCCAGCACGCTATATTAGTTTCTATTATCTTTTATCTTTCTTGGATAGTCAGTTCTAATGAAACTACTAGCAAGGGAATTTATTCCATTTCATACAGTGATACAGAAGCACACAGAACACCATCCTAACTAAATAGTATACAGAAAACTCTTCATCAAGAAGAAAAGAACTTCAATCAAACTCACTGGGTTGTCGACTGACATGCCAATAGTGTCAGGTAACTCTGTGAAACTTGCTAAAGTAGTCACCTGTATTTAAAAAGGGAGCAAAAATCCATTGCACTGTGTTTTCCATCTTTTCAGGCAGGAGAACTCAGTTGTCCAATACACCTTTCCTTCCACAGCGCCCTTTCTAACAACTTCTAGTCATTTGCAAGCATCACAGAGTACAAACATTTTCGACTACATCAAAAGCTTCAAGAGCTTCAATCTTTCCAGACTCCTTCTAAAAAATTCGAAAGAGCATAAAAATTATAATATGGAAGACGGATTACCAACTTACTATTCAATAAACACCCACCAATTTACATATTACATGAACCGTATTATTCGACCTCTTTTTTTCACATTTACGTAACATATGGACAGAACTCTGATCACGAAGCATTGCTGCCGGCAATACATTTTTCTAAAAATTAAAAAAAGAAATAAAGTGGGCAGGGCAGGTGCATGTCAGCTTTACTCCAAGCCCCACAGATACTTAACACCTTCACGAAATTTTACTGCCTTTAGAAGACACTCCTACACACACACACACGCACAAAAAATCCTCAAAAAACACAATCCCCCACGACAAGGTCTCCCTGTGCCTACTTATAAAGCTTATTTAAAGCTCCAGACCCAGCCGAGGAAAAGCCCGACGGTTTCCGAGCGCCAGGCAGGCACTGCCCCGTTGCTGCCCGCGGCTCCCAGGCACGGAGGTCAGCCCGGGGCCGCCCCTCCCGGCCGTCTCCCCCGGCCCCCTCGGGCTCCCAAGGGCCGCTCGTTTGCGGCCGCCCCCTCGGCGGCGGCGGGAGGCGCGGGCAGCCCCGCGGGGCCGAGGAGCCGCTTCCCCCCGCCGGCACGGCAGGCTCCGGCCGGGGAGGCCCCACCCACCGCGGCGGGCCGGGGCCGGCGGCCCCCGGGCGAGCTGTACACGGTATTTCGGGCTTCGCCGCCCCCGGGCCGGGGAGCCGCGGGGTCGGGGCGGGAGAGTTTTCGCTCGCACATCGCGGTCACGGCCCGGCGCACACGCCTCAGCCGCGGGGCGGGAGGGACGCGAGCGGAACGGCAGGCGGGGAGCCGGGGAGGGGCGGCGGGACAGGACACGGGGGAGAAGGAGGACAGAGGGCGGCGGCGGCCGGGGGAGGGGAGGGAGTGCGAGGGGCAGGCGCGGAGCGGGCCCCGCGGGGAGCGGCGGCGGGGCGGGGACGGGGGGAGCGCGGGGAGGTTCGCCCCGCACCCCGCCTCCCCCTGCTGCAGAAACTACGCCATTGCGGCCTGGCCCGGGAGCCGGCGGCGCTGCCGCCCGCCCGCGCACCCCCCGCCGCCGCCATCTTGGCGGCCGCCGCCATGTTTGCCTCCTTCCCCCCGCCGCGGCCGGGCAGGAGCGGCGGCGGCAGCGCAGACCCCGCCATCTTTTCGGGGAGCCGCCATACTTGCCCTGGCGATGAACATGGCGGCGCCCATCGCACACATCAAAACATGGCCTCCCTTCAAAACAAAACTGTCCCGGCCGCACCGCGCGGCCGCCGGCGGGGCCCGCGGCCCAGGGAGGGAGGGGTCCGGCGCGCACTTACCCGAGGCCCACATGGTGACCGAGAACTCCCCCTCCAGGGTCTTGATCTGCACCTGTTTCTGCTCCCATTTCCTACCGCCGCCGCCCTCGGCCCCGCCGCCGCCTCCCCCGCTCAGGTAACTCTTCTTGCTGCTCTTCTTGCCGCTGCCGCCCTTCTTAACGCGGCCTCCTCCGCCGGCCGAGGAGGAACCGCCGCCTCCGCTCTTGCTGCCGGCGGCGGCCACAGTGACCAGGGTCTGCTCGATGTACTCGTCCTCTCCGGCGGGGGCCGGCACGGGGATGAGGATCTGGTCCTCGAACCCGTCGTCGGCCCGCAGTCCGTCCGAGTCGTCTCCCCCCACCACCTCCTCGCGGGTCTGCACCAGGATCACCTCCTGGTGGTGGTGGTGCAGGTGGAGCTGCCCCCCGCCGCCACCGGCCGCGCCGCCGCCCGCCCCGCTGGGGTCCCCGTCCGACACCAGCGGCTGCAGCGCGATCATGGGCTGGTGGTGGTGGTAGTGATGGGGCGGGTGGTGCGGGCCGCACTCCTCGCAGCACTCATCCTCCTCCTCCTCCTCCTCGTCCTCCTCGCCGCCCACCACGGTGGTCTCGATGGTCTCCACCGGGATGGTCTCCACCTCGATCTCGTGCAGCTCCACGATCTCGGCCGGCATCTCTGAGCCGTCCGTGGCGATGTACAGGGTGTCTCCCGAGGCCATGGCGGGGCGAGGGGAGGGAAAGAGAGCTCCGCGGGCGGCGAGGGGGCTCCGGTCCGCTCCCCTCGGCGGATGGTGGGGCTCGGGCTCCTTTCGCCTGCCCTCCTTCTCCTCCTCCTCCCCCTTCCACACAAACACCAGCGCCTCGCAGCCAGCGCCAGGCAGGCAGGGAGGGAGGGAGGAGGGAGGGAGGCAGCACCGCCAAATCCCGGCCGCGCTCCCTCGCGAGACTTCCGCCGCTGCCGCCGAGACGGACCCCAGCCCCGGAGGCCGCTGCCGCCGGACTCGCCCCCCCCGCCGCCCGCCGGCCAATGGCAGCGCCCGCCGCGCCCAGGCGAGAGAAGCGGCCAACGGGGGCGCGCCGTGCTGCAGCGCCCCGCCCCCTCTGCCCCTCCTCGCCCTATCGCGGAGCGCTGCGAGCGCGGGGCGCACCTCCCGGCGCGGAGCAGCCAATTGGCTCGCGGCGCCGTCTCCGCCCCGCCCCGCGCGGAAGCGCCGCCCCGGCCCCGCCGCCCGCGCGGGCCCCGCAGCTCCGTGCGCGCTCGCGGCGGTGGCCGGGCCGGCGCCGCCAGGGGGCGCCGGGGCCGCGCGGCCGTTAACGGGCGGGGCCGGGGCGGCTCCGCCGGCGGGCGCGCGCCGGGCCCCGGGCCCGTGTCCGGGCGGGGCCCCGCGGGGAGCGCGGGCCGGCGGCGGCGGGGCCGTTTCCCCGCCCGAGCTGAGGGACGGGCGAGCGCCGAGCTGTGGCTGAGCCTTGGGACGTGGGCAAGGTCGGCGCGTTTGAGTGTTTCGGCTGAGCTGTTATCGGCACGTGGGAATCTTTCCCTCTCCTCCCTTTATTCCACTTAGAAAGCCCTTTGGAGGGCGGTGTGTTCCCCGCCGCCGTGGACGGACACTCCGGGGCTTGCGGAGCGCCCGCTCTCGGTGCCGCCGGCAGCCCGGCCCGAAGGCGCGGCCGGGGGCGATCAGCGGCCGGGCGCATGAGCTCGCTTAGCGAGAAACAGCGTTTAAAATAAGTGAAGCGTTGCAGTTCAATCACCGCACGAAATTCCAGTGCGTGAAGTGATCCCCTCATTTAAACTACCAAGTGTAGGTATTCGCCTTAGTTATTAACACACCTCTCCGTCCCCGAACCTTTCCGACAGCCACACAGCAGTTCGTGCCTTGCGAACGCAGCAGCTCCGCGCTCCAGTCACGCTCCACTTCCTTCCCCTTCTGCCAGCTGCTGCAGGACATCCCTTCCTTACCCCATCAGGGAACCGCAGCGTGCAGAGGTGCCGAGGGAAAAGTAGCACTCGTGAGCGTGTTTGGTTATTGGCTTTGCAGGGGGTCAGGAGCAGAATTTGCAAAGAAGCAGCTGCCTGTCTTGATGTGAACGAGCAGATATCATGGGTAGGAGATGTGGACTGAGTAATTGTAAAATGTTCTCTACAGGCGGCCAGAAGTCCTTCAAAGGGACTGTGTTATCTTCAGTCAGACATTAATGTGCTGGTGGCTCTACAAGTATGTTCATCTTTTAAAAAAGGAAGTCTTGGATTATACAAAGTAAATTAGTACCACTGAAAGTGAGGGTTTTAAAACAAGTCTCACAGGCCTTTTGTACTCAGGGCAAGATTATCTCCTCTTCCTTACTCCTCCTTTTTTTCCAGCTGTTATATCACTTTTCCTTCCCTTTTCCCCTCTGCACTACAATTGCAGGTTTGCCTCATAAGTATTTCCAAGGCTGCTGCAAGTATACATTCCATTGTAACCTTCACTTTACTCTCAGTGCACCATTGCTTTGTTTGCTCATATCCCAAGTTGCCACAATATAAAAACCGATTAAAAGTTCCTGCTAATAAATGCTTTCTTTTTCTAACTCATCATCAAGGACTTTTTTCTTCTACCTCCTCATCAAGTGTTCTCCAAGTTAGTCTAGTCCAAGTCTCAAGACACCAGTACTGAGCTTTGCCCTACTGATGAGATTAGGAAATACTTTCCTAGTAACTATTAGAAATAGCAACAAATTTACTTGCAGAGATGTGGAATTTCCTTCTCTCCAGTCATGCTCAGCACTCCCATTTTAACGAACTACAAGATGTAGTTTATCATGGCAAAATTCTCACAAACTGAAAGGCTGTTTTTAGATCCTGTAAAGAGATTTCCAGAACTCTGCATATAAATTTTGCCTCTCTGTTTATAGCTGGAAGGACAAGTGTACCAGCGTGGGAAAATTGGTTCTGTAGCTTTTAAGAACAAGATTTCAAAATTAGAATGAAGTCTCTCTAGTCCCTTCATAAAAGTTACATGTAATAAAAAAAAAAAAGAATGGTGAGTCATTATGGTATACTTTTCTATTTTTTAGGAGAAATACATCACTCAGTTATACTTTATATTCTAAGCCTGGATAGAGAAAATAATCATGTCTACCTACATGTTAGACATGCACTCAGTCCTGCTCTTGAATTCCCATCAGAGCTGACATTGGCATCAGAGCACCTGGGACTGGGCCTGAGTGGATTATTTTGGGTGAAGGGGTTTTTTTTGATTAGTGTAAATGAGCTTTGTCAAATACGAGAACAAAGTCACAAGTCTCTCTTGTTTATTGAGATAAAATTTTTGGTTCAGGTCAGCGATAATAGTTAAATAATATTGCACAACCTTGTTTCATTTTTGTGGTTTCCTTTTTTTCTCACTGTAAGCAATTATATAATTTCAGAAAAGGCATTTTCAAGTTTGTAAGTATCACAACCACCACATTTTAATTGTGTTCTCTTTATCCTGAATGAGATGATCTGCTTAACTTACATTATTTTCCATTAACAGCTTGACTAAAAAATACAGCAACAAGGAAAAATAAAGACCTGAAAGCTGCCGAATGAAAAGGTGTTTAAAAGAAAACTTTGTCCCCTCTCCAAATAGCAGCAGAATTTTTCCCCTTATTAATCTCTTATCTTCTTGCCCTATGCTCCCCATTTTGCTCCCCATGCTCAGAATCCAGTTTGTTTCCTAGAAACATTTAAAAAGCAAGGCATAAAAAGGTTTGATTTTAAAAATGTAAACCATCCATTTGAAATAAAAGTTATTTTTAAGCATCTCTAACAAATGTTTAGGAATATGTATTTTTATATTCTGTTATATTATTCTGTAAGCTCTGGATGCTCTGGATTTAGCTGTTTTATTGTGGGGGGGAGAGGGTGAGGGTGTTTTTCCCTGGTTTCTTCCCTAAAATCTGCTGCAGGAAACTGTATTCCACCATCAGTCTGCAGAAACCAGATTTCCACTTTTCACGTGCACACACCCACCAGCACTGTTTTATCTCCACTCTCTGTTCTTGCCACTGCAGAATTCCTGGTAGTAGTTTCAGGTGCCAAGCACACCTGACTGAAAGAACAAAATGTCATGGGTTTTCTCCTGACAAACCCAGCTTCTGCTGTCCTCACAGCCTTCCTTTCTTTTGGATTGAACTGACTCACATACCTGCTTTTCTTAGCACTGCAATGTGCAGGGAAAACCTCAGGATTCAAAGAGATGGCAACTTCAAAGCCAGCACAAACAGTGTAGTAGTTCTGTACAGAAATCATTTGGACAAGTTAGAAAGCTACAGGTTACTGAGAAGAGAAGTCACCTCTGTTCTTTTTGCTGCAATGCTGTAAAGAAAGTAGTGCCATCCACATTTACCTGAGCCGGTACCATGCACAGGAAAAGGAAGGCAGGAGAGGAAGGAAAAAGAAAACAAGATTCATGCTCTCAAAGACATTTCTTACCCCTCTGAACTTCCTTCCTTCAGCTTTTAGCTTTTACATGTACTTGGCATGAAGTACTACAGAAGATTGTATCTGCTGGGTTTTCATTTTAGGGTGAGGAGGTACATCTGTGTAAGGAGTAGAAAGTTCTGCAGGCAGGTTATGCCACCATGTGCACTGATGGCATACAAGGACAATTTGAAAAATCACATTTTGTTTCAATTAACCCCAGAGAATTCTGAGCTGAATGAGAGACATTGACTTTCTCAGTTTCACAGGATCACAGAACAGCAGAGCTGAGATTGCAAGGGATTTCTAGATAAATTCTAGTCCAAGCCCCAGCTCAAAAGTGGGGTCAAATAGAGTAAATTGTTCTGAGTTGTGTTCAGCCAAGCTTTTATTATCTCCAATAATGGTGATTCCACAGCCTCTCTGGCCAACTTGTTCCCATGTTTGACTGAAAGAAACTCTTCTCTTATGTTCGATGAAAACTGTCTGTATTGCCAATTTGTGCCTGTAGCCTAATGTCCTTTCACTGGGCACCACTAGAACAGTTAAATTTTTCTTTTTAATTTTAAATTTTATTTATAATTTTATTTTGCAATTCCTGGAGTGCTTAAAGCATTTGTTAAATGCAGAATACCTGCAGAGAAATCAGCAGTGTTGCTCATAGCACAAGAACATATAGGGTGCTTGGGACATTGCAGCACCATGGTTTGGGAGAACTCTTTCAACCCATCTCTCAGATATGCTCAGTGTAAGTTATCTCCCTACATATATATATATATAATGCACCATATATGTGATCAGCAGATAATGGTCAGTATTGAACATCATTAGCCCCTCTTATCAATATTATGCTTTTATTCTTGTGCTTTTTTTTTCTGTGGAGAACTCATTGTTTGCAGCTTCCAGAACCACAGCTGCCACTGCTGTACAGTCCAACTTTGTGTGTAGTATCTGGTTGTGTGATGTTTGTATGAAGAGCTGTTTCTTGTTTCATACTACAGAACTAATCGTCCTAACCCTTATCTCAGCTGCACCTAGCCCAAACTAGGTAGCTCTTCTTTTGAAAATGATTACTTGGCAAATACAGAAGTCTGCTGTATTTTAAGAAAAGGAAGGTCACACAAGCCAAGTTAATCTTTCACAAAGTACAAGTGAGTTAACAAAATGATCAATGCTTGTTTTCTAAATATTGGAGTAATTTTTTGTGGTTTTTTTTTTTTTTTTTACTGTTATTCCTACGGTCCTCATTTTATACCAAAACAAAGGGAACACATTTAAAGTGTGAAACTTGTGAAATAAGTGAGGTTTTCACAGCCAGCATCTACAGCCTTCTCTCTTGCCTCCAGCCAGGTTAACACACCCTTTTCCTGATTTGTTTCACCCAGCCTTTCAAATTCACTGATTTGGAAAATTCTGATATCCTATTTTTCCTTCTCACACAAGCTATTTGCCTAATGTTTAAGAAAAAAAGAAAGATCAGCCCTCCCATTGTAAGCCAACACTGATCACTAAACTGATAATTTTTATATATCTAGTTAAATATGTGGCATGGATAGCTTTTAAGATATTTCTTGCTCTTGTGTAAAGACCAGATAGAAAGTCACTCACTGGAGGAAAAGAAAATGAGTAGTTGGTAATAAAAGGCACTCTTGTTAACACTTGTTAATGACTTATCTAGGACTAATGAATAAGTCCTGCCAATTCAAGATAGCAGGTTTTCCTTGTTATCTTCATCTAGAATGGCCTATTAATCAATGAAAGCAGGAGAAGTCTTGAAGGAAAAAAAATAAAAAAACCCCAAAACCTAACTCAGGAGGAAATTTAAACTGGAGTTTACAATGCCATTAAAATAATTCACTAGGTAAAGTGCTAATCAGCTGTGCCATCTTTCCAGAGTCCTTGTGCTAGCTCTTTGCAGCTCTGCAGGAAATGTGGTTTTAACTTTACCTTTATAGTCCTTCATAATGTATCCTCCTTCATAACTTAGCTTCCTCATCTCCAGCTGATCTGATATTACTGTCACCATGCCTGGCTTTATGGCCCACTAGATTCTGCTACAAATGTCATTGTCCTCTCTCCTCGGATTGCCGATTAAACATGAGGGAAATCCCTGATCCCAATTTGTGTATGGACTCCTACCAAACCCATGTAAAGCTTCATTATGAGCATAAGGTTCTGCTTGCTAACCACGACTAGAAACAAGCAGTGAACTCTGTGTTCACCTCTTTTCTCTGTTTCGCTTTCTGGTACTTTTAATAATTATTGTTTTCTTTGCTGTATCACATTCTACTACAGATTCCCCTCTTAGTAGCAAACCAAGCAGCTAACAAAGCTACACCAATTAATTTACTGAGATTTATAGTGCTCTTCTACATTTCTGCTTGTGTTTTTGAGGCTGAGCACAGTGAGGAAGGATTTTCTCTCATCAGTCGTCTTGCAGAGTGATGGAGAGAGGGTTTGGAATGCCACCTTTCCAAACTAATTTCGAAGTTATGGTTATTAATCACCCCAGTTTCATTAAATAGGTTTTTGTTCTAAGGACAAGATCATAAAATTAAGTTTTTCTTGCCATATGAAAGGATACATGAATCAGTGCGACTAATCCAGAAACGTTTAGTCCTTTAATTATGAATGAAAAATACAAATAATTTTTATTGAGTTTTAAACCTGATGATAATAAATGAAGTTTTTGTCCTCCATTTCTGATTTCATGGCTGAGGGTATGAAGCTACCCTTCCAAAAATCCTCAGTCTTCACGAAGAAGTCATATTACACCAACATAGGACATGGGTGGACATATGAATAGTCTGTGTCTCACAAATTGTAGACAACCCAAAAAGCAGAAATTTCTGGGGAATGAATACCTGTTAGTTAAGCCAGCATGGAAGGATTTCACACCTTCCAGCACAGGCAATGTATATGAATGCGTGTCCTACCTGCTCACACTGCTCCCTGGGGCCAGAGAGCAAATCTGCAGGTCCTGTGGATGCTGATTGTCCTGCAAATAGCTGAGCTTCCTATCTCTTCTCCTGCATATGCATCCCCCTGGGTTACAGACCTGGTGCTGCAAAGTGTCAGCCCTCGGCTTCTACTGAAGTCCTCAGACAGATCTCAGTAGCACTAAGGAAGATGTAGCCCTAGAGTTAATATTACATTTTAAACGGAAAATAGATTGAAATTAACAAGGCTAAATAAAAGTAAATAAGGTATAACGTGCTACAAGGAAAGCCCAAGAGTAGCTTTTTTTTTGTTTTGTTTTGTTTTTTGTTTTGTTAAACCAACTTAGCTAGGTTTCCATGAGGAAATAAATATTGTGACTCAACTGACAGTTTGCTAAACTATGAGCAAAACCTTATATTCTTTAGGTATGGGCAAAGCTGATCAATGCTTTTTCTGCTGTGCTTCTACTAGAAGGATTTGTAACTCATCGGAAGAAAGATTGTAATTTTACTTTGAGAATTTATAGTCAAACCCTAGTCCATCTTGGAGGGTCTATATATGTGGCTACAATATAAACGCGAACTAAAAATATTTCTTAAAAATAAAAATAGACTGTGTGACATAATCTTGGGAATTCAGTGCAGTTTGTTATCAAAGTTGTTCTCCAACTGTTCCCTGCAGAGGTAATTCTTCCTACACATCCACCCTACATAACACACACAGCGAGACATTTTCAAGTGGCTTTTTTCTTCCTCTACTCAAAGTTTAGTCTCCCACTTCAAGAGGCTGAACAAGTACCCCTCTTAACCCCGTGTCACGCCTATTGTCAGAAGTGAGCTCAGCAGCACTGAGTTGAAAGGTTTTCAGTGCATCAGGTTGAAACCTGAGTATCGGGAATTACGTTTGGGAAAGCAGATCTGCGAGGGGGAGCTGCAGTCCAGCGAGCACCGCCAGACAGAGCAGCGAGTCCAGTGGGGTGAGCTTTCACAGAAGAGCGGCATCGATGGTTACAGGGGAAGAGGAGAGGTTTTCTTCAAGGAACCACGTTCTCTCATAATTCTGACAGCTTGTCCACAGTGAATCCCTTAGGTTCTCACACTTGGATAGGAGATTACAGACTTTGTTGTTACTTTTTGTGGTTTAAATTTTTGCTGTAGAATAGAAGCCTGGTTCCCACACTCCACTCAGGAGTTTGTGCAGGATGCGAAGCTTCCTGACATGCCCGGGATTGCAGCGATGGTGGCATAAGCTATCCATGGGGGAAGTAATTATGGTGTGTAACAACAAATACCTCTTGTGAGAGAAAGCAATTGCAAATCCTTTGGACAACATAAACCACTCCGTGGAATAAATGACTTTGTAGAAAGATTATGATTCTTTAGAAAAGAAAAAAAATGTATCACGAGAATAAATATTTATCTAGGAGAGGAAATTCTTTCTATGTGAATTCTGCAGGAGCGGTCTGTATATGTTATGTACCGGATCGCAGTGGTATCGTTAGTTGCCGCAGCCCCGCGTTTGTTAACCTCCAGACGAAACATTTTTAACTTCCTTAAGGACCTATTTCTAAAGGAAGCGAGAACACTCGAGCGCTACCAAACCAAGTCCGTCTCTCTTGCTTAGTGAGCCCTTCCTCAGGCACCCTTCCGGTGACCTCCGTTACCTCGGAGGGGCGGTGGGGCTTGGGGAAGAACGAAAGCGTGAACGAAGGCGGCAGAGCGGGGCGGGCGCGGAGCGGAGTGGAGCGGGGCGGGCGCGCAGCAGAGCGGGGCGGGCGCGGAGCGAGGCGGGCGCGGAGCGGGGCGGGACGGGCGCGGAGCGAGGCGGGCGCGGAGCGGGGCGGGACGGGCGCGGTGCGGGACGGGCGCGGAGCAGAGCGGGGCGGGCGCGGAGCGAGGCGGGCGCGGAGCGGGGCGAGACGGGCGCGGTGCGGGACGGGCGCAGTCCGTGCCCGCACTGGCGGCGCACCGGCGGCAGGGGGCGCGCTGCGCTCGCGGTCGGGGCTCGGGGGGCGCCGGGGGCACCGGGGCGATCCCGGCTCCGCTCCCCGCCACGGGCGGGCCGGGATCGCTGCGGGCTCCGTGCCCTGCCTGCCGCGGAACTCTCCTTGGAGCCCTTGGAACCGCAGCCGCCCCCCGCCCCAGCTCCTCCTACGGCTCCCACACCTGCTCCTCAGTACCTTGGTTCGGTCAGTTCAGCTCTAGCATAGCGTTAACCCAATGGAAAGAGAAGTCCAGGGTGACCCCAGGAAGGGTCAGCACAGGTGAGATGGGAAAACAAACGAGGTCTTGTTGGCAAGTTGTTTCTCTTGAGCTTACTTCAATGTGGGCGTGTGCTGGCATGGCTCATCTACAAACTATGCTGCCTATGAAAATTTGACTTTGTTCAATGAAGTACGTCACATTGTAAATGTTGACGGTAGTTACATCAGGTCAGAGAGTGATACCCAATTCAAAATGACAGCAAAATCTTCAAGAAAAAGGCAAATATTATATCTATGTTTTTTTCTGGTAATGTAAGAAGGTCCAATTTATGCAGACAGAGAAGAAAGTAGGCAATGCAGTAACTGAAAGTACAAGTCTGTCATGGGACACAGAGCTTTTACTTCAGAGGAGAAACCAATTTATTTAGAGATAAAATTCCCAGGCAACTTTATTTTAGTTCCAGAACAACAATCTTAACCAAGATTAGTTGTTGGCAACCACAACAAGAAGAGTTAAGACCTGCACAGCAGGGCAGAATTAATATACCTCAAACTCCCAAGGCTGGCAGTAGTCACTAGTAGATGTATGCAGGTCTTCCTGCTGTATTTACTCTGTCACCTGTCCTTTCCATGGGCAGAAGGAAGTAACTGGGTTGCATAGCAGAAATGCATTCATGTTGGGAAGCCAGGTGATGGTGAAACACCTTTGAGTGAGGAAGGGTGAGTCTGCCTGGATGTGTGGAGCTGTGGACCAGTATGTCTTGCTTCAGAGCTGTACATCGTAGACCATGTCCACAGTGGAGCAAAGGATTTTTGTCTTTTTTACACTGGGATGCTGGAGATTAGTGTGATGTGTGCTTAAAACTATGTAAATTAGATATTTTGATGGTACCTTGCACAGAGTCACCAATTGTGCTCTTCCTCCTGAGTGTGTTAGGCATTTCCCTCAGCTAGGTTTCCCAGTAGTTCCCAGAAATCCCAAACAAGTATGGGAAATTAAATGAGAAAGGGGAGGTTACAGCTGAGAGAACCCAACCTGTGAAGCACATTTGAGCTGTGTAAAGGTGTAGTGACTTTGTGAATCTGTAGAGTTCACAGCCATTACACTATTCATTAAAAAGGCTATTATTGCTAGGTGCCATTAACCCCTCTCCCTCCCTTTTCCATTGTGAATGATTTTACTAGGGCGCTGTAAAACTAAGGATGCCAAGTGGTCAGAACTGGGTAATACTTTTGCTAATTCTAGAAGACGATCTAAAGCTGGTGTTTCTTGTTTGTCTGGCGTCCACAATTACTCTTGAATTAGTATTATTTGTTTGGCTTTTTATAGAAATATGAAGCATGAAGTTGTGTTCTCAAAACCAGATGCCAACTCACTGGAGACAGAAAAGTTTTCTGTTCTTCTTATGTGGTCAGGTTGAGTCCACAGTAATGAGCTACATGAAGGAGATGCTGTTTGCCTACAAAGGAGATATTAAGTTTCCATGTGTAACTTACCACAATGCAATAGCACTGTCCTATTGGACAAGCCTTGGGGTGAAGTCATATTTGTTTTCTTTGTAACTGCATGGACTGCCTCACTAATTTCTTTTTTAGTCACCTTCAGCACCCATGAGCAGGAAGTGACAGAAGGGTGTCATCACATTTAGTGTCTTTGGCTTCTCCACGGGTACTGCCAACACACCAAAACATTTGAGCCAATTAAAGGTTTAGGCTGAGATACCCATGCATCTGCTCTCTGAACAATCCATTTATTCTGGAAACACGTTATACCCTTAACTTGGATTAACAGTCCCTTATCTGGGTTGGACCCTGCATCTTCATGGGCAAGCACCAAACTTGTGCTGGAGCAATAGTGAAGAAACCATTGTACCTACAGAGAGCTGAGCTGAAACAGCAAAATGGTTAAACTCCTGCTCTGGGTAAAACTGTTTCCTTTTACACCATAGTCCTTCCACTCAACCTGCTCTGCACCTTTCATCATTCAAGGGTTTACATTTTAAGTTGGAAGAGAGCATCCAAAGGAGGGCAACAAAGACAGTGCAGAGCCTTGAGGAGTAGCTGTATGAGGAGCTGCTGAGATCCCTTGGTCTGTTCAGCCTGGAGGAGACTGAGGGGAGACCCCACTGCAGTTACAACTTCTTCTTGAAGGGAAGAGGAGGGGCAGGCATTGATCTCTTCTCTGTGGTGCCCAGTGACAGGACTGGAGGGAAAGACCTGAATTTGTGTCAAGAGAGGTTTATGTTGGATGTTAGAAAAAGATTCTTCTCCCAGAGTGTGGTTGGGCAGGAACAAGCTCCCCAGGGAAGTGGTCAAAATACCAAGCCTGGCAGAGTTCGGATAGTGTTTGGACAATGCTCTTAAACACATCATGAGACTCTTGTGGATGGTCCTGTGCAGGGCCAGGAGCTGGATTCAGTGGTCCTTGTTTGTCCCTTCCAACTCAGCTTCTGTCATTTAGATAGGGGGAAAAAAAAAAAAAAACTAACTAAAAAAAGCCTCCTAAAGTTTCCTAGCAGTCAAGTCAGGGTTTTGGGTTCGTGGGTTGTTTCATTGATGGTGGTTTTTAGCCCTTGGTGTCACTGTTCTACCAAGACATCTTAAATAGTTCCACTAGGCTAATATAAGAGGTGATAGTGTTGCCAGTGTTTGTAGGCAAAAATTCCTCCTGAAAAATATTTACACCTCATATTTTCAAGGCTGCTTTTTTGTCCCTTTTAAGTTCCATCTGTAATAGGTATTTTTAAGGGTAGGATGGAATAGGGAATTCTAGAGACTTTCATATTGAAACAGAATAAAACAAAATTGGAGCTGATCCGCATGTGATGTTGTTGTTGGAAGGACTAATGATAGGGATAGGTATAATGAGTGAAGATGGACAGGAGGTCAGGTATGGACTTGCAAAAGAACATAGTAGAAACAAGGGCAGCACTTTAATTTTGGGGTTTGTGTGTAGAAACATCACTGTGTAACATGTAACTCTGTGAATCAGAGAGGCTAGAGGGGCTACCTTAGTTTTCAGGTCAGCAAGCCGTTTGCCTGGCTTTGTTACCAAGGTAGCAGCGAGATTTCCTGCTGCTCCAGCAGGGACGGTACCTGGGAAATGGGCCGCAGACTACCAGGAGTGAAGTGTTCTGCAGCCGAGGGCTGGATTCTGCCGGGACAGCTCACGGAGATTGTCAGAGCGCCAAGGAAATGTATGTCAATCGTTGGTCGCCTTTGCACTGTTCTAGGTCTTCCACCCCTGGGAGGAGCTCGCTCAGCCGGGTTTTGCCCTAATCCGCGGGTGTGCTTAGGGCTCTGTCTCTGGATTTATGGCGTTTGGAGTACCTTTGCTTTCCAAAAGCTGTGTCTGGAAGCGTCCGGGGTCCTGCAGCGCCGGAGGTCCCCTTGTGCTCTGGATCCGCCCGAGGCAGCGATGGATGCGGTGGCTGTGCCGGGGATCCCCCTGCCCTGCCCTGCCCTGCCCGCCGCTCACACTCTCCTGGCTGTGGCCTTCGAGGTGCCTGCAGCACGGCGAGCCTCGGCCGCCCGTCCCGTGTCCCGAGCCAGCCCCGGGACACCCCGGAGGGCTCCGCAGCTGTCCCGGCTGCTGCCACCGAGCGAAGCCGCGGGGCTGTCCCGGTGCGGCGGGGCGGGGGCGGGCGGAGGAGCCGCCCCTCCGCGGGCGCGGAGCTATAAGGGCAGCGCGGAGCTATAGGGACAGTATAAGGGCAGCGCGGAGCTATAGGGACAGTATAAGGGACAGCGCAGAGCTATAGGGACAGTATAAGGGCAGCGCGGAGCGGGGCGCAGCAGGCGCCATGGGGAACCGGGTCACCCGCGAGGATTTCGAGTGGGTCTACACGGAGCAGCCCCACACGCAGCGCAGGAAGGAGATCCTGGGTACGGCGGGGAGCCCGGGAGCGGCCGCGGCGGCTCGGGCAGCCGGGCTGGGCTGCGCTGCTGGACGGGAGGGGACGGGACGGGCGGAGCGGGGCCGGGGGTCCGCGCCGGGAGCGCAGGTGTCGGTGCGGCTCGGGCTGGCGTCCAGGCTGCGGAGGGCGAGTGCCGCAGCCCGGTGGGATGTTGGGTGTGCACCCCGAGGAGCGCAGCGCTCCCAGCACTCTGCCAAGGGAGGCAGCGACGGGGATGCCGGGGCTGAATCGAGCCCGGCTGTGCCGAGCCGGGTCACGGGTGGCAGCGGGGACGGGGCGGCAGGGGCTGTGCCCAGCGCCCGCCTGCCCGCACCGAGCCGGGTCAGGGCTGGCAGGGGCGGCAGGGGCTGTGCCCAGCGCCCGCCTGCCCGCACCGAGCCGGGTCAGGGCTGGCAGGGGCGGCAGGGGCTGTGCCCAGCGCCCGCCTGCCCGCATCGAGCCGGGTCAGGGCTGGCAGGGGCGGCAGGGGCTGTGCCCAGAGCCCGCCTGCCCGGACCGAGCCCCGGCAGCGGCCGCTGCCCTCGGTCGGGGGTGCGGCGGCCCCGCCGGGTGTGCCCCGGGCGCGGGCTGGGAGCGCTCCTGCGGGCACGTGTTCCCTCCCGGGGCCTGGGTACAGCATGGAAGTAAACGGCGTGCGGGTCCGATCTGCTGGAGAACAATAGCAAATCCCGCTGCTTGTCGGGGACAAGGTACACTCCTGTATTTTCGTGCTGTACACGCAGCGCTTATCTGCGCTCAGGAGTGTGGTGGGTCGGCAGGCTTGTTTTTGTGGGGGGGTTTGGGCTATTCCGAAGATCGTTTTGGAGAATAACTGATAATTCAGAATTGTCACAGAGTACTGTTGCGTATCTCCTAAAAGTACATTTTCAACTTTTTATTAATAAAAAAGATTTTGATTTCCCCCCCCCTCTTTTCATTTGGGTGGGTTGGTCGTTTTGTTTTCTTCCCTCTAATGAGTAGGGTGAAGTTTTGAAAGAACTTTTATAAAAAGGCAGTGGAACTTTGTCTCAGTTGCTGCACAGGGTATATAGTAATTAGATGCAGTTCTTTCATTCCCCCACAATCTTACAGATTAATCCAGGATTAATCTAAATTACAAAAACATTTCCGGTATAGTTGCAGTGGTGGAATATCCACGTCCAGGTTTGAATGGCATCCAAGAATATTTTACTATGTAATCATGATAGTCAAATTACATCAGTATAGCAAATGATGCTTCTTGCTGTTGTGCTCCTCGTCCCTTCAGTCAAGGGACTACATTTTGGTGAGCTAAGGGTGGGAGGGTAAGTGGAGGGTCTCTGCCCTTGCTGCTCACTTGTGGTTTTGGTTGTGCTGTAGAATGGAGAGTGGAAACCATGATGGAGTTGTAAGGAGGTGCTTGGACTCCCTTGTTGCAGCAAACTCTTTTCAGGACTCTTCAGCAGCACGCTTGCAGAGGTGTTGCCCACCCCCTCTTTGAGTTGAGAACAAGCAGTTGGAATCAAGGTCCATCTCCTTCTTTACAGCTTCCCCTGCCCCAGCTGTGGGAGTGGAAGGAAGGGCAGAGAGAAATACAATATGGAAAGAGAGATACAAGTGATCTGTGTCTGATAAGGCAGAACGGACTATAAAGCTAGTGTCACAAGTACCAAAATGCTACCAAAAGTTACTGAAACTATCATAATATATCACACAATACTTCTATAATGATCCTCACTCTATTATTCAAAGCCTAAGTCACAGAGTATCTAGTTATCAAAGTGTCTGCTAAGCTGGAGTACAGCAAGAATCTTAAATACATATGAGCAAATATCTATAAAAATCCATGTATTTTACATTTTTGTGTGCAACAATGCCTTGGGGACAGCATTCCATGCTGGGAAAGAAACTATTTCCTTCCCAATAGGTTAATGATTTAGTTGCTAAGCACTGAAACTTGATTGTTCTCTGGGCTGCGGCTTTTTAAAATGTTAGTCTCTCTCAGGCATGGCTACTTGGATTTAAATACCAATGGAAATTATCTGTTAGGAAAAAAAAAAGGGCCAACTGACAAACACATAAGGCAGTTTCTTTCTACATAAGTGGTGTTTCCTGGGCTGTTGTTCCAATATGTTCCTATAGAGCATCTGACAGATAAAAAAAGTTCGTCATAAATTTGTTTGTCCTGGCTTAAGAGTTCATAGCCCAGGTGTCTGCAAGGCTTTTGTAGTCAGTGACTGTGTGTGAATGAGAGCTCCCTGAGTCCAGTCTCCCTGCCATGGGCAGGGACATGCTTTGCTAGCTCAGAGCCCCATCCAACCTGTCCTTGAGCACTTCCAGGGATGGCCCATCCCAGCTTCTCTGGGCAGCCAGTTCCAGTTGGCCACAGAGCTGTGAGCAGTGTTTGTCAGCTGGGCTGGCTGGAAATTGGCTTTGTGGCAGGACACTGCTGCACTAGATGAGGGTTGCCATTCCTAAAGGCTGTAATTATACCAGCAAATAGACCAACATTTTGCACAAGGGAGAGGAGATATTGTCTCTCTTATCTCTTTGTAGTCTCTAGGTATTAAAATGTAGCTTGTGCTTAGTACTGTCTGTGTGCAACTGCATCTGACTTAGAGTGGAGGAGATCTCTTGCCAAGCTGGCACTTGGACCCTGATCACGTTATACATGTTCCTGAACACGTTATTCACGCTTTGCAGTTTATGAAATGGAATGGTTTCATTGCTATTCTCTCCCTGTCTTGTTTATGAAAAGCCTGTTCCTGCCTTGTGTCAGGACTGGGATTTGTGTAATGCTGCAGTAAGCTCTGTTAGGGAAAGATCTGGTTAAAAACTTCCTGATGGAAAAGTTTGTTCATCTAGATCTGCTTAGCCTTTCTGTATAGTTACAAAAATGCAATTAGATATAACTAAGAGAGGGCATCTAGTAGAAATAGGATTTCTACTTTTTGTCAGTAAGGATTTCTTGGACTGAAAGACCTGAAGAAACTTTGCTCTTGCTCAGGGGGAAGTGTTGATGTCTTTTCACTCTTGACAGATGAAAAAATCATTGCTTAAATGCAGGTAACACCATAACCATACAATGTCTGGTCATTTCACCTGCAAACAATTTCCCAAGTGCAAGCAATGAGCAATATGTTGTGACATGGGAAGAGTGAGATCGTATTTGTGCCATGGGCAGGATCTAACTTTACAAAATTAGTGTAAGTTAGACAGAAAATGTCTTGCCTCACAGGATCCTTAGGGAAGCATTTGTTTGCTGCTGAGGATGAGAGCTGAATCAGTGTTGCTCAGGATATACCAGGAACATCTGAATATGATCTAACATACAAGAATGCTTAATAGTTATGTAATTAGTTTTTTGACAAGTTATTTTGGAGTGGAGATGGTGTGAGTGTTTTCTATGTACTTTATCCTGTAGGAAGGCTGAGAAGTTAGCTCATGGGGATAGGTATAACAAAATTAAAAAGTCAAAATGCATTTTATTTTAGTATTTAGCTGATCTGAGTATAGTTCCAGATCTGGTCTCTTATTCAGAGATTAATCTGCTCTTTCTTCCAGCTGTCTCTTTTTAAATCCCACTTTTATGGAAATTCTGATAAGTTGTACCTACTGAAATATGCAACATATTATGTCCCTAGCTTAAATCACAGCTCTGAATACATGTGCTTCTGGCGAAGAAACGATGTTTGCCCTCTCTGCTGCAGTGGGGCACAGTGCTGCCCCTGACTGTGAGCACCCTCTGATGAGCACCCAGGAGAGCTGCTGTCCCAGTGCTCATGCCACTCCCCTGTGGGCATCACCTTTGAAATAAATCACACGGGCAGAAAATCACTGATTTAGGCATTTGTGGTCTTCCATGGGAAATGTATTAAGTACAACCCAAGGATCCAGCTTAGTCCATATTGCAGATTTTTGTTTCAGAAGGAGCTGGAAGCCCTCCTTCTAGCATTCCTACATCCTTTTGCTCTGCACTAATAAACAAATGTAAGCAAGCAGGTTACAGCTGCTGGCATAGTGATGTGCTGACATCATCCACCTCTATTGACACCAGCAGAGTGGCACCACTGCTTTCTCTCTACTTTTCCACTACTTTCCCTCTGGTGGCCACTGCTGGGTGGCCCATTGCCCTTGGACCAGCTAGCACTAAGGTATTTAGAAGCTCATGGGTGACAAAGACACTTGTCCTTTCACAGTGGACATATAAAACTTCAGTGTAATTAGCTGGGCCAAAAATGTTTCTTATTTTGTGTAGCAGAGGGGCTTTTTCACAAGAGACTCTGAAAAACCAGAAGGTGTTGTCATGTATGTTGTCCTCTGTGTATCCTACCTGTGTCTTGACTAATGCATTGTTTGAATTAATAAAAGAATTAATAATAGGGTCATATGATATATTGAGTACCAGGTACATCATCAACTAGATCAGGTTGTTCAGAGCCCCAGACAACTTGTCCTTGAACGTTTCCAGGGATGAGGCATCTGCAACCTCTCTGGGCAACCTGTGATAATGTTTTACCACCCTCATTGTAAAAAATCTTTTCCTTATGTCTAGATTAAATGTCTCCTCTTTTAGCTTGGAACTGTTACCCCTTGACCTATCACAACAAGCCCTACTAAACAGTCGGTTTGGCTTCATTCCTGTAAACCCCCATTAGATTTTGAAAGGCAATGAAGTGTTCCTAAAGCCTTTTCCTCTCCAGGCTGAACAGCCTGCATTCTCAACTCTCTCAGCCTTTCCTTACTGGACAGGTGCTCCAGCCCTTTGACAATTTTCAGCCCTCCTCTGGACTTGCTCAAACTCATCCCTGCCATTCTCTGGGGATTTGGGTGTGCTGTGCTTTTATAAGTAGGTTTTTGAGCTGAGCTGCTACAAGGCAAAACACTATGATGTCAGTAAACTCTCTTCCTTTGTTTTGTGTATTTATTTGGTACAAATACCAGCTCCAGCGTAGGACATGGAGCAGTAAAGCTTACATCCTGTGCCTGGTGTCTCTTTTATCTGTTGTGGCAGGGACTCATAATCAATACAATGCAGTCCAGGACAGCAGTATCACAAATTTTTTTTTTCCTACTTCCCTTTAATAAACCTTCTAAGTGACTTATGCTGAGGAGTGTGTCCACTTTGACTGTATCAGTATGCTGCAAGGAAAAGGAAGGAAAATTAAGAAATGAAATTTCTTCACTTTTTACTACTAGTTTCTCATGGATGTGGGCAAGGCTGCTGCTTCTTTAAACCTCCATCACCACTGTCTCTGTGGGCAGCACCTCCTCTTGTTCACTTTCAAATCCCATGTGTACCAAAATATGCAAGTGTGCAGTATGTGGTGTCGCATCAATGAGAAATTGTGTCTGGTGCCATCACTGGGTTATCTCAGGGACAGGATCAGTAGGACAGAGGATGAATAAGAGCTCAGAACAAGGTATTTGCTGTCTCCTGAGGAGGAGGAACAACAGGACCTGGCAGCCAATGGCCTGTCCAGGAACAATTGCTCCAGCCCCAACTGAGGATCACTCTAGGGCTATGGTGAGTGCTTTGGATCTCCAGAGAGAAGCATCAATGGAACAAAATTAGTCAGATTAATTTGTCAGTTTAGGCACTTGGTGAGTGAGACCTCCCTCTCAAAAGATGTGTAGAACAGTGGAGTCATCTCTGCGAAAAGTTAATTCAGTAAATGGGTTGTTTCAGAATTATGAACCCTTCTGAAAATACACTTGCAGCATTTGTTCTCTCTTGACTTGTAAGAGTGGGGAATGCTGTCTCACCATCATGGAGCTGTCTGGGCAGAGTTACTGACTACATTTACCTATTGTACTAAAGTGTCTGTGCTGCTTTGGCAGAGTGCTGACCTCAGAGACAGAAAAGTCATCCTTGTGCACTGCTGTACATGTACACCAGTGTCCCCACCCTCTCAGCAGGACAGTGGCTCAGTCTGGACAAGAGCTCAGACTAGAAGCAGCACACATGGGTAACCTCTCTGCTGGCCTGAGCTAACAGACCTCCTCAGTGGGCTGGAGGCTGGAAGATGTGCTGTGCAGACACCACAGCAGCTGGGTCTCTCCTGTTCTCATTGAACTGTAAAGGACAAAACTTGGTCCCCTTGCAGTCACATAGCTGCAGGTGTTGTGTCCTGTCCTGTCTTGTGTGTCCATGCCTTCATCCACCTTTCTGCCCAAACCATGGTTTCTCTGTGAGGAGAAACCTGAATTTTTCCACGCCATGGTTTCATGCCTTTATCAGTATTAATGATAAACAGCCACAGTACTGTGGTTTGACTAGTATGCAAAAATTTACTGTTGGAGTTAATCATGTGTTGAATTTAATATTAAACCCTGGCAAGTTACTTAATAGCTGTCACCTGTGATAAGTGCAACCTGCCTGCATTGCTGCTTGCACACACCTGCTCTGGAACATTTTAAATGGAATCTGCAGGCCTTGTTGGCTGCCAGAGAAAGAAATAGGTCAAAACCTTCCATTATTTTCAAATGACAGTGTGAAGCATCTCTAAGCAATTTTCCCATCCCATTAAAATTTCTTTTTTGTTTTTTTTTTGGAGGAGGTATCATTGTCGCCTCAATTTGAGCAGGCTGAGGAGCAGATTTGGTTGTTTTACATTTCATCTCTTCTGGTCACTGCAGTAACTTACCTCTACCAGCCACATCATCTGACAACATTTGAGGTGGCTTGGCTTATTAAAGCATTTTCTGGCTTTTGGACAGATGCCCCTAAGAATGAGATTAAGCTACATAAAACTGCATGCCTGGAACAGTCTTTCTGACCAGGCTGTTATATTCTTGTACTTCAGAGTAAACTTTGCATAAGCAGCACTCTGTGTAAAACTAAAGTACCTATTCAGGTACTAGAGAATAACTTTTGGCATGTTAACTTTATTGGTGTGAAAAATATAATTTCAAGAATGGTGAAAACCGCAACAAAAACAAAACAGCAAAACAAAAGAATCCCTGGAGTTTCTGGAGATTTTTGTCAAACTTTAGAAAGAGATGAACTTTCACTACAGCTTTCCCAGCACTTAGGAAATCTCTCTCTTGCCTGAATACTCCTCATGGTGACCTTGGCCTCCTTATCCTCAGAAGATTTGAGTATATCTCCTTTGTCCTCATCTTCCACAGCACTTTTCTAATCTTTGTAATCTCTAATTTCTGTCAAGATGAGCTGAAGTTGGCCAAGAGGCTCAAGGGTTGTTGGAATGGTTGCAGAGCATGAACACATTAACCTGCTTCTTTAAGTAGCACTTCATCTTTTTGACTTTCTGTAAACTTCTCAGGGTTCACTTCTACAAAAACCTTCTCTGCATCCAGCACTCAATATCTGCCACTGCTTTCAAGGTCACATAAATTACATGTATTGTCTCCAGCCTCTGTTTATAGTAGACACAGCTGCATAGATGCAGATCATTGTAATCTTGATTTTATTGTATTGGTATTATACTGGGACAGTCTTGTGATGTTTACTTTACTATTCATAAAATGGGCCCATGAAACTCACAGGGACACTGTGTAACCTCAGGGTTCAGAATGAGTGACTTCTCTATGCACTTATCTGTGTAAGCTGCAATTACTGAGAAATGCGAAGTATGAGTTAAAGGAAGGAGGTCAGTACGTGGCTAGAAGCCATAAGGCAGCAGCAGAAAGAATCATGTGCAAGTTAATACTGGAAGTGAGAAGTGTGGCTTTGCAGAGAGGAGATGTGAATCAGTGAACAGCACCTAGAGGATCAGCTGTACTCTGTATTTTAGTTTATTTTTAAAGGACAGATGGATGGCTGGTGGGACTGGAGATCAATAAGCTGGTCTTGGCCTGATATGAATCAGACTTGCAGGCCTAGCCCAGGTCTCTGCTGTACTGCAGTATTTGTGAGGTCTCATGAACCTGTAGTGTGATAATCTATGTGGCTTTTACACCTGCTTTTGGTATGTGACATGGGACCAGAGAAAAATTTGCCATGCCATACAAAATCCTGATAATATTACTGACTTTACTGTGATGTTACTATGTGTGAAGAGTTGTACCTGTTGTGAGCACTGGTAAACACTCAAACAATTAGAAATTTTTTTTAAATGCTGTGTTTGTCATCTAACCACAGAGCAAAACCTGGCGAGCCTGTTGCTCAGCTCTCTTCTCTGCTTGTGTGTTTGAAACAGCAGTGTGAAAAGGGCTACAGAGAAAGCAGTTGTATCCCTTTAGTGGAAAATAACATCTGAGCAAAACACAAAAGGACATAAAAAACCTTAAAAACATGACAGAAGGTGTTTCTTAGAGCTTGAGTCCTGTGGGATTTGGGATATTACTCCTCATCACTGTGAAGCAATGTTCATTGTGGGAAAGGCACATTATGCCACAGAGTGACCATCAGGGTATTTTTTTATATGTCTATGTATATCAATATCAATCAGAACTGGACATGATGCTGGAACTAGTAAAATTTTCACCATAGTGGCAACCCTACTTTGGAATTAACATTTTATAAAACCAGGGCCTCAAACATAGTGTGATAAAACCAGAAATCACAGTGGTGATTGTATTTGCCTAATCATGTCTAACCAAGTTTTTCTCTGCATTTTTCCCTTTAGCAAAGTATCCAGAGATCAAGACTCTGATGGGACCAGATCCACATTTAAAGTGGATTGTATCTGGAATGGTTTTCACGCAGCTTCTGGCGTGCTACCTGGTGAAAGACTTATCTTGGAAATGGATTTTCTTCTGGGCTTATGCTTTTGGGGGTTGCATCAACCACTCGCTGACCCTGGCCATCCATGACATTTCCCACAACGTGGCCTTTGGGAACAAGCAGGCCAGGTGGAACCGATGGTTCGCAGTCTTCGCCAACTTGCCCATCGGCGTCCCCTACTCTGCCTCCTTCAAGAAATACCACATTGACCATCACCGCTACCTGGGAGGGGACAGCCTGGACGTGGACATTCCCACAGACTTTGAGGGCTGGTTTTTCTGCACGCCGCTCCGGAAGCTGCTGTGGCTGTTCCTGCAGCCTCTGTTCTACAGCCTGAGGCCGCTCTATGTGAACCCCAAAGCAATCACACGGATGGAAATCCTCAATGCTCTCGCCCAGTTTTCTATAGACCTCATCATTTACTACCTGTGGGGGCTCAAACCTGTTATTTACCTAATAGCAGGTACTATTCTTTGCTTGGGTCTTCATCCCATTTCTGGGCACTTCATAGCAGAACACTACATGTTCCTGAAAGGGTATGAGACATACTCTTATTATGGACCTCTGAACTGGCTCACCTTCAATGTAGGCTACCACATGGAGCACCATGACTTCCCCAGCATTCCTGGATGCAGGCTGCCCATGGTAAGTATAGTATGAGATGAGTGAGTTGGATTTTTATTGAAGCTGCTAAAATGTGTCAAAGAAAACCCTTCAAATCATAGCAATTGATGAATTTAAGAAAAAAAAAAGGGGGGGAAAAGAGAACGGCTTTTCTGAATTTGTTTCTAATTAATTTTAAGCCAGAGATTGAGAGAAACAGCTGTCAAACTGCTGCAATACTTAGTTTATTTGATGCAAACTAGAACATTTGATCCTCAGAGGGCTTGAGGAATACCTTTTGCATGATAAAATCCTCCAACAAGGCTTTAAATATCTTGATTTACATCCCTCAGCCACTAAGTTTCGACTCTGAAAGTTTAAAGACCCATCTAAAGGGAGGCAGGTGGCAATGGCTACTTTAAATTTGTCTAATGATCAATCTGTTAACTATATTGCTTGATTAACATCAAAGAAATTTTTTCTGGTTTTGAGATGACATAATTTTTGGGGCATGTTCCAGCCTGACACAGGTAGCACTGGAAAATAAAGCCGCACTCTCTGAGACTCCTTTCAGCTCTCCTGCCCCACCCACAGAAACTGAGGAGGCCTGGCCTGTCGTTGGGAAAGCACTGTGGCTTTCCTCCTTTGAAAGGCAAACCCCTTTTTGTTTATTGTTACAGCACACCACAACAGTTTATGTTTTATCAGCTGTGGGAATCAAATTTGCAAAGCCCAGGTGTCTAGGAATGGTTTTCCATCTCCCTCCAGGTGCAGAGCTGCTCTTGTGTGTTTTGTGCAAGGGCTGCTCAGCAGGTGCTCAGTGTTGGAGGTACGTGACTCCAAGGATTACTCCTGCACACGAGTTCTCTGACGTAACAGGAAGGAAACACCTTTGTGTGGCCTGATGCAAAGTGTGGAATTGCTGCTCAATATCCACATGAGGTGGAGGGAGAGCCTGAGGCTCAGGAGCTGTGACCTCCCCACCACTACTGATGCCATGTACAACTGCTGTGATGGCTTACCTGGGCAAACCCTGCTGGGTGGGCTCATGTTCTCCATCACAGAAACACTCCCTGGGAGGAGATTCAAATCAATAGGAGATTTTCTTGTGTAGAAGGGTGTGGGAAGCCTCTATATAGCCTGCAATTGTGTTCCATTCACTCCTTTGCTGCTGGAGGTCTGTCCTGGAGATGCTGCCTGCTCCTGGTGAGGCCCAGAGGAGCTGGTGCAGCAGCCCACACTTGGATGTGGAGCTCTCCTGTGAGGCCCTCCCATCCCTGATACACATGATAGCTCAGTGGGGAAGTGCATGTTCTTGGCTCTAGTTTCAAATGTTCAAACTTGTTAGATGGGCTTAGATACTTAGATTACCAAAGTGAAAATAGAAGAGAAGGAGGTTAGCTCAGTACCCTGCACAAGGGAGGTGAGTGACTAATTGAACTTGCTGGGACTGTTGCTCCAGCCCTGACTGGGACCTGAAAAGCTCTTCTCCACCCACAGCACATATAGTTCAGCCTAGTTCCTTGAGGCAGTGCAGCAGCTGGAAGTGTCTGCCCTCCTGCATAAAGAGGATGGAGTTATTAGCTGAATTTCATGGGCTTGTGCTCATGTGTGTTTTGCTCTTTGGCAACTGAGACTTGCCCTGCTGGTGGAGGAGAGAGCAGGCTTGTCAATCACTGCTGCCTGACAGAACTATATGGAATACTTGGAGTCTGGTGAGAGATCAATTACAAGTAAAAATTCTATTAAAAAGAATTCTATTTTAAAAATTTCTATTTTCTTTGGCAAAACAGTTCCCGTAGAAAATCCTTTGACCATTAAATAAATTGGTTACTCTTTTCTGCAAAATGAGAAAAAAACATCTTTGCCCCTCTGATGTAAAGAGATAAGGAAACAGATCCTCTCTGATTAACTTTAAATCTTGAACTTCCTAGTAGGTAAGACACTTTACCTTCCTCTACTTTGCTTAACCTCCTGGCAAATTCCTCACTCAGCAAAAAAAATTTTTTTTTTCAGTTTTAGTCTCTTAGACACTTGAAATTCTAATAGTTGCATTGTGTAGTATGGATGAACTCTCAGCAAGACTATTTTTATTTTTAATTATTGGCAAGTAGAAAGTGGAGGAAATATCTCTATTTTTAAAGATCTATCCTGCATGATTGGGATCAGGGGAGAAATAGGATTTGAGAATAACTGGATCTTAATCTTGGAAAGTAACTAGCTTTTCAGCTTGCTTATCAGGAAAGTAAATTCAGTGTTTTCCTTTGTTACAGGTGTGTCATTCAGAACATTCTGAGTAATGTGTTTGCCACTAGAAAGACCTTTACCCTATGACTGTGACAAATTTGAAAGAGGAAGAATTAGGCTGTGCTCATAAGCTTATGGATATTAAAGATGAGTGACATGGGTGTGCAGTAAGAACTTGTCCCACTAGTGTAATGAGAGATTGCACAAGAGACCATGAAATTTAACTGTGCAATGAAGGCCCTGCTCTAAGAAAAAACCCTGTAGACTTAAGAATAGATTAGTCTTTGAATGAAGTCTTACAACTATAAAATATTGCAATGTTTACCAAATGAGTAAAGAGATTCATTCTTCATTGTCTGAATTGTCAGAGTATACTCATGGAGAGAGGAGATTGGAGAAGGAGGAGGAACTCTATTAGAAGCTGCAATAAAAGCAGCAGTGTTACCAGGGGCAAACTAGTTACTCATTAAGCTTGTGGGAAAAGGAAAAGACATGGTATGAAACCAGATTTATTAGACAGACAAGACTGGAAAACATGGTAGATGTGCTGGTTTTGAATTGCAGATTTCATTAACCCCATGATGGCCAGGAGGGCTAGTTCCAGTGCTCACCAGCCTTTGGTGGGGATGTAGGACTATAGAAGGAACTTGTAATAAGCCTTTGAGCATTCTATATGTAATTTTGAGCTTTGTGTCATAAGGATCTCTAGCTTCTGTATAGCCCCAGGACAAGGAGTGTGTAACAGCCATGCTGAAATACTAGGCTGCATTTAACTTTTGTACTTATCAGATATGAAGAGTATGAGTAAGGTCCTCTCACTGTGCTCCACAAGCACCAGAACAAAAATTTCAGTCCAAAAGATGTGATTTCTTGCCCTGCCACCTTGACCTACTTGAAGAAAAGCCTCCATATACCATGTGCCAAGTGCCTAGTAATTGTCCTGCAGACTTTGCAATCTCTTGTTATTTATCCATGATAACAGAATCACAGAATGGGTGAGGCTCAGCCTCCCTACTCAAACAGGGTCATTCTGAAGCACATGGCACAGGATTGTGTCCAGATGGTTCCTGAATATCCCCACTGAGGGAGGCTCTGCACCCTCTCTGGGCAGCCTGTTCCTGTGCTCAGTGACTGCACAGTGAAATTCTTCCTTATGTTCAGGTGGAACATCTTGTTTCAGTTTCTGCCTGTTGTACCTTGTCCTATTGCTTGGTAGCACTGAGAAGAGTCTGGATCCATTCTCTCGACACCCACCCTCCAGATACTTAAAGATATTGACGTGGTTCCCTCTCAGTTGTCTTTTCTTGAGGCTGAACAGGCCCAGCTCCATCAGCCTTTTCTCATTAGAGAGATGCTCTGGTCCCTCAATCAACTTTGTCTCCCTGCACTGGACTCGCTCCAGGAGCTCCATGTCCCTCTTGTACTGTGGAGCCCAGAACTGGGCACAGCACTCCAGATGTGCCTCAATTTTCATTTACAAACTAGCAATGATTTAAGACTTACAGTTGAGATTTGTAAGGAAGAAGGCAGGGAGGAATTGAAGAAAATGGATCACCTACAATGCAATATATGGAGATCTTGAGGAGCAGGATTTTGGGATACTTAATTACAGTGCCATCCTCTTTGAGACAATCTATGATCTGGCCACAAAACTTGCTACCTGGAAACTGCATCTACAGGTTTTGTACTGTAACATAGAGCTGACTCTTCCTGCCTCAACCATACTAATAGATATAGAACCATTAAGGCTGAAAAAGACCTCCAAGATCATTGAGTCCAAACTTTGATCTGATACTACCATATCAACTAAACTATAGGATGAAGTGCCATTTTGAGTCATTTCTGGAACCCTTCCAGGGGTGACTCCACCACTTCCTTGAGCAGCTGTTCTGATGTTTGACAAGTCTCATGAAGAAATTCTTTCTGATGTCCAACCTTCTCCCTTGGTGCAGCTTGGGCCTTTTTTCTCTTGTTGTGCTGCTTGTTGCTTGGGAGAAGAAGCTGAGCCCCACCTGGTTACACCCTCCTTTCAGAGCATTGTAGAGTGATAAGGTCTCCTCCAAGCCTCCTTTTCTGCAGGCTAAACAACCCCAGCTCCCTCAGCCACTCCTCCTATGATGTTGCATTTAAAAGGGAGCCTGCATTAAACCCCAATTACTGCCCTCCCACTATCCAGTTTTTCTGGTAGATAAGGTGATAATTCTGTTTCATGTGTGGAGATGCTGAAAGAAAGAATGAAAAATGAGATGGTTTTGCTGGAAAACTTTTGCATAGATCTCTTATAAAAGAGAAATATATTTTAAAATTCTTTCCTGCCATGTGCTAGCAGGACAGGAACATGTACCTACCAAACTTCCTTCTTTTCCATAAGATCTTTCAGAAGTCCCCCCTCTAACTGCTTCATTATATTTTTTATTTTCTCCATTTCTTATTGCATATTTTCTGTGCATTTCATACCGTTGACCTTGCAGTGGTGCAAGTGGTGCCTCCTTCCTGCACCAGGTGCTGCTCGTGTTTGCAGAAGCTATTGGGCTGAACATAGGCAGGCTGCTTATTGGCCTCTTCTCTGGGCCATTTTTAACTACTTTGTCACCACTACTTTTCCTTTGGAGCCTTTGGAGCCAGAGGACACAGCCTGAGCTTCCTTGGAGCTGAATTGGTTTCTGTGAATCTCCAGCCTTCTACTTCCATGTGCAAGGGGCAATAGAGGAAAACTTCCTGAAGCTCTTGTTGTGGTCAAAATATAACATGGTCAAGAGCTCTGCAGGATAATGTAACTACTTAAGAAAGCATGGTCTGGTTCAGAGAGCAAGAAGTACATGGGGCCCTGGGGAAGGGGGGAATGGTAGACTTGCTATATGAACTTGGGTAGTGTAGATGAGGGCTAAACTACAGTTGAAAGGCAGAATTTCTAAAATGGAGGCAGGAAGGAAGGTCTAAGCAATCGTGTGCTAGGAAATTACCATGTCAGAGCTAGAGTGAAGCTTTTGAAGCTGGGTATCTGAGCCCCCCTTTGTGTTTGTATCGGGCCTCATGAGTAACCTCCATTCAAGGGAGCTTACTGTTCAAATAGTCCTCCCTCTCATCCTCTGGCTATTTCAATTACCCAGCTGGGAAAAGGGAGTAATACCCAGATTAAATTATTTCTGACTGGGGTTACAGAAGGAGCAGAGAGAACCAAATCTACTTCTCCAGAGATCTTGGAAACCTGGAAATCACCTCTCTTCCTGCCATTAACAAATATCTCTAAGGATAAATCCTGATATTGTCTGAATATAATTGAAAATTAACCATTGAAAATTAACTACTTTGAAGTACAAACCAATGCTTTAAAGCAGGATAGAGAAAATGATTATGAAGTTGGAAGTATTCAGTGAAAGACAGAATACAGGTAGACCTGAACTGAATCTTCCACCTCTAGGACAGCACTACCATGCCAGGAGCACCAGGGGTGTGTAAGGGACAGAGGTAAAAGATTTTAATGACTCTTGAACATTATCCAACCTATTTCACAGAGAAGTGTCTGCTAGGAAGCTGAATTAATGAGGTGATTAGCAGGGAGCCATGCCAGTTTATAATTTAACTTTCACTGGAATTCTTACCTTTTCACAAGCAGTTAAATGCTGTGTTGAGGTTGCCCCATTACACCTCAGTGGTGATGAGACCCTCTTCCTGCATGGTGATTTCTGTGTAACCCTTTCTCTCTTCACTGGAAGTCTGCTCTGTGCTCAGTGTAGCTGGCTTTAGAATTCTTCAGGGTTTTAAAGAGAGAAGTCATGCTGTCCAGCAAGACAAACTGCTCTATTCTAGAGCTTTGTTTGTCTAAGAGGTGGAGCTGCCATAAAACCATGCCCAAGCAGTCCTGTGCAAGTGTACTACAGTTAACAGATTCTGCTGCTTCATAAATGTGTTCAAAAAGCAAAGCATCTAGTTGGAGCAGGAATAATAACTGATAACTTGGGAATCCTCACAGTCCCCTGAACCTGCCAGCTTTGAAACCTCTTTGTCCTCTGGTTCTGGCCTAACTCCCACTACAATTACCACCCCAATGATGCACAGAGTGCTTCTCTGATGGCAACAGTCCTTAGACTTTGAGAATTGTAACAGGGATGAAATTTTATTAGACTCGTGATCTAATAATGAATCTCACAGTATTTTTAATATCAGACTGAGGAGAACAGACCACCCCTGCAATTTTCTTTGCCTGCTGGAGGAACCCATCTCTTGGATTTGCATCATGGTAGCAGAATTCAGGAAACAAAGCGTAGGCAAGGCTGTGTCTGTCATTTTCTCACTTGTTAATTCTCTCTTACCCAGAACTCTCAACAGAAGAATATTACAAGTGGCAAACAGGGCTTTAAATATAGTGTGCTGGAGTCTTGGCAATTGATAAAGTGGATAAAGTATCTCATTGTGGAGATCCCACCACCTCTGAAGTGACACAAAATAGTTCTGACTGAAGGCAGCAATCCACTGCCTTTCAAATTATGACTGTGAGGCAAAACTTAGATCAGAAATCTGTTGAGTATCTAAATGCATTTAAGTACATCTCATTTGGCTGAACTTCAGAAGCTCACAAGCAATAACAAGTAACTTCAGGTAATGGCTGTGCTATCAGATCTGAGTGTGAAGGTTGAAACACACCTGACTCTGGGCAGCCGAACACTCATTCTCTCTCTTCTTCTTCCAGGTGAAGAAGATTGCAGCAGAATATTATGATAACCTCCCACATCACCAGTCCTGGATTCGAGTTCTGTGGGACTTTGTTTTTGATGACACTCTTGGTCCTTATTCAAGGGTTAAGAGACTGTGCAAGCTGGCAAAGGAAAGCTAACGGGGCAGCTCCTCCTGCTTCAGTGGTGTGTGTTTGTTCATTCTCATGACTTCAGTTTTCTGCAGAAATAGAAGGATCTTTGTGTGTTCTGAATTGAAGTTGGTGCATGCTGCTTATGCCAAGAGGATGGGTGTGAAAATGAAGCAATTTTAGACAACCGATACTTTTAATAAAGGATATTTGTATATGCAACCCTCAGAACCTAGATTAGAGTGAACTGTGATTAGGTGAACCTTTGATCTAGGCTTAGAATTAACTTCCTAGGACACATGTGCCTAAGCCTGAGTTTTAGCTTTGTGGGGGGAATGTTTGTTGTGTGTTATGTGTGAACATGTGTGTGTGTGTAGTTCAGGACTGGTTTCTCTTGGTGCCAGATTGGAGTAGATGCTCTGTGTGCACAGGACTGTGGAAGCAGGGAAGACTGGCACACAGAAGTAAATGATACTCCCTGGAAACACAAGGGTGCTTTTATCTCAATGTCTTGTCCAATCTAATATCTTCTGATAATTGCTAATAGCAGAAATTTTATATATGCAATGGAATATGTTTATATTTTTGTACATCTGTAAGATTATTTCAGGATGCTGTTTGATCTTTATTCTAGAGCTTTCTCTAAACCTTTTTTGAATGAATTGCTATTCTTGGGATATAATACTATTGCTAACTGAACTGTGGCAAGGAAAAATCCTTTTTTTAGAGTTCCACCTACTTCCTGATCAGCAGCATCGATGTGCCTCTGAGGAACTGGGTGGTCCTTTCTCACTCACCATTTCAAGAGTATTCATAACTTCATGTATCTCACTCTTTTCCCTACTGTAAGGGGAAAAGGAGAGGTTCTAGTTTTAATTTTTCCTTGCCAAAGCTATTAGCATTCCTGGTCATCTTTCTTGGTCTCCCCTATATTACACCCCTTTCTGGGCATGGGAATTAGGAGTACGTGTCAGTGGAGACATGGAGGTGTCTTCATCTTTGTGGTGGTATTTCTTCCTAGCTGCTTTCAGAATAATGGGAATTCTTTTCCTCTGTCATTCAAGGGGCACAACTTGACATTTGGGAAGCACACGATACTCCAGCTATGCAAAATTGCCTCTGGTGGTGTTAAGGGCATGTACCTGGAACATGGAGATGGGGTCGTTTCTCTCTCTGAATCTCTTTCTTGGTGCTATTGACATTAACCTTCATCTCTCATTTCCACCCACTGGCATACTAAAATCTTCCTGCTTGTCCTCTCCAATTATAAACTCCTGGCTATCCTCAAGAATTCTGTATCATCCAAAACCTAAATCAACATAACCTTTCTACAAGCAGCACAATATCTTGGGAGTCAGGAATTCAAATGCCATCTAGTAAATTTCCTCTACCATGGAAAGCTGGCAAATTATTTCTGTCCTTACAAAGTGGTTAAAAGAGAGAAATTATAATTTATATATAATTGCCCTGTAGCCCTCTAACAGTTTGGGTTTTTTCTTCTGGAAATCCGTGGCTGCAACAAAAAAAAAGATTATTGTGCAGCGTCATTGGTCCCTCAGAGTATCAGACCTGGCAAGCCTGATTTCCTCACTGAACACGATTTTGTTCCTTCCTTCAGCAGCACTGGATCCAGGGAGCCAATCTGTCTGTTCACTGGGCAGCTGAGCTAACCTGCAGCCATTTGGGTTCCTCCTTCATTTCCCCATTCTCCATTTTTCTCACCCATGTGATTTTGGCAGTTGGGTAAATAAATACCCAGGCTTGCTCAGCAGATCCTTTGTAACACAGGGGCTGAACATCAGTTTATTTACTACCACTGTTTTGTGCTTTTGGATAAGAAGAGCAAGAATGAGTCTTCTCCCAGCACTTCAGCCTCTACTGATCCCTCAGTGATGAACATACTTAAGACATTATATCTGAATTATTAAAGCTGCTTTTCTCCCAGAGGAAGAGGTGCTGCTGTATCAGTGCTCATGTCAGGGAATTTCAGATTTTTATTAATTTACTTCAGAGTTGCTGGCACTCTGATCACATATTCAATTTCCTGTGTCTTTAGCAGTTGTTCCTCAACTCTCTTGTCCAACTTAATAAGTTAATATAAAAACCACAATAAAGATTATGCTAACTTCCTCAATATGACTGCTGTCCTTATCCTCTTTTATGAGTGACCTTGTGCTGCAGTTCCCTTACTCAGCTTTCATGATCTGGTCACCCATTTGCTGTGGACTACTAACCTAGCCTGACACAGAGGCTCTGGTGTAAGTGAGCCAACCAAAACTCAGCTGCTTCTTCACCTGCCTCCCATCAGTATTTCCATCATGGTCCCAGCTTGCTTAGCCTGGGCAGCCCCACATTCCTCCTGCTCAGCACTGTCCATCCCAGCAGGAATTGGCTGGAAGGATGCACTGCCTGCAGGTGTGCAGTGTGAGCTGAGTTCCAGCATTTGGGGTGCTGCTGGAGAAGGCTGTGATCCTGTCCTCTCCATGGGCACTTGTCTTTGCTACTACCAGTAATGTTGGCAGGAGGAGTTTTTTTAATAACCACAGGGCATATGGGTCTGAGTTAAAAGTGTGTTAGAGCTATGTAAAGTTTTATTCCTTTTGCTTAAAAATTGATCCAGATCTCCTTCATTGTTTGGGCACACTAAGGCTGTGGCAGGTGCTGTGTGATAGGAAGCATTGGAGAGTGATGTCCCCTTAGATTTCTGCTGTGTAAGATGCCTGTGGCCTGCCCTGTTGCAGTGGCTCCACAAGCCCAGGATGAAAGGACACCCTTTTCTGCAGAGACAGCTGGCAAACTGAATTACTGGCTGGGAGGAGAGAATCCTCTGGTAGTGCCACTACTGGAAATAAGCCACCTTGCACATCCTTGTCACTGGGGCTGAAGGCTGGGAATTGGCACAGTGATGCCAGGACTGCTCACCTGCCAAGCTCCACCTTCCACCCCAAACACTTTGCCCCCAATATTTTGTCCCTGTTCAAACTTCAGCTTATTATGTTGTAATTATAAGAGGCCTGCAAAGGTAATTGAAGAAAGTAAGAAAATCCCATTTACAGCAGCTAGCTGATGTTAACACAGGGGCATGCCATATCCAGGCTGTACAACATGGTTATTCCTGACCTTAGGCAGAATGCCACATTCCAAGGAAAAACATGAACCATGCCAAGCACCAACCTTCAGAACCTTAATCAGGATCATGGGACAGTTTCACAAAACAGATGTGATCTTGAAAAGCAGCAGTTTTGAAGAGTGCTTGCCATTATCAGGTATGCCATTAAATGGGTTTATAATTAGGAAATGCATGAGCTACTGTAAGAGATTTATGCAACAGATGATGCATACTGATGCTTGTCTGGGTTGCTCATACTGGGATAGCTCCTTCTTGTGGTCCTGGGGTGTTGCAATGTGGTGCACATCAGTGTCTGCTTGCTTTAGTTCCCATGTGGAAATCTTTATCTTGCTATTTAACCTCTCTCTTGCCTTCAGCTGGCATTAAACAACTAATAAACATCAGTCTCAGTCTGGAGCTCACTGTTGCATTAAACTCACATTTCTCCCATTTCTCCCATACTTAACCTACAGTATAACCAGACTCTGAAAAAGATTCATTTGTAAAAGGCATTTGGATTGCTTTGAAGAATGCTGAAGAACACCCCAAAACAAAACAGGTAACATTTTACAGCTGACTGCCAAACAGGATCCTTGCTGCCTCCTCTGCTGGGTCTCCTGCCTGCTCCACCAGCAATGGGACAATCACAGGCTCTCCTGGGCTGCTGCATCAGGCTCTGCTCCCAAAACCAATCCTCAGGGCCTGGCTTTTAAAATAAAATCTCTATGGAAGCCTGAAGAAATGAAGGGAACTTGGAAAATACTTGTCAGATTTCAATAGTGGAACTCCAATCCCTTGGCTTTTGCACAGGGTTACCAGAATATGGTATCAAGAAGACTGCCATGCAAAGCTTGCACCAGACTAAGTCAAGCAGAGATCCCCAGGATTGCTCTCAATGCTTTTATATTTTTCAGATTCTGTACTGCTTTAGTGTGTAGTTCTGAGCTTCATATTAAGGGATAGTAAGCTCTCTTTACAGAATAGGGAGACAAAACAATTCCTTCTCTAGCTGGGGACCAAGGACAACCAATCCAAATTTCAGGCCCAAGAGCATAAACAACATGGACTGAAGAGAGAAAAACAGAAAGGATGGGGCTTCATAACCTAAAGCTCTAACTGGACAATTAACTCCACTATGCAAATGGACCAGAACTTATAAAAGTGAGAGACCTCATGACCGGTCATCCATTTTTGGGACCATTTTAGGTTCATCTTGGGTGTAGCCCTGGCTGGGCTCTTGTGCTGCCCAAGGGTGTATCCATTGAGGCCTTTTAATAAATATCTACTTTATTCTTTAACTCTGTTTAGCCTCTGTTCTAGGTCAGCCTGGACAAGGCATCACTCTGGTGGGAAGAATGGCTGTAAAGGAAACAATTTCGTGCCTTGGATGATATGACTGGCTATGCACTGTTAAGTGTTCAGTGTCCTGTACCAGTAAAGCACAAGACCTGCACACCATTAACAAATGACTCCCCTTAAGTCCCTAGTCAGTAGTGCTGTGCCTGGGATTTCAGTTTGCATCCACCCAATACCTTTGCTAGCCTTGCTCTGCATGAACAAACACTTCACTTCTATTACTGCTAATCTGCAGGAGCACAGATGATGGGACCTGTGTATTTTTCAGTGGCAGCAGGAGATGTGGTGGCCTGAGAAGAGCCTCAAGCCACTGTCCTTCACTTGCTTTGGCAAAACATTGCTGAGGTGGGGGCAGCCTGCCTGCAGGACATGGTGCTCACCCCACAGGTGAGGGCCACGTCTGCCCGTAGGAGAAGGCATCAGCCACAGGAGACAGAGCTGCCACCCCACAGTGAGTCTCAATATCCTTCCTTTTACCACCAAGTGACACAGAAGTGCAGGAACTGAAGGGACAAATGAAACAAAGAAAGGCAGGGCCGTGTGGACAATTAACAGTTTATTACCAATATGAACACAGATACTGTGATGCACTGACGTACCATTTTTTAATATTGTGATAACTCTGAGACAAAGAACTTGTTGGCTGACAACTAACATGTCTCTTTCTTCTGGTGATGCCTCAATACATTTCTGTTGGCAAAGGATCTTCATTTACATTGCAGACTACTAGTAAAATTACTTTGAAGTCATCTATCAAAAGCAAATGGTTCACGTGTGTTCTTATCTACTACTAAAAAGAAAGGTAATACATTTAAATAAGCAAATACAAAATACAAAAAAGGCTGACAAATCCAATGTGCAGTGTCAGATGAAATCTAAAAAATCCAGAAATTTAAAATTTAATAATCTTTAGATTAAGACTTGTAAAATGAAGCGAATCCAAGGCAGCAGCAAGCTTCAAAGTGTGCTGAGTCTGCTAATAAAAAGGGTGTAAGAACAAAGACAGTGCCGGTGTCCTCTCCCACCATCTTGCATGACCTTGGTACACTTAGAAATGATCCAATCTTCCTAGCATTCTTAGTACCGTCCAAATGCTTTGCAATCATTATGTTGTACTGATTCTACTCAACTCCTGCCGTATGGCTGGAAAACCAAAGCAGAGAGTTAGTGCACAGTGGTACAGCCAGCGGGATGGACATCGCTCAGTGCAGAGGCTGCAAAAGTACGCGCCGCTCAAAGGATGAGTGGAGGGTAAAAGGATGAGTAAGGGTAAGCAGTCAGCTGCTGGCTTGCAAACTGCAGTACTACAGTGAGAAGGTGCGTCTGTGGTGTATGTGGATGCCTTGTTTTGCACTGGAATGAACTAGGGAGGCTCTGAGGGCCAAGCTGCTGGGACAGTAGCGTATGGACAAGGGGCTCTCCAACTGCAAACTGCCTCGGAGCTTTGTGAGCACACACATCTAGGGCAAGGGCACAGGGAATGGATTTTAGCTGTTTCACAGTCTCCTCTTTCTCCCCTTCCCTGTGAAGCTACGGTGGGGAGTGCAGGGTGTGGACATGCATCTTCCTATACCCTAATGTGGCCTTCAAATGGGAATTTTGCTGTGCATTTTAATAATGGCCCTGAAAAATACCTTCAGTTGTAAACTGCAGAGCAATTTATAAAAAAGTACTGATACATTTGGTACAGCTGCTGTACTTTCAATGTATTATAACAATATGTGGCTATTTGGAAAGCTGTAATTGAGTGAAGGTCCGAAAGAACTCTTCAAGCAAAGGAAACTACAGAAGATTTTTGGGAAGGATTTTCAGTTAGCTTCTTTTGTCCCCTCCTCATCCTGGACCTGTGTGGCCGGCAAGTTACAAGTGAATTTCACGCTTGCTGATTGTGATAAATTGATGTGCCATGGGCTACAGGCAGGCCCTTTCTCACCCTCCCAACCTGTGAGAAACACCAGCCAGCAAATTTCTCATAGGCTGGTGGCAAAAATGCTCATCAACAGCATAATAAAGGATGTAAGTGCAGTGCTATGGTCAGAGCTCAGATAAGGTGGATGCTTGTTCTTCAAATGTGTGTATAAATCAGAGCTGTTCAGAGAAGTCTGAAAACACCAGGGAACTCTCTGCAGTTCCTATCATCTTATCTATGGAAAATTAGTCATAAAGATGAGAAAAATAATAATTTTTCTCTTTCTTACCATCAATTATCTCCTCTTTCACTTTGTGTAACTCTCTTACAACTTCCTCCAATATTTCCTGATGAGACAAAACACAAGTCAGCTGCTCAGAATTTCCTTCTAACTGGTGGAAGAAAATGCAAGTTTAACATGGTTGTGCTTGTCCCCCAACTCCATTGCTGCTCAGAGCCTAGCACTGCTAACAGCTACGTCTGCACTCCCAGGCACGGATGCAGAGGATGCTGGCATATTTACTTGCACATTTCTGTGCAGGCATAAGGATGGAATAGCAGTGAGATTGTGCTCTCTTGCTGCTCACCAGCTAGCCCTTCCCTAGGCACCTGGTTGTAGAGGAAATCAGAAGACTGAACAGCCGTTTTGCTCGTACAGCGCATGCATGGGGGAAAATGGGTAGCTTGCCAAACCTCTAAAAGTGCCAATGACATCTTCACTCACCTGTTTCATCCGATCAAAATCTAAGGCATCCATAGCCACATCATTGCTGCTGCTCACTGGCTTCATCCTTGAGAAATGGAAGAAAAGCATAAAAAAGCTAGTCAGTTTCTTGCAGTGTGTGCTAAGCTGCACCCACCTGATGGTGTGGATGAAATCCACCCCAGAGCAGGAGCACCTGTGTACAAGTGCTGCTCAGGAACATTTGGCAGCCAGAGAGCAGCACTGCTCCTGTATGCACAACCTGACCCTCAAAGATGCTGTGAATTTGTTTTTTTTTTTTTTGTGTTGGGAATCTCAGTGATTTCAGATTAGAAAATGCTGAGGGGATAAAGCCCATTGAACACTGTGTTTTATTACAGCATTTGCAATTTGCAAGCTACATGTCTGGTTTTCCCTCACAGTCCTTTTTCTGTACAGCAGCTCTGTCCTGGCAACCTAGGCTTTCACTGGGTGCTAAAGTAATAGTAGGTTACAGCTTAGAAAAATATTATTGGGAAAATAATAACCCACTAATCCTTTCCTTGGAAGACTTCAGTGAGTCAAGTGTGGCTTGTTGATAGTGTCATGTATCACAGCCATTTTTTATTGACTCAGAAACAAAACCAGTCTGGCCTTAATGGCTAGTGCACCTGAGTGTTATCAGTCTTTCTGCATGGTATTAGTCAGTGGGCTGAGCCATGATGACATCTGATAAAATAAATTAAGGAACTAGAAGCCATTTGCCTTTCTGTTTTAATCAGTAACTCTAAAACATTTAAAAAACTAACTATGCTCTACAAAGGCTTCAAATAACTTTGCCATCATCTTTAAGCCCAGACTGGGGGCTGGTGGAGGTGCTGCTGCTCCTGAGGGCTGTTTGGTCTTGTAACCCTTCCTTGGGAAATCTTAACATGTGTCCTACCATCTCACAGCTAAGGGAGTTATGAAAGATCCAAATGCCATCAAACTGATGAGGAATGGAAACAGGTCACCATGGAGAGCTTTAGAAACCTGCCCTGCTTCCCCCACAGAAGTCTTTCAAGCAAGCACTACTACTACTGAGCACTACTCCAGGTGCTAAATTAGGAAACCATTTTTCCCCACTGAACTCCTCCTCCTGGGATGCAATGCCATTACAAAAGATAGCTACTGAAATGTGATGACTGCTTTAAATAGCCCAAGTTTCATTCCCATTTCCAAGGAGGAAGAATGGTCTTTTTCCATCTATTTGAAGCTCATGTATTTCCTAGAACCAACATGTTTCACTGGTTTTAGGAGAGCTGGCAAATCTATATTTTGCTATAGTAACACTGATGCATCCCTCTGAATGTTTGGGCAGAACATGTTACAGCATTTTAAACAAAGCAGCAAGTATGTGCAGATAGTTGCCATTGGCAACTTGCCTCTCTCCAGACTATCAGCACTGTCGTATGCCTAACAATGTAAAATAAGTGACATCTCTTTGCAGTAAATACTGAACATTTGTAAGCCTGTGTTCTACCTCCTTACTCAGCTTATCCATCCATCTCAGTGTCCAGTAACACTGGGTGCTCCTGGACCAGCAAGGGAAGCAAGCCTCTCTAGCTGTCCAACATCAAACCTAATCTCTGTGATTAAAAACATGGGTGCTGATCCTGAAGCTTGGCCATTCAAACTATTAGGTTTCTTGGCTTTTAACACCTGCTGGTTTCTGTACCCCATGTGTCTGAAAGATCTGTCTGTGGTGGGGCCTTTTTACATCTTGATTTTATTACCAAGTTTCACTCTCCTTTCTTATGCACCCACTGCGGTTGCATGGGTAGAAGAATAACTTCCCTTATCCCAGCTGCAAGCTCTTCAGATAATTTCTGCTTTTGCTTTTTAATTTCTGCAGAGGTTGAGCAATGAAAGCTTCACCTATTGGCAGGGTCACCATGAACCTGCTGTAGAGAGATGGTCCAAAATGTGATTTCCACATGGCACAGCACTGCCAGACCCGTGTCCCTGACTGACACAGACACATGGATGGTTTAAGTGCTGGTTCCAGCATGATTAACATCTATAATGCCCAAGGGAGCAGGGGGCTGCTTCCATGGAACAAAGCTCTGCCATGACACCTTCACACTTGGTGCAGAGACAGACAAAGCAGATTGCAAGAGAATGAGCAAAAGACGCGGCAGAAGACGAACACTAGTGCTGAATGATGGGATGAGCCAAAGGACAAGCCAAGACAGTAAGAAGCCAGGCAGTTAGCCAGTACCTAGAAGACACGTGGGATTGTGTGGGGCTCTTAGCTTCACAGCTCTTCACCACTGATGGATTTCTACAGCAATGGAATGAAACAGACATGAGTCGTGCGCGTGCCATGGGGACAGCGTGAGCATCCCGGCTGGGACACCCCATGCAGCTCACCTAGAAAGTAATGAAGATACAGGCTTCTCAACAGAATTGCTCCTTTCCCATGGCTTCTTCCCAGAGTCTGAAAAGCAAACATGAAAAGGCAGTTTATTATTTTTGCTCTAAAAATAAAAATATCCTGAAGTGGATTGTCTTTTACAGTTGCTTTCTTTCAGTGAGGATGAGGGACTTAGGAGAAGAACCAGGAAAATGAGACTGCTGAATGAGTGCATTTGCCTACATTATTGGGAAAGCATTAGCAAAAATCTGCTTAGTGATCCCTTTAATTAGGGACCACATAGTTAAACAATACTAAAAGGAAATGGAACTGGAACAGCAGGAGGAAAAGCATAAATAATTTCTATTAGGAAATACTGGCTAATTGCTGCAAGGCTTACTTTATTCAGTACAATATTTATTTATATATTACATTAAGAAGTCTTAAGTTTTCTGTCTGCATAGTTGGCAGAAAATGTGGGTGTATGTAAAAAAATGGCAGTTAGAGCCCACTATGCAAATCTCCACAGAGAATTTATTTAATGTTGTGTGCACTTCTAACACACAGAACATTCCCAAAAAGCTGTACTACATAACACTTGTTGCTGAAAGCACTTCATATCATCCCAGTCTCCTAAAATAAACTGTTGAAGAGATTTGACAATTTTATATACAAGAATTTGCTCCCCTGTGAGGTCCTGAAAAGATTACAGGCACTCCCCGGAAATCTCTAGATCTCATTTACATACACCTTTCTCCTGGCTTCCTCCCCTTCCCTTGCAAAGCACACAGGTCATGGCTTTGTTCCAAAAGGAAGCTGGAATGGTTAAATAGTCATTCCCCTGGGAGAGACTCTCAGTATGCATGAAAGCCAAGACTGATGCAGGGATGAATGTGAGTGCTTGCAGCTCATCTACTCAGATTATTTTAATTAATTTTAGGAAAAACAATTTAATCTGGGAACTCTCAGGATCAGCCTTATTGCAACAAACTAAATAGCAGTTTGACATCCGAACCCCAACTGTACAGATCAGGACATCTACACTTCAAAAAGTAAAATAATCCAGCTTTTTTCTCCTAAAAGATTTAGGTGTGTAATGTTGAAGATACAGATCCGCAGCTACATGTCTAACTAAACTGTCTTGCAATTTTCTTGACTGTGAAACATATAAAAGTCATAATTTCTTGCTGAATATAGTTTTTAAAACCACAGGTGTTTGGTAATTTTTCTGTGAGTTACTGTTAGTTTCTGCACTCAGAAGTAGGACAATGAATCCAGAGGCTAGAGGTGGTAGAAAAGACTAGATTAAGAAGACAACTACAATGCCAATAGTTCAACTTAATTAATACCTGATGAATTTTGCTGCTGCTGGGCAGAGCCTCGTGTACTGGTTGAAGGAGAGGTGCTAGCATCATCCTACAAAGAGACAAACAGGACATTACTGAGTTTTAGGGATGAAGTGCAGAGTCCTCTTCTACTCTGGAGGCAGCTGCAGCACATGTGGTACAAAAGCAAGTTTCCTCCCTGTCCAACAGGCACTGTTGCCAAGGTATGGGCTCAAGGCCATTTAAACTTTAACTTTCTCACACTGGATGGAAAAATACATCCTTTTTTATTTTAGTTAATGTGGACACCTTTTCGTGATTACACTCAACCACTCTTATCTCTATATACCAAATCAGGTGAAACCACTCTAAAGTGCTGTTGCCTAAATACAAACCATCCACTTCCCAAATTTAGAAACTCTCTGAGATGTGGAAACTGAGCCACCTAAAGGAACTGTTGCTACATCCCAGTCTGTCACCCCAAGACAGCCAGCAGTACCAGAGAGAGGAAGTCAGGTACTAACAGAATGTAACTTAATCAATCAGTACTCCTCTTAAGTAGAAGACTAAACACTTCATCAGAGATTTGGACTCTTTTATCTTGGATTTATGTGTGACAGATCATAAACCATTCATCCATATATTTGGCATGACAATATTATCTAGCAACCCTCAAAACATACTCAGGTAAAGCATCAGCTCTGCATTGTAAAATGGAATTGCACCCAGTTTGAAAGAACATGAAATATACTCAAGATACGAATTAAACAGATGCTCTCTACTTTTGTAAACAGATTGGTGCTATTAAAAAGTTTGATTGGTGATATAAACTAATGTAGACTTTCAGCAAGAGAGAATAAGGGACAGAAAGCAGAGACTGGCATTTAGAAGCTAAATGGTGCCTTTAGAAGCTAAATGGTGCCTTTCATCTCCAAGTGTATGGTTCAAAACCAGTTTTGGGGCAAGATTAAGAGCAATGGCTGCACACAGGGTTCAACGGGCAAATTCCGTGCTTGAAGCATGCCTTGGACAACATGCAGAAAATAGCTGCTTTTCTCCCTGAACAGTGAAAAGTGCTTATCCCTGCTCTTCCTACAAACCTTTTGGCTTGGGGCAAGACCTAGATTGTTTTAATGGACTTCCTACTGAATAGCTTTGGAGAGAACATCTTTCCACAGGAGATATGAGGCACACCGAATGCTCTATGACCTTGCAGCTGTGGCAGAAAGCCTTCACAAGGCTACTGGCTAGCAACAGCAATGCTGAGAGAGCAGCAGCCTGGAAAAGCACCACACTGGAAAGGACACAGTGCAAGTCCTGCCCTCTCCTAAAACAGAAAAGATCTTCCACACTTTACCAGTTCAACAGGTAGAAAAGTGTTTTCATCTGCATGTTGGACTCAGAGTTGTTGCATCAAGTTCAGTCTACAGACTGAGTCAAATAAAACCACTTGTATAATTGCTTTTGTGGAAGAGAAATGTTCCACTTTGTGGAAATCAAAGTTCCCCAAAGCTGTCCAAGTTCTATCTCAGTTTAGTGTACCTATCATGGTCACATATTTTGACCATGATCTAATGGTTAATACATAATTTTCCCTTCTTCCACCAGGCACGTTCTCTGTGCACTCTGGGGTCTGAAGGGAGCTGATTCTTGCTTTGCATGGAGTCTGGAAACCTAAATTTAGATGCAGGGCTGATGGTCTACTTCAGCTTAGCTCAAGCCTCAAATATAAAATAAGAAACATGAACTTTATCTCAAGTTAACTTGCCAGAAGGTTCAGTGCACCTTCTTACAGAGCAATAACCTCTCACTCCCTACAACACTGGGATTAGACCATGAAATAGAGCTCATTAACCTGGTTTAGACAGTGAATGAAATATTAATAAAACAGCTGCTCTTGTTTGTAGGGTGCTGTTCCCAGGAAAGGCGGGAGCAGTTACATTTGGCTTTGGATAGAATGTGCACATCTATCCCTGGATCAGCACTGCAGTTATTGCCTGCCAGACAGTGAATGAGCACAGGGCTTTGGCTTACAAGGAATCTGCAAGAGCACAGCAGGGAGGGAGGAGTGTTTCACTTACATTTTGGCTTTCCTCTTCCTTCTTGTCAGCTGGCTTGTCTGACTGTGACGCTGCTTTCCTCCTTTACAAAGAAAAGGAGATAGGACACAGTCAACCCTCTAGAAACAACCCTCACAGGAAGACAAGATTCAGGCTTGGGTGGGAGTTACTATTTCTTTAGCTCATCTCAGGGAACATAACAATGGCTGGATGTGTTTGGTTGTGTAGGGCTGGGGTGGAGGTGAAGAATTCAGATCCCAGTGATACAGCTCAGAGAGAGGGGCAAAATTATGAGGTGGTGCTTAAGAGAGGAAGGAGCATGCAGGGTGTGGAGCATAAAGAAATGTGATGAAACAGAGGGAGGAAGCAAAGCTGAGTATGAAACTGGGTGAGAAAAGGATGGCATCTCTCAAGGATTCAGGAAATCCTGGGTCCTATGCAGGAGGAACAACTCATCCCTTTTCAGGGGCTTCTGAGGACCAGCCCTGCCACAGCAGGAGGCTCAGGTGGGAATTGCAGTGACAACACTGCTGGCAGCCAGCTCCAGTGTCACTTTGTCACCTGTCCTACATCCCACATCCCCGATCCTGCAAAGAGAAAGGGCTCAAGCAGTGCTCCCACATGATGGGAAAACTGTCCAGAAAGTCCTTCAAGCCAGGTTCACTCTCACTGGGAGAGATTGGGCACCATTTCTGCTCAGCCAAGACCCCTTCTTCCCTCCAGGTGGGAAAGCTCCGGCTGAATCAGGAAACCAGCCCATCCACCTGGTTTCCAAGTGCCTTTGGTGAACAACAGGAGATCATTTTTGTCTAAAAATCACTTCAAAGGCAGCAGAGCTCCTGAGCCTTGTAGTCCCGGGAGTGTTGGTGCTGCCTGCAGAAGCTGAGTGAGGACCTGAGAACCACACTCATTTCTGCTTCCCAAGGAGGGCCAAAACTCTCTGAGGAGTAAGTGGCAAAGAGCTGCAATTCATCCACTGGGGAAACTGGACATGACAGTAAACAAAGATGTTAGTTGTTTATTTTAGAAAAATACATGATAAAACTTCTTAGGTATTAGACAAACTGGATGATGAAAAGAAAACCAAATTCTTGATTTTTAAGCCCTATTTAAGCCCTTAAATAAACATTACTCCAGTGGGCCAGGTGCTGAGGCCCTAGAAATCCAATTTCCCATTTTAGACCATTAGGGGAACTGCAGCTCAAGTCTCCACGTGGACTTTGGTTGTGCTGAACTTTACCCTTATCCACCTGTGAACACTTCCCTTAGCAAATGTTTTTTAAACACCAATCTGACAGGTTTTTCATTTAGTCTTGGTTCTGAAGTGAACAAAATTCAACTCAGGAAAAAAAATATCTCAGGAAGCACTAAGAAAGGCCTCACTGGATACACAACTTGGAGGATTTGATTAAAATTTGACAAAAAACTGAACAAACTGAGCAGTATGTATCTGTAGGACATAGTGCTCTGTGGGAATTATTTTCATACATTTAATTGCATTAATAATTTCACTAAATCAGTAATTTTTTTTTGTCTTTCTCTAATATTTACTTGATTTTTCAAACAAAAAGAAGTTGTAATTATTATAAATCTAAGTGAGGGAAATATTTGCCAGGGTGAGAGACCAGTGTTAGATTTATGTCTGGCAACAAACTTAACTGGGCTGAGAGTGACAGTGGTCTGTGGGTTCATTATTCTGTTTGCACTTTAGTCTTGAAGCAAAGGGCTGCTCTCACAGGGCCCACTGAATCTAGAGAGTGGTACTTTATAGCATCTCAGCTCCCAGAAATGTTTTCCTCCATTAGTTACTGAGCATTAGACATATTCCCTGTTTCTGAGCATGGGGTTTACTGCTCAGAGAAGGGCCCCTGAGATCCCATGCTCATAACTCTGATTTCTGTACTGAAAATGCTCAATTTAAAACCAAACTAATAATTTTTTTACCTTCTGATAATAGTAGGCAATCTGAAACACAGTGCCAGGTTCTTCCTTTCCCTATGTCATCACACATAAAAAGGAATTTGCAGCCAAAGGAAATCCTCTCAGTATCAGCTGAACAGCATGTGCCCAGACTGCACCCTTGAATGGCACTTGTGTATTTCCAGGTACCTCCATGGCTTTGTGAAGCAAAATTTAGGGGATAACTCTGTTGCTATCAGGTCCCTGGGAAAGGATTTGGAGCTCAGTTATTTTCAGAGTAGAGGTAGCACAATGCTTATGGCAGTGCAAGTGCTTTTGTCAAGATACCAGGGAAATTCCACTCTAAATACCTGAAGACACAAGATCCTACTGACAAAAGCTGTACTGGAGTACATTTTAGACCAGGACCACACAAAGTGCTGAATTTCTATGTCCAAACACATGAGATGCCCATCCAGCTTGCTTGCTTGAACAGAGCTAGTTACCCCAGCATCACCAAACCTTACTTTGCCTGTAGACAACTTCCAGTTAGGGAAGGTCATTCTTGATTATAGAGCAGGCCAAGAACCCCTAAAATTTATTAAGAGCTGTCAAGCTATTTTAGTTCTGAAAAGAAAGAAAATTATCCATTTGCTATTTTATACTGCAGGGAACTTTTTAGTGCTGTGTATTTATTTAGTACTTTTCAAAGGATTTAACAAGGATTTTCAAAGAATCCACCGCCTATGTTCAGAATTGCTTCTGAAATGAACTGGACATGGAGGAAAGTTGAAATCAGACCTTTTGAGCTGAGAACTGTCTTTATACTAAGACAACATTATTTAAAAGCTCCATCTCTGTGCACCCTATAGCTTCACCTACCCTTCATTATTTTATTTATCCTTTTCCTTCACTATTTGCAAGTTTAAAAAACTTAGATCTAAAAATATAGCATCTAACACTTGGGAAAGGCAGCCTATTTTCCAATGCAACACCTTTCGCATTAGAAGTTGGGCAATACTGGTGACCAACATCTGCAGGACCTGTCAAATCGCAAGGAAACACCCACTGCTAACCACAAAAATGACAGTGCCTTGTTCCACAATTTGCTGCAGATCTCATGGGGCTTACTAGAGGTGTAAGTACAAACCTTTTTGCCAGTAATTTATTCATTTCTTCCATTAGTCCTCCTCCGCCTCCTCCGCTACTTGTTCGATTGGCATCGCTCTTAGAGACCCCACTGGGGCTGGACCCTCCTGAACCATCTTCTGGCTTAAGAGAGAAATCAAGATTGGAATTAATGAAAGGCTTGCTTTACAACCACACCCTTAATAATTAGTTTTCCCAAGTGTTAGGAACAGCAATCACAATCACGGCCTGAAACCAGAGATAGGATGTGCTCTGCCTTGGGAGGAAGACCCACAGGAATATTACTGAAACCAAGACAGATCTGGATGATGCAAATATATGGGGAAATTATTAAAAAACCCACAGTGCTGCTTGCTCATAATTATTTTTATGCATGGTTAAGCAACCTTTACCTAAGTAGATAGCTACTGACCAGACCTCAACAGGCTACACTGGTTTTTTCTGTATGTATAGTGTAGTTTTAACCACTTAAAACAAGTGAAAACACTAATGCATAGTACAATGGTGGACTATGTGGAAGTAGTGAAACCCTGGCAATGTGAGAAGTCACAGCCATTTGCTAACTCCTATGTTCTGAAGAGAGCAAACTCTACCCAACATTTCCTGCTCAGCTTCATTTGCACTGCAAAATCCCATTTAGAGGTTCACCCTATGGTCGGCTGAAGTATGTTCCACCATGTCTCACTGTGTGTTTGCAGACCATGACACCAAGCTGTGCCAGGCTGTCCTGCAGCAGAGCAGAGCCCATTGTGGGGTCCCAGTGGCACCTCCTTACCCGCTGGACTCTCCTCAGTTTGGCACCAGCCAGAGCTGCTGCGAGCCCTGACACTGACCCATCTTCAGCGCCGGCGCCCTGGCCCACGCCCGCCGGCAGCGGCGGCGGAGGCGGCGGCGCAGCTCCCATGGGCGGCGGAGGGACCGGGGGGGGCGGCGGAGGTGGGGGCCCCCCAGATGAAGCAGGGATCACAGCAGCACCACTGGGGTGGCCAGGAGGAAGTGCTGGGCCTGAAATGCAGAGAACAGGAATTAGGTGTGAAGCACGATCCCCTCCAGCCCATAGACAAGGTCACGTCCCACTCCCAATGCCATGGCCTGACTCCAGGACAAGGGGCTGATGCAAGGGAGCACCAAGCATGTGAAGAGGTGCTTGTATCAATGGTCAGCCAGCTACAGTCTTGTGCTCCTGAGAGACCCTGTCACTGGCAGTCTTTTCCCTCCTCTCCTCCCTGGCTGGGCTGATGTTTCATTCTGTGTCAGAATCAGAACACAGACACTGCTTCCCAGTTCATTAGTGGCACATTCTTCTCCTTCTCCCACAGCTTTCTATATGGAGATAATAAACTCCATGGACTTTGGTTGGCATCAGCTTTTCAGGAGAATTGTGGGCTAGTGACACATCCTCCCTTCTGTCATGCAGAAGGCGTGCGGCCTCAGCCAGTTGCAGACTCCAGTTCCAAGTACCCTGAGGTTCTGCAAAGCTCCTCTCAGCAGCAGCTCGTTGGATGGGCTGATGGTGGTAACTCCATTGCAGTGTTTCACCTGTCTGTAACAGGTCAGCTGAAAAAATAACACCTCCCCAAGGGTATTTCACCATGCACACTGTCAGAACAGGCTGCTCTAGGTATGTATTCACAGCTTCAGCTGTTCAGTGTTACTTTGAAAGACAGGTGGGTTTTGTCTGAGAAATATCTGGAAACCATATTTAACATTAACAGCTTGTTTTTCTTCTTATCTAGTTTTTCTTATAATATTGCCTGATTTCTGTGGTTACTTCTGCCATTATTTCACACTCCCAATTCCATTCTTGAAATGAACCATAGCTGCTGTTAGAAATACTTTAAACATTTCAAGCCCTCTTTCGTTCATGAACATAATAGTTAGTAATTCATTGTGGGTATATTTAATTGTAATTGCAAAACTACACCCACCTAATTAGAGGGCAGCCTCAGGCAAAAATTGAACTGAGTCAAAATAATGGAGTGATGTGAGTTTAAAATAACTGTATTGAACTAAGTGGATTTCAAGGACTTGCATCAGCTGAAGGACTAAGCCTCCACTGGTTACAGTAATACTTTTAGCAGAAAGTAAAAGGAAATGTCTTAGTTTTCCTCCTTTTCCAGGCACACCACTTTAGCATTATATGTGGTTATAAATCTAAATAGATCCAAGTCACAAAACATATGCTCTGAATTGCAAATTGCATTGCTTGCAAATTGTTCTCACTCCACAGGCTTCATTTTAGATAGGCATGAGAAATCAAGACCATATTCAAAGTGGCCAAACCCAAAGCCCAGCCCTTGATCTGCCTTCAATGAGAAAGGTTTGCTGGAATAGTTACAGTGACAAGCCCAGAACTATACATGCAAGAACATAGTTTAACTATACATACCAAGAACAGAGTTTCCTGAATTAAATAAATTGCACAACCACAGGGAATTCTGGCTGTCTTAATCAAAATTCATGCTCTACGTTTCACTTGTAACAGAAATACCACTTAACAAAAAGAGTAAAAATCACAACTTCTACCAATATTCCTACACAGACAAGAAACCTACCACAGACCTGGCCTTCAGCTTCAGAAGAGCCCATCTGCTATGTTTGGCCCAGCTGAAAATAGGTTCTATATGAAGGTCTTTGAAACAATTTGATTCTGCTGAATGACAAAAATCTCAGTCTGGGATAATACCGTAGGAATATGCATTGCAACAACCCAGCTACAGGGTTCTGGTTCTGTAATTCTTACTTTTTGCCTGGTCCCTGGACTAGTCTGGAGTGATTTTGATATTTTTCCACCCCAGTTTCAGAAATCACATACAGCAGCAGGAGCAGCTTTGGGTCTCTCAGCCCTTGTTCTTCTGGTCAGGGGCAGTGCCAACCAGGCTTTTTGAACAGGTGACAGCTGAGGCTTTACACATGTCACAACTCATTCAAAGTCAGTACTTACTCAAGAGGGCAATGGCTGATGATGTCATGTAAGGAGGGGTCCTCCTGGGCAAAGCCACCTCAGACACAGCAGCGTGAGGGGGAGGCAATGGAAGACAGTGTGACACGGGCTGGCACCACGGCTGGGCAGGACAAGATGGCAAATGGGAGGATGGGGAGGGAGCCTGGCCGGAGGAGCTGGGGGGGCTGGCGATGGTGGGCAGCGGGGAGCAGGGTGCAGCTCCTAGGTGTGGGAACAAGCACCCATCCACACTTTTCACCTGGGCTCCAGGGGGGCCTAAAGCAATTTGTTCCTCAGGACGGCCGTTCAGGGGTGCATTTGCTGAGGTCTCCCACCCTGCTTTATCTGTGGGTGCCTTGACCCTGTCAGGTGGGACAGGAATCACGGGCAGGATGGTGGGACCACGAGGCTGCGGGACATCACTCCTCTGCAGAGATGGTGCATTTGTGGCAGAGGAAGAAGAAGACTGAGAAGAGCAGGAAAGAGAGGAGCCCCTGAGAGGCTGGTGAGAGGGAAAGGGGGGAGGATGGAGAGGCGGTGGAGACAGCGAGGTTCTCCTGATGCCTGGCATGACAGCCCTGCCATTTGGGCAGGGAGGAGGGGAGGAGCCCGGGGCTGCTGGCAGCTCGGAGGCCGAGTGCCTGTGCAGGAACTGCGGGGGCTCTCTGGCTCTCCCCTGGGCCAGGAACGGGGACTGAGCAGCAGCGGGCTCGGGGACAGCGGGTGCTGAAGAGACAGCGCTGGCCTGAGCCAGGGGCGGCAGCACAACACCAGGGGCAGGAGCAGTGCAGGGACCAGAGGCAGGAGGAGGAGACTGGGGATGAGAGGGGGGAGAGCATAGGCTTGGTTGGAGGGTGGAAACTAAAAGAACAGAAAAGACAAAAGAATAAGGTGGGTACGCAGGAAGGAACGAAACCAAGGCAAAGTGGAACGGAGGAAAAGGAACCGTGAAGTAAACGCAAACAGAAACTCAAACAAAGCCAAGAGGAGATGGTGCAGGCACCACCTTGGGGATTTCCAGCCTTCAGCAGAACTGGAGGGGTGTGCAGAGCAGAACCCTGGCAGCACGGGATGGGCTGCATGCTCTGGTGCCAGCAAGGCTCCTCCAAACCCCACGTGAATCTGAGTCAGGATCACGAGCATCACCTTTGCACTGGGGACAGGTGCAAGGGACAGGCTGAACACAGAGGTGGCCACCCTGCAGGCACAGAGGGAACAGCCAGCAGCCCCCATGTCCCATTCCTTGTGGATGCCAAGGCAGGATTTTGCCTAAGTTCCCTATACAAAACAGCACACTAACCTCTGCTGAAACAAGAGTCCAACTCTTTCTGTCACCAAAGACGTGTGTGTGTGTGTCTGAGCTGGTTTCTAGTCAAAAGGTTTAACAGCTGAGGAAAAACATTTCCCTTATGTGGCCAGATTAACTGAAAAAACTTGCCCAAATCCAAAGCCCAAACACAAGATGGCCATCTTGGCTTGCTTGCTCTGCCTCCTTTCAAGGAGGAAAAGCCATACTTTGTAGCTATAAACTATTCCTGCCATCTCTTCTCTCAGTTTAGCGCAACTTAATATGCTATAGAAGATTTTTGTAAGCTCATTAAATATATATACTTTTTCCATTAAGTTCAAAGAAGACTTCATGATCACAAAATCCCCAGTGAAGAGCATCTAGAGCTGCATCTTCCTCTGTGCTGTAATTTGTTTTGTGCTGCAGAGCAATGTGGAGTGCCTGAGCACATCCAGCACATCAATCCCTTTGTGCTGACATCCTCTGGAAACACAGAGTCGCCGTGGTGCTGGCTGTGCTTCCTGCTCTCCTCAGGGTGTGGAAGAAGCATGGCCAGGCCCCCTTGGTACACCTAAAATGCCCCTCAGCTGTACAAGTTTTGCCAAGTGCAAAACCTGCCCAGCTCCACCTGCACGCCTCAGACCTGAGCCCCTGCCCAACAACACAACCATGCCCAAATGCATGTATGTCTCTAGCTGGAAATCTAATCTTTAACATGTAACTGTAACTATAACCCCTTTCAGCAGTCTAGCTATTGTACAGCACCCCACAAACCCCACCCGCAGCAAGAGGAGACAGTCAGGGAGGGCAGACTGTGTCTGCTAGGTTTGATACGTGCCTGTGGTAGAGGTTCTTCTTTCCAGGGATTCCTGGCGCTGTTGCTGTTGCTCCATCACTTGTCTAAAACAGCAAGGAAAAAAGCCCTGATCATTAGGTATTCCTTATCATTTTGAGAAGAAACTTTATAGCCTGAGAAGCACTGTGTGTCTGGGGAGAGAGCTGACCCCATGAGATGGAGCTGGGGCTGATTTCACTCGCCCTGGCCACAGCAGTGCCAGTTCACACACTGGGAAACACCCAGGACATGGCCCTGCACGCACTGGACACTGCAGGGGCTGGTTGATCCACTTAAAATAACTCCTCAGGGCTCTGCACAAGGAATGGACAGTGCCCAATGCACAGCAGAGCACAGCAAACATGCATTCTGTTAACCTGAAGTGTGTGAGCATTGCATCCCACACAAAATCACAGAATTACACATTGGATAAGGTGGGAAGGGAGGACTGGAGGCCATGTGGTCAAACCTCCCTGCTCAAGAAGGATCCCCTGGAGGACACAGTCCCCAGGATTCTGTCCAGACAGCTTTTGAATATCTCCAGAGAAGGAAATATTCAAAATGACACAGTCCAGAATCTTTGATGGATCAGGAGCCCAAAGCACTTGTAGAATACTAACATATCAGAATGTAAATATAGCAAAGCTTCATCTGTGTCCTGGTGCTGACTGCACAAAGCCCCTGTTGTCCAGGTGCACATCCACGCCTGTTTTGGCACCGCCAGTCCAGCTGGCAGCCCCAGCACGGCTGTGCTGCCCCTGCAAACCCCATCCCAGCTCGGCGCTGCTGCTCCTCCAGCCCCGGTGTGTGCGGAGCCGCCCCGGCAGGGAGGGCTGGGACAGCTCTGCAGGGATGTGCAGTTCCAAGGGCCCATCAGCAGAGTCTGCTCTTGCTCGCTGCACTGCTCCTGCAGGGAGGGATGGCCCTGACCCCGCCACAAACCCACAAACCCACCCTCCCTGCGCTCCTCCAAAAACCTGACAGCTGGAAACCAGCCTGCCTGCCAGGCTCCTCGGCAAGTGCAGGGACATGGACTACAGATCTCAACAATATTAAAGCACAACTCTGAATTCAGCCTGCCATAGCATTTGGTAATGAAGTTTATTACTATTTTCCTCCACAGTTTCTAGGTCGAATTGGCCCTAATTAATTTCATTTATCTTTAGACCAGTCTTCACTGTGCAGTTTTCTCTTTTCTCAACTTGCTTTACTTTGTACAGTAAAGCAAGCTCAGCTCTAAGCAGCATTTCTATTTTGACTCCTTGCACAGTATTTTAAGACACCTCCCTGTTACATCTTTACTTGTACTTTCCAGAGTCTGCAATGCTAAGCAATTCTGTCTTATTTATATACCAATAGAAGCTTTTAAAATAAAAAATAGTCCAATGTGGAAAATAAAGACTATTTCAATTTGCAAAACAAATTTTCTGTGTTTCATACCTAGTTCAATATATGGTAAAGGAAAATACATTATTTTGCTATGGGGGGATCAATCCTAAAGTGGTTTTATGTTCAGAACATGCAATCCATGCAATTTCTAGAATATTGCAGGTTTCTGAGAAAATGATCATACGTGCAAAGGTGAATGACTTTTGAGAAAGTCTTAGCTGGTTGATTCAACTGGTGCCATTTAAGCTATGACACTTTAAACCAAATAAATAGAAATCTTTACTTCAATACATACCCTAACTCTTTCTTGATTGTTATGGATGCAACAGCATCACCTGCACTGCTAAAATTTCAATTGTTAACACACGTACTAAGAATTTCCTGAGCATACTGTCCCCTACCTTAGCTTGGCATTTATTAGCAAAATTTGATGATGAAGAACAACTTGATACACACACTTTCCTGATTAAACCTGGAGGAAATCCTAGGTTTATCTAGAGAACCAACCTGGAATATTCCAGTCTGACAGAACAGGAAAGAAATATGGGTGAAACACCCCCAAATCATTAGAGCTGCTGCAGAACAGATTGAGGTGCAGGGTGCAGAAATCCAAAGGAGGGTTAGCCACTGCCATTGGAGTCACTGGGGTTCATACCAGCCCTTTCTGCCCTTGTTTACATGTGCCAAATGCACCCTCCCACGCATGCTAAAAGGAGAAGTTCTTAAAGTCTTAGGAAGTCAAATTTATTCCAGTTGAACTAAATAAAGCCTGGGATTGGCACAAGGTTACTTAAGGAGTATACAAGGAGAAAAGTACAAGAGAGGACAAATTACACTCTGACTTAAGAAGAATATTCTTTAAACATTTGTGCAAATATCTCTTAAAAAACCTTTTAAATAGACAAATTTTCAGGGTAGAAACCATAACTTAATTTCCTTCCTGCTTATTAAAAAAACCCTAGGCTTAAAATTGGGCTGCTCTGTGCTTAAAGAATGCATCAGCATAATTAAAGCTGAAAGTCCTCCAGTGCAGATGCTGTAATATCTAACTGCATCTACTGGCACATCTCATTCCACTCCAGTGGAGCAAAAGGAGCTTTCCTAGGGCCATGTGCCCTGTAGCAGTCAAATAATACCAACCCAAAGGGCTTTTACTTCTCCAAACAAAAAAGAATAAATAATTTTTTTTTTTATTCTAACATAGTTAAGCTGCTCACATTTTAAATGTACAGAATACACATCCAAACTGGAGGCCTGAATTACACATGCAGAATGAGTGACTTCCACTGGTTGAAGGAAGAGCTGGATCAGGTTTTTCAGGAAGGCAGTGGAGAGGCAATATCTCCTGCCCTGTGTGATATCGGACACAGGCTCTCTGACCTTTGTGGTATCTCTGCTATCCCAAAGTAAATCTCAGGTGAAATATCCTCACTGCTGACCCAGTCATGGGTAAATCCTGACTAAATCTCAGATCCTTCACAGTTATTCATAAAGGTGCAGGAAATGAGTTTCCCTTCGCTTTCCCTATAGTTTTTGGAGGCAAGAAGACTCCTGAGTACCTACCTAGCAAAGAGTTTACCTAAAGTGTGAACTTTGGCTCACTTCACCCTTTAACAGTCATTACAGAATCATTAACAATAATTAGAAAACATTCAGAACCAGCTTAAAATATGTACAAGTGAAAAGAGCAGTGCCTACTGGTGAACAAGGACTGCATGTTCAACCAAGACACAAACTAGGACTGTGCCACAGCTGATTAACTCACCTTCTCTGTGCTTCCATCTCATCTGGGGATGGACCATTCTGGATCTGGCGCTGGGCAGCTGGACCTACAGACAAAAATGAGAAGATGCTATTAAGAAAGAAAGTAAATGAAAAAACAGTGCCACTCAGATTGCTTCTCCACCTTAGTATGACAGATAAACCTCAAGCATTATTGTCTTCTCTTTGCTTCTTTTTTCTTTTTAGTTTTTTTTTTCATATTAGACAAATCATGGACTCCTGTACATTGGGAGAATACAGGGGCCAAATGTGGGAGCAGATGCGTCCAGAAACTTGGCACCATGGTTTCTGTAGATTACACACTAATCCCTGGGTGATGTGAAGGCCTGCAGTGTTTCAAAGTTGTCCTGCAGAAGGACAGCCCACTGCACTGGGATGCATTTTTAGCTTTGACATGGTTCAGCTCCATCCTCCAGGTATTATTCTGTGCTTGCTCAGAAATTCAAGTGCCCCACGGAGTCTGGGAGCACACATTGTGCTAACTGTGATACTGAACTGGCATCAAAAGCTGCCTGATGGAAGGTGCAAAGAGATGCAAAATTAAACAAGGCTTTTTCAAAGGTGACTTTTCTTTTTACAATGCTGTGGTCTTCTGTTTCTGGGGGATCCACGTCAAGCTGAGCTTTCACTGGCATCCACCAACAAAAGCTGACTATGCATGTGACCATTTAAGTCACATCTCCTCTCTTGATTGATCATTTCTGTTCTCAGATATATAATCAAGGACACTGACCCTACATGCCATTTTCAGAAAGAAACAATTATTTTGAAAATAAAAATAACTATTGGTAACATAAGTGGTCTTGCATTTATTACAAGGATTGTTCCATTCATTTGAGGAGGTGGGGTTCACTGTGATTAAACAGATATGACTTTTATTAAATCCAACAGCAATTTTCCTGATAAACTGGGAAGAAGATCAATTGGGCAAGAAATTATTATGCCTACCTTATTTTTTCATTTTCAAATGTAAAACTTCTCGCTTTTAAAAGTTATCCAACAAGAGCAAATCAGAATTAAATACTTACAAACCTAAATATGTCACTCTCAAATTGTTAAGCATATTTATCTCTGTATTCTTTATGTACTACTGCCAGGCTGAATGCTATCTGAAAACCAATTAAGAAAATGTGAAAACAGGAAAGATGGCAGAAACGCATCGTAGTCAGAAATTCCAGAGCATTGACTGATCCTGAGGAAACCGTGCATATTTCTGAAATGTGATTAAGGACAAACATTTGAAGTAAGGGTACGCAGAACTTTCTGAAAACCAGGCCTGTGTATTCCAATTTTGGGTCTCCCAAAAATGAAGCCAGTGACAACCACTAAGCCAAAAGCTCTGACATTTAAAAATATCCTATGATTGGGCATGAAGTGAAGACAGTTCACTTTAATGACTCACGACTGACAATTTAGTGCTGTTTATCATAGGTCTTTGGCAAACTATTTAGACAGAAATGCCACATTTTGTAAAGATCACACGCAATAATGAACGTGGGGAAGCGGGTGATTGTTTTGGGAAGAAAGCCTCAGGGAAAAATTTAGCAAATATTTGGGACCCACCCAGCAGGCGGCTCTGTGAAAGGAGTTTAAGGTGCAGGAAGAGCTCAGAAACCCCAGGTGAGGAAGGCAGGGACAGCTCACAGCCTGGCCAGCCCCAGCTCACGGCCAGGAGGGCAGGGATGAATTCCATGCTCCATTCTGCACATGCATGCTCTGCGGTGCACGTACAGCAGGCAGCTGCGAGGCTCAGGGGCTTCACTCCAACTGGATTTCTAGGCTTAATTCCCCTCCACATTTTTCGGTATTTCTCAGACAGAAGCAGACGTGAACAGTGAGTGCTCTTGGTGACGCCACCCTCCTTAGAACATGCTTCTCTGGCTGCCCATGAGCTGCCTCTGACCCTGCCAGCCTTCGGGAACAGCCTCACAGAGAAGAGTTCTTCTCAGCACAGTGACCAGGAGAAAGAGTTCTGCTGCTGACCCGTTTGCAGCTCCACAGCTGCCGGGAGCCACATTTTTAGCAACTAATTAAGGCAGGAGATACTCTGCGAATGTCTGTGTTTCCTCGCTTGGTTGCTTTGCAATAATTAACCAGGCTTTTATAGAAGCATCTTGTGATTCAGCTGAAGGCAGACTTTGGGAGCACACAGATGTTTTCCGTGTTTATTTTTTCCCCTCCTACTGAACCACCCCAGCAGCCACCCTGCCCTTGCCCAGCTGTCCCTGCAGACAGCGAGGGGGAACTCCTGGCACAGGGCACTGCTTTATGCGGGTGTGGAGATTTCCATGTGCTCCTGCACTCTGCACAGAGATGTCCACGTCTGGAACCAGCCAAAAAAACCAGCCAAACACCAGGAACAAAGCTGTTCCTGAAGGAAAACCCATGCTCTAGCTTCCAATAGTGCCAGGAAGGCACGGACTAACAGGAACAATGCCATCCTTTCTCTCCTGCTGGACAAGCTCCAAGCAATGTTTCTGCTCCGTCTTTTACCTTGGCTACAATTGCAAGCAATGCTGACTGCACACCCTTAGAAAAAAAAAGTATCAAACTCGTTTATTTCTCTGAGCAGCCGGTATTTTGGGCTTCTTCCACACAGCAGGTCCAATCTACTAACACACTTTCATTCATTACACAGAATGGGAGCAGCCCCTGCTTGGGGTTTTTGCAGCTCCTACAGCTCCATGGTGCTTAGGGACCAGTGTGGTGACAGTGGTGGGCTAAGGAAAGGCTGCAGAGTCAGAGCTGAATTAGAAATACACACGGGCTTTCAATTCATGATAACGAAGATTTTTGTTTTACATATGAGAAAAACATGATTTTGTGCAAAAAAATACAAAACCCCCAAACCACAAACAAACACACACAAACCCCCAGCAGATGTCTGGGGGAAAAGAGGTGTCAGGGAGACAGACAGCTCTCCCTCATTGTTTGATGATTCCACAACACTTGGATTATGGGAGACTGGTTCAGCCATCAGGTCTGATCTGTCATTGTTTATACTCTGACAATGTGACATAAACTCCTGCTTATCCTGACAAGAACAGAGGAAATCTTTCCAGATTACAAGTTTCTGCAAAGCTTTTCTTTCCAACAGCAATATCTTTCAAATAAATTGGCATTTTCTGTCATAAAACCCCAACATATCAGCTGTTGGAAGCATTTCTGACTGATGCTAATCCCATCGGCCCTGTTCAGCTACAGCCTGGGCCGGTCTGCAAACCCATGCTGGGACTCAGCTGCGCAGGGGATTTTTGGGGTTCACCACGACTGAGGTGTGACATCCATGGGTGGCTGTGACATCCGTGGCTGCTGAAATAAACACGGGCAGGAGACCTTTCTCCTTTTTAATGCTTTTATTAAAAGTGATCAGCTCTGGCGAAAGAATCAACGGGTCCGCGCTCACGCCACCACTGCTTCCACGAGTGACTCGGAGAAGGAAGAGTGCAGATTTGTCCACTGGTCTGTGGGCAGAGCTGGGGGTTCCATCCTCATGAGAGCATCAGGAAATCCCTTGTTCCCTTTTTTGTTTTGACCTTCAGGGCTCTGGCTCTAGGGTGAGGGGCAAAGAAGGGTCTCAGCGTCTCTGCAGGCTCGGGACTTTGTTCCTCACCTCCAGACATCACTTTGATCTCTTAATTCTGCGTTGGCTCGTTGTTTTTGGGTCTTTTTGTTAAGTTTGGAGGGGTGGCTTTCCCATGGCATGCTGGCTCCGAGGTCATTTGCGTGCCCTCCGGTGTCCCCTCCTTTCACTGTCCAGAGGGGTCATCCACCTGGCAGCAGGCAGGGGGGTACTGACAAAAAGGGGAATTCCCAACAGTAGGGAGTCAACGACCGACTCTTAACAGGTGACTACAACATGAAGTTAACAAAGAATTCTCCTCCGCCAGCAACCAGCCCAACTTGGAACTCCGCAACCTTTTAAAAAAGTGGGTAACCCTTTTGTTTTACTCCTAACACCTGGCTGCTGTGACACCCGTGGGGCTGTGACATCGGTGGCTGCTGTCCCCGCTCCAGGCAGAGCGGGAAGCGCTCCGTGTCCCCATCCGCCGCCACTTCCCCATTCACAGCCTGTCTGTAATTTTAGCTCTCTCGCCGCTGTTGGGCAATCCCGCTGCTGCTGCCGAGGCTCTGTCAGCGCTTCAGCACCTGGCCCTGCCCGGAGGAGCTCAGCCTGGTGGGCACTGCCCGAGCTGGAGCTGTCCCGGCACAGCCACACCGGAGCGGGAACAGCAGTGCTGGTGACCGGCTGTGCTGCTGACACTCCCCTAAACTCATTAGCAGAGACAATTATCCTGGACAAAGCACCCATCTAATTAGCCTGATAGAGCCCGTAGATAAAGCAGGATGCCCACGCTCGGGCTGGGTGACCCGGCAGGTCGGGCTGACCTGACTTTCCATGGCGAGCTGAAGGATGAGAGGAGGGATGATGGATCACTGCTCCCTGCAGAGCCACACTGCCACCATGGCACTGCTGTCACACCGGGCTGGGATCCACACCTCCTGCTCCTACCTTGTTTGCTATGAGTAGAAGAGTTGCCCATTTTTAAAAAGGTTGCAGAGTTCACGGGTTGGGCTGGCTGCTGCCAGGGTGGAGCTCTAACTGTTTACTGTAACCACCTGTCGTATTCGTTAACTACCTGTTGTTGACGGTTAAGGATTCCCCCTTCTGTCGAGTATCCCCCTGCTGCTTTCTGGAGGATGGCACCCAGAGGTGAAGAGGAAGGGACATCGGGGCTGGCATGCAAATGAAGAAAACCCTCACCAAACCTAGCAAAACCCCCTAAAAACAACGAGCCAACACGGAATTGACAGATCAAAGTGATGTCTAGACGTGAGGAACAGAATCCAGTGTACGCCTAGACCCTTTTTACCCCTCACCCTAACCTAAAAGATGTTGGCTGGACAGAGAACTTCGAATATCAAACCAAAAAATGGGGAATCTCCTGGTGCTCTCGTGAGGACGAAACTCCCAGCTCTGCCCACAGACCAGTGGACAAAGCTGAAATTTTCCTCCTCCTCCTCCGTGCCACTTCTGGGAGCAGCAGTGGCGTGAGCACGGATCTGTTGGTTCTTCCCACCCGAGCTGATTTTTAATAAAGGCATTAAAAAGGAGAAAGATCTCCTGCCCTATTTATTTCATTGTTTGGTCTGATGAGCAGCAGCACCCCACAAAGGGAGCACAGTGTCACAGAGCCTGCTTTCAGGCAGCTTGTCTCGCTCCTATTAAACATTAACTCCAAACAGAGTTTCAGAGAGTGTTACTCACAGGCTGGGTGCCTCAGCAGCATTTTAACGGAGTACATTAAATACCTTCTATGACATCATTTACACATGGACCAAACTTCTCCTCTGAGAACTGCAAAGAACTTTATCAGCCTTAATTAAGCCATGAGGCAGAAGCGACTTGATTACACCCAGGTGGTGTCTGCACAAATAAAATTTGGTTGCATCAATTTACCTACAGGTGAGATTTGCTACTGACACAGTCAAAACCATGTAAAAGGTCACCTAAGGCATGCTTATTCTGATGCAGACCAAATTTGGTTTGACCTGAGGCAAGCAGAGTGCAGGGAAAGGAGCATTTCCAACTCAGTGCCAGAAAACCTTCTCTACTTCCCTTCCTTGTTCCTTGGCGACCAACAGTGCTGGAAGTCTGTGGCAGAGCAAAGTAAAACACATCCTCTTAAAATCATCCCCAGCAATGCTTTACATAACCTGAATTTACTTTATATCACTCTGGACAAGGAACAGTGTCTACCAGGTACCAACTCTCAGCTGGATTCTAGAAATTCCTGTCTTAGAAGCTATTAAAAGCCCCATTCCCAGGATTGCAACTGCTTTGCTTTTATCTTTTACCTCGAGATTACTTTAATCTAACATGAAAAAGGTGCTGCCTTAGGTGAAATAAGGGTGTGAGCACAGGGGGTCTGTATAAAGTCTGTTCATTTGAACTAAAAACTTATTTAACATTCAATGCTGAACTTTCTGATGCAGATAAGATTTAAGGACAGTGACAGATCTGGAAAAACAAGCCTTGAATTTAACATAGGAATGCCCTGCCCTTGCATTAGCTCACACTTCTTCCAGGACTTATGCACAGGTGCTTATGATGTGCACAGTCCTTTTCTTCCTGTTTTTTTTTTTTTCGGGAAAAAATCAACAGAGGGAATTGCAAGGGTCCCCACATGCAGAACCACACAGCTGTGCATGTGCACTGGGCAGGATGGAAGACATGAGTGCCAGAGGGGAGTTACGAAACAAAAAGGCTGTGCAAAGATCCAGTGCTGGAAGATGATGAGAAAGAAACCATCTTCAATTCACCAGAAGTGCTACTGAGCACACCAGCATGAAACCAGTGCCTTTGACTCAAATGCTAAAGCTGGTAATTCCATTATTTTGCATAAAATATGATGGCACTTGTTCAATCCTCACTGTTCATTCATCATGGCACTGGCACAGCATTTGGCGGTTTTTCATGCCTGTGTCTTGGTTGAGCTGGTGGAGAAAACTGGTTTTTTCCTCCTGCATGCAATACAGAAGAGAAAGTGCTAAAGCAGCTCCTGCTGCAAACAACTCCACTCTGACAGCAGGGGTCACAGTAAATATGTGAAGGACATGGCTTGGCTGCATTTATCTCAGCACCACTGCCTCAGCTCAGCAGCACAGCTTGGGTTACCTCTCAGATGAGAAACAGCACAACCAGCTTTAAACAAAATTTAAAAATACACATAGGTGACTGTGCAAACAGGAAACCTTTCACAGTGAGGTGGCTCCATGGCCATTTGGGTCAGCATCTCCCCCAAAATGCAGCCTGCAGTGGTGGGACTGCATCCCCATAGTTAGGGCAAGCAACAGGGATGGGAGCCCATGTGTTCAGGGATGGGACTCCCCGCATTTTATCTGATCAACATAAAATATAAGAACTGTGTGAGAACTGGAAATTATTTTCCTCCCAGCAGCTCAGCTCTGACAGGAAGCTCAAAACACACACTGATCTAGAATAGCACGAGGTTTTTGGGGTAGGGGAAGGTGAGCAAGGAAAGCTGCAGTTCTGCCTGGCCAGGGGAAGTGGCTGAACCTTGGTTCCCCATTTCCAGAGGAAGGGCTTTGAGCACCTGGCTGTGAGGATGGCAGCCCCGGGAAGGAGGTGGCTGCGCACCCACGTGGCTCAGGCCCCAGTGCCAGGACCTGTGCAGTGCTGGCTCTCCAAGACACAGAGAGAAATTCTGGCAAGGTGAATTGTCACATTCACGTTTTCTGAAAAATCCCTTTGCCCAGGGTTTTTCTCCTGGGAAGCTGAGAAGCTTCAGAGAAAAATGAAAACAATAATAATCTCATTTGCTTCTCCTGTGTTTTGCTCATGTGGGATGAGTTTGGAGATTGTTTCATTGGTTTCTGGTGTGAGTTGTTTTCACTCATTGGCCAATCAGTGCCAAGCTGTGTCAGGACTCTGGAGAGAGTCATGAGTTTTCATTATCTTTTTAGCATTCTGTCTGTATCCCTTCTGTATTCTTTAGTACAGTTTACTATTCTTTAATATAATATAGTATCATAAAATAATAAATTAGCCTTCTGAGAACATGGAGTCAGATTCATCTTTCCTTCCTTCCTGCCACGGGGGTCCCAGCAAACACAACACTGAATGCAGGACAGAAAAAGATGGAACTTGAGCATCCCAGGGGGGGCTCTGTTTACTGAGCTGAGCTCTGAGCAAAAGGGAACTCATTCAGTGATGGCTCAATTATGCATTGCTGAAGTTGAGGTGGGTGAGGCAGCACCTGCCAGGCAGCCCCAGGTGGGATTGCTCCCACCTCTCTCCTTGGCAGGGCTGGGGCAGGGGCTCTGATGCATTTACAGCCTTCTTTCCACAGGCAGTTTCATGATAAACAAGCATCCAACTTAGCTGATGACCAATTGCTTTTCTTAGGGGAGCCAGCTCTGGCTCTGAGAAAAATGTTATGTGCATAGAATAGTATAGGAAGAGTAGTTTTACTTTTTTATCATTACAAAAAGGAAAAAAAAAAGAAGACATCATTGAATTTCTAAGGGTGTAATTTCAATATTGGTGGCTTTATAAACACACTCAGGAAAGATAATGGAAGATGTCATCAACCAGTGACAGAAGTAAAAAAGTAACCTATGAAATTCAGGACCATGAGATTAGCTTAAAAAAACAAAATAAAGTGAATTAACCCCACAATAATCAGTAGCAAGTAAACAAGCCCCCAAGCACTTCTGTTCCCTCCTCTTCTTGATTGTTTTTCAGAATGTGCATCAAGCCTATTTTCCTGAACATCCAGGATTGAAACTTTTCAATAAAGGTGAAGATTAGCTCATAATCTTGTGCCTCTAGGCAGTGCTGGAGCTTTAAGAAAACACCAAATACCATCAGAATCTCATTAAAATCAAGAGCACAGGCCATCCTGAGAAGCTGGCACCTCACTACTGCATGGGCGTTCAAACAGTGGATGCTCCAAAGAAGCTGAGAGTGGAAATCAAAACACAACAACTAAAGACATGGTTTATTTTGCAAAGTCATTTTCCTGAATTTGGTTTTAATGAGGACATGAAATGTTTCACTCCAGTACCAGTTTGCCAGGTGCTGTCCCAGCAGAGACAGGGACACTGCAATGCTGGCCTTGTGCTCTGCAGTAGGAGTGCTGCTGAGCTCAGAAACCACTTTCCCTTGGATGTCTCAAAGAGACATCCACACATCTGTTCTGTGAAACTGAAGCTATCTGCTTGTAGCTCAGTGAGAGTCTGTGTATTTCTGCACCCAAGTAAGTGCATATACCTGTTTATACCCACTTCACACTGACATTTCTTTACATCAAATAAAAAGCAGAAATTTGATTTTTTTTTTTTTTTGAGAAATTGAATTTCTGAAAATTTCTGAAGTCACAGGGGAAAAGAACGCGGCCACTAGCACGGGCAGCAGTTCAATCAGCTGATATTTACACACATCACTGGTCAAAAATCATCTCTGGTTTTGCTTAACTATAGGATTTATGACACATTAGATCAGAAATGTATATATATATATATATATACACACACACACTGTAGCCTGGTGCAGCACCCGGGGCACCAAGAGCAGCATGGTCTATTCTTGGCCTATCTCCACATACAACCTTGCAAGGCAAGGCTCTCTATTTTCAAGCATCTCCTTCCTGTTTCCCTACTGATAGGACAGTAAATCCCTCAGGGCAGGATTTTCCAGCACGAGGAGAACAGCAGGGCCCCTACATGCATTGAACACCATGCACACATAGAAAACACCATATTATAAACACACAGTTTGCACCTAGTTAATGGTTAAGATCCAGACAAGATCCATTTTACCAAGATTTAACTCCCACCACTGCTCTAAGGCAACTATGATGGGTATCTGTACCTGGGTAACAGTACTGGACAGAGGAGGATTTTTCTACAAAACACAACTAAATGGAGATATATTTTGGGATTTTTGAAAAAAAAAACAAACAACAAAACACCCCAACAAACCACGTGAAAAAATATTATTAGAAATAGGCAGGATTCCTTGATAATTAAGTCGCAGTCTTAAATAAATTCAACAGAAAAACAAAATATTCAAATATAGCATCTGATCCCATTCACAAAAAAAAAAAAAAAAAGCAAAAATCCCACTAACTAGCAAGGCCCAGAGTAACCCAACTCATCTCTGCAAATCCTCATTTCCAGAGGAGCTAACAGGAATTGACAGTCACAGGTAGGTCATTATGGAGAAAAAAAATAGGCAAATATCCCATTAATTATAGGACGTATAAGATGCTGCCCTTTTTAATATCTGGTTTTTAAAACCATTATCTATCCCATGAGTACAGATGCTATTCACTAGCAAGCAAGAGCAGCAGCAATCCAACACATTGACTCAGAAGTCACCATCCCACATTCTTGCTGTAATGACCTCTCCTGATTTAACAGCCCTGACTAATGCCTGCATCTCCCCGGCCTCATGCCTCATTTCTCACAAATATTATCTCAGCCTCCTGCCTGAATTAAAAGTAAATTGAAGACAAACCATCCATCAACGAGCTACAACTGTAAGTGTTGCAAGGTGGCGGCACAGACCATCTCCAAGCGAAGACCATCTCCATGCAAAAACGAGCATCCCTTCCCCCTTCCCGCGGGAGCCCGGCACGCAGGGCAGCGGGGAGGTTTCCGTCACCTACAGGACATGCGGCACAGGACGGTGCAGTCACAGTGGCAGAGGCAGAAGCAGTGCCAGATCCATTCCCTGCTGACCATAGCACGGCCGCAGCCTGCGCAGCGCGCTCCCCGCATGCCCGCCCCAGACCGGCTTTCAGCAGGTGTAATCAATCCCCTGCTGCAGCAGCACCGGGGGCCCGGCCACTTCAATATTTAATGGGACCCTTGTCCTCACCTATCACAACACTTGGGTGCCTGAAGCCAGACTTCATTGTCTGGGCTTGCACGTAATGCTGTGGAAGAAAGGAATTGCATTTTCTGCCTCCTGCCCCAATCAGAACTCCCTGTGTTCACCTACATGCAAGCAATTACAATAAAAGCAAAGTGTGACTAAGCAGAAAGTTCAGTTGTTTTGGGGGAAAAATGGCTGCTGTTGAACATGCAGGATCAAATTCAGTGGTAGCTTCTGAAGTCAAAGGGGTTCAGTGATAAGTGTTGAGCACTGGTCTTAAAATTAAGTGTGAACAAGATGGATTCAGAGATGTGTATATATGGCTTAAAATCCCCATCTACTATTAAATGTTTTCTTTATCATCCCATCATACCTGATCTCCTCTGATCCCAACACTTCACCCTCTTTGCCTGCTAATCACTTTCCTCTTCTATATTTAAGGGTGGCAAGTCTTCCAGAGGGAATCCAGTTGAAGTTAATGGAGACTTTCTATGAGGAGGCTAAACAGAATATTTATTCACTCTCTACCTCTGCATTATCACCTTTAATCCATTTCTTTCCTTTCTCCTTGCCTTTGCATTATTCTGTCTGCTGAGGACTTCACACAGCCTAATAATCTACTCCTCAAGCAAATTCATAGCTGGTTTAGGGGGTGCATCTCCATAGCTCCGGTGACACTGCTCTGGTGTAGATCAATTGGTATTTTGACCCACTGAACTCAGCAGCTAAGTCTTTTATCTCATATCTGACTTTTAGAACATGCTGAATAAAAATTCTAAGTTTTTATAAGTTACCTATGGTTACACCAGGTGAAACCCAGGTGGAATAAGTTCATAATGAGCAATGTATCAGAGCCACTCCTATCCTTTTTAGACAATACTTACTCATCATAACTGAGTAGTTGCTCACTCTCTGTACCTGCCTCCCACAACATTCTCAGAAAGACTGATATGTAGATAGTCTAATAGCAAAGCTGCTTATCATATGTTTTCTAATGTTTGCTGCTATGAATTATTGATGTCCCATTTTAAGTCTACAATATCAATACCTCTCAGGTATTCCCCACTATCAGATGGAGCACAACAAGCATTAACCAATCAATATCTGAGACAGCAAAAAAAACTCTGTTAAAAGCAAACTATCTTTTTCACTATGGCACACAGATGGTGCGAACTCTACCTGTACATGCTCATTGTTTCCTGCTTGCTGGGTTATAAAGCCAATAGAGGCACACCAGAAACAGGAGTATTAAATTCAAACCTGAGTGTAAGGGTCTCACAGCCATAAATGACAATGGCTTTATGTAATTACATTCTGAGAATGTAAGAAGATTCAGGAATGTATTTAAATGAACAAAAATGGCATTAAAATTGTAAAATTGTAGGCCATGTTTTATATTCAGGTCTCCAGATTTCCTAGAGTACATAGTATCAGATTCAAACCATTTCATTCTCAGTTTTGAGGGCACTTCAAATCCTTTTTGTTCTCCTGTGCTTTCTTCCTGTATCTCATACTGAAGGACTGAAGGGAAGCATCTGGCTGATGTAAAATATCAGCTAAGCTCTCCAAAGTGCTCACTTATCCTGCAATACCATTGGAATCACCTGCTCTCTCAAAAGAAAACTATTACACAAATGTAGGCAATTTAAAACACTGTATCAAACTAACAACAGAATCTGTAAACCCAGAGATGTACAACTTAAATTCTGTCCTAAGGATGCATCTAACTCTTTCAGTCACTTATTTGGCTGAGACTATGTTACCCCATATTTTCTTTATTATTTATTTTCTTACACAGTGAGATTGTGGTTTCTGCAGGGTTAAATACGGTCATGACAAATAAAAAGCTAAGAAACATCCTTCAAGGCCAAACAGCATCTCAGAGACTCTCAAACTGATCTGACAGAGATTAACAAATACCTACAGATCCTTGGGCAGACTTACCACCTGCACAGCAAACTCCTTGCCAACAGTGTGCCATGGAGCCAGAAAAGCAGTGAGTGGGTGTGACAACTCTGCTTCCACCCCAGCCCCACCCTCCTCCCTAAAACTGACACAGGATTTCTCAATAGTTCATTCAAACACATCAAGGGCCACGATGTGCTGAGTAAATGGCAGAGCAGGAGCTCATATGGTTGGGAAGAGGCTCTCTCAGAGACTCCACCACCTCTTCTGATTCTGAAATTAAGACTGGTCTCCACAATCCCACCAGCAAGACTCCTTTTAAGTGGAAACAGCAGCATGGCGCACAGGAAAAAATAAGTAAAGAAGGTAGTTGCCCCAGTCAGTATGACATGAGCCACCACTTCTGCTTCTACTCTAGATAAACAAAGTTATGACTTGCTGTACACCATCAGTGTTGGTCCAAGTTTGAGGGGGGGAAAATCTGATGTGGCTAAACACATTGTGAAAATACTTTTTTTACACCTGCACTGGGATTCCTAAATTGTGGTACAGGTGCCACCAGCTGCATGCAAGTCATTTTAAAGGGGTACTCTGTCATGCAGCACTGGGCACAACCCTGCCCCCAGAAATCCTGTAATTTCTTACTAGCATTACTTGACCTTCACAAAGGTTACAGCCCAGCTTGCCTGTGGCAGAACAGATGATTTCCTGAAAGAGGAGCACTTGCAGAGTCTGTGCACCTGAAGAGATTTTAAGTAACACTTCAATTGACCACCTCTTACTCCTGTATATAAAAACTCTTGACCTCAATTTGAGCATGAAGCAATACCAGCTGGCTGGAAGGCAAGCACTCCCCAAACAAACTGCTCCTCTAATCCTTGCTATAGGAAATCAATTGTGAAAATTGCATTTTGACAAATATAATTACTGACAAAAAGGCTGACAAATCCCTCTTGATGTCCAGCACTTACCTGGTGCAGCAGCCTGCTGGAAGATGTGCTAGAAAAATGCTTCTTTTTTAAACAGAAGTTGGAAAACACTAATTCCACAATCTGCAGCAGTGAAAATAAAGGACAGCTCTGATCCTGCAAGCGGTAGCAGGCAGGCAGGTGACTCTCCTACATGAAGCCTTTTGCAGGAAGGCTGTAATTATCTGGTTGAGCACCTACTGATTGTATCTGGAGACTGTGCACGTATGAGCCAATATGCAGCTGATACAACTCATGTCATTTTACTTTCTGTACATTTTGTCCTTAATTGAAAAGGTTGCTTTCCTTTTCTATTCCTAATATCTATTATCCATGCTTGAGAAGGCACTTAATAGCACATTAGACAGCTAAGAACCCAGAAGCTGTGCCAAAACTGAAATAACACTATGAAATGAATCAAGGGCTTGGTTTCATTTTAGTAGAGTCTTTATCAATTGGCACCATGAGAAGGTTTGTACTTTAGAGAATTCTGGAAAACACTCAAGAAGGAGAACAATGAGCTTTTAAGTTCCTCAGCCAGACAAAATATATTAAAAAAGCCATTCTCGTGCCACTGACCATATCTTTGTTATTCTTAAGATGGAAACTCATTTCTGTTGTTAAAAGTCAGTGTCAAATGTTTTGTTAAACCTGCAGAAGATGTTTATACTGAACCAGCCTTAATTTTTTATATTGTCCTTCTCTGCTCTCAACCTCCATTCCCACCATCAGTTCCTAAGGACCCCTGGGTACTGTGCCAAGGAGAACTCAGCGAGACCAACCCAGGAACAGAGGATGGAACCTTCAGGTCTTGCATGGCCAGCCCACACTCAGGTGCCTGAATCAAGACTCACCCATGGCAGTGAGAAGACTCAGCTGGCACAGCATCTATTAATCCAATAGATGATAAGCATCCAATAATCTATTTCAGAACTAGCCCCTAACACATATTTCCAGTTACAAACAATTTTAAATGGGATGCAAAACTGAATGTTTCTGCCAAGAAACAGAGAGCAAGAAACATTCCAGGCAAATTCAAGTCTCACAGGCTAAGCCCAGAAAAACCCTGTCAACTCAAGTAAAAATTACAGTTACCAGAAAATTACCTGCATTGGAGCATCCTGTACTGATGCCATTCTCTAGTAATATGCTCTGATTAAATCATGTCAGTGTTTGTAGTACTACATTAAACAATATTTAAAAGACATGCTTACACTTTGCAAATCTTTTCTTTGCAGGGCACTGCTAAGAGCAAAATAGCTGCACAGATGAAGGAAAGATGAAGGCTGGTAAGCCATTTCTCATGACAGTTGCCCCACTTATAAGTTACTTAAGCTGCTGTCCGCCAGTAGCCTGTAGTATGGTAACAATTAAATAGTCACTAGCAACATACCTATATTACAGAATATTGCTTTCTAAATTGCCTTCTGCAAAAAAAAAAAAAAAAAAAACCAAAAAAAAAAAAATCAATTTAACTGATGGGGAAATTTGAAGTCTGCTACACTGCTGTTAGAACAATTTGGTTTAAAGCAAGCGCAGGCATGCATTTGATACTTCTCAGAGGGCTTGACTTTAATTAATTTATACTTTCAAATTGACTGTGATTCACTTGAAAATGCATTCTGCTGCCTGAGAGTAGGAACAGGCACTTCTTGGGAAACCATGATAACTTCTCTGATGCAGAAAGCCTGAGACCTAAGTAAAAGCCCCAAATTCCTGTGAACAGGCTAACAGGCACAACTCAAACTACTTCAGCTTTGCAAACTTCCAGCTGCAACACCACCCTCCTCAGTTATCAGCACCAGTCTAGGGGAGGGATGAATCCTCCCTGGCCTCAGTGTGTCTCTCCACTGATTACAGGGGAAGCCTGGCTGAGACTCAGTGCTATAAATACAGCTGGGATGAGTCCAATCCCAAGAGGCTGAGCCATAAACTCTACCAACTTACCCACAGACTCAGGGAGGGTTTGGAAAACCCAACGCCACTGCAGCCTGGCTCAGCACTCTGCTCATGGCTGTGACTCACCTTGGGTGTGCCAGGAAAGCCTTGCAGGGGCACAGTGGGCAAATGCTCCTTGCAGTGACAAACAGACACCTGTCAGGCTCTGCCTCACCTCCCAGAATGGGACCTCTCCTGATAAACCAGACAGGCCTTCCCCCTCCCCATTCATCCCCCCAATGAGGAGTGGAGGTTTGTTCATCACTGAGTTTGCTGACCAGCTTTCTGCCCTGTTATCTGTCTCATTACTGAAAGGAGGCTGGTGAGGTAAGTGTGGTTGTGAGACAACTGTGACACAGAGCACGTATCTTTTCTCCCACTACAGAGAAAAAGGACCTCCTAGAATGAGAGTTAAAAATAGCTGGTTTGCCTTAGAGGGTGTACTCACTTTGAAACACAGAAAACAAGTCTAAGCTGCCACCTCTAATATGACAGGCACCTTTAGCAGCCTGCTCTCTGCCAAAATACCTAAATCCCTGCTCTTTCTTCTCCTTAATTTTTTTTAGCATTTCAAATTGTAGATGCTTTTCAAAATGCTACGAGAAGCTTTGGTGGAGAGAGGGCAGATGCAACCTTCTAAGTTGCATTAAAACCAGCCTTTTTTCAGACCAAAAAGTATCTTTAAGGTTGTTTCTTAAAATCTACTGCAGTCCTGCCTTTATTCCCACATTTCTTATACCAGTGGTGTTTCAGCTCCCCAGCATCCTCCTTTAGCCCTGCTCAGTGCCTGTGTCCCAGGTGGATTGGAGGTTGGCCCTATTGCACCCAGGGCTGAGGTGACTGGACAGTCTGGTTTGGGTATCAGCATCAGCAAGGCAGCTTGATGTATTCAGAGCAAGCTGTATCCTTTCAAACACAGTATTTTTTAACCAGTGAGGGTAACGAGCCAGTTGGGCAAACTTACCTGGGGAAGTCACATGAAGTTATTACATCACATGAAGTTGTCACTGTCACATGAAGTTATTACCTCAAGACAGTGGCTTTCTAAAGTAAGCCTTCACTTGGTAAAGGATTTGTGTTCAGAATCCCAAAGCTTTGAACACAGAGGGTACAGTGGATGGCTTTAATGATCTCTTCTGGCTCTAAAGTTCTAGGAATCCAACATAATTGCTTATGGGCTTCTTTACACCAAAGATCTGCTTGACTCTTCTGGGAATACATTAAAGCTTAAAAGCTCGCCAAGCTGAGAAAATAACCGTGATATTTCCAGCTGCTTTCCCCAGAATGTTACATTAATCCTTCCCCTGGCCCTGAGCAAGCCTTGCCACTTTTCTTTCGAGCAGCTTGACAAAGGAGCACGATTGGACTGCTCCTCTTTATGCCTTTCTAAGGGCTCCCCTCTCCCCATAAGTTTTCTCTCAGGTATTGCCAAGCCACTAAGGATTTAGGAAGCTTTCCTTGCTGTTCCCTGACACAGGTATAAGCATTTCTTCCAAGTCTGAAAGCCAGCCCCGCAATTCACACTGATGACCAAGCAGAGCCTACCAGCAGATTTAAGTGATAGCCTAAATAAGAACCACTCGGAATGCCATTCATCACAAAGCTGAAAATCTAGCAATGTCCCACACTTCTCCTGCATGCTGAAGTGACAGACAGGAGCCAGGGCTTGCTGTCTGGCTGCCGAGGGTGGGACCTGGCTGAACACCCCTTCTCCACCCCCAGAACGAGCCCACCTGGGCACCCCAGAAATGTGAGCAATTCTGTGCCATGCTGGCGAAGTTCTTAAGTGTCACCCAAGCTGAACTGCAGACCACGGCTGCCTGCCCTAGTTATCAAATGACCTGAAATTCAGCACGATCATCTGCCAGGACAGCTGCTTCCCTGACAGTGAGAGAAACTCCTGCCTGGCTGCTGAAGCCCAGCCAGCAGCAGGAGCCAGCACACACAGCCTCCCACACCGAGGTGCTGCTCCCATCCCCCTGCACGGCACGGCCTCAAAACGTCTCGTGTTCCTCGAATTCTGCACGCTGACTCCTTCCTCTGCTGATTTATTTTGCTTCTGTATCATTAAAAAGAGATTTCAGAGACCTGGTACTTCAAAGAGGGGGAAAATAACAAAACATCTTTCCCAAGGAATTAAAATGAAGGTAAGGTTGGATGTTGTCAGTTTTCTTTCTTTCTACTTAGGACGCTGCATAAATAATACACAGCACCAGCAAATTTACTTCTTTTTACAGTAGCAACCTATATAGGAACCAAACATGAAAATGATTGTACGAGTAAGACTTAAGTGCTCAACACAGGCAAAGTTAGGGAGCTAAATAACTTTGACAGATGTTATAAAGATTTGTTTAGAAATGACTTATGCTCCAACACTCATACTTTTTGAAGTTATTTTGATGTACACCAAAATATATTCTTCTATTTCACTGTCAAAAAATCCTATTAATATATTAGTAAAATTTTAGTTTTATTAATGTGGAAGTTAATATTAATGAAATTTACTACTCCTTAATAATGAAATAAGCAGAATTAAATGTTTATAGTTTATCTTAAGATAGTTGCTTTTGTACTTCTTCCCCGATTAGAAATGAAGAGTGAAAGCTGTTATTGAAGAGCAGCCCCTCAGCTGGAACCTAAATGTTACTCCATTGAACCCAATAGACATAATTTCCTGCTAAATTGGATCTAGAAGATTATGTTTTCTGTGTGGATCTGTCCTCCTGGCTAAATACATTTTCCCATTCCCTAGCTGAAATGGGAAATGAGGACTGCACATGTTCATGGTGTTCTGTGTCTCAGTCCTAGAGAGCCCAACAGGTTCACACTGCTAGTGTTGTGCCTAAGAAGCATCTGTCTGATTTTCACACATGTAACTGGTTGTAGCTGTGGCTAGAGCTCTTATGTGCATGAGCAGGAACAAAGTTTGGACTGAACATATGCCTTATTCCCTGTGTTTACTTCAAGGTAGGTTCAGAATCCTCTCTGTAAGTGTGAATACCACCATGAATATTTGATTAGGGACACACAGAAAGAATCTGAAATCGTATGGCACCAAGGCTTTGCTGAAGTATGTATGAACAAGCAAAGTAGATAATATTAAATGTATGCTTCTCTTTTCCTTGCTCTGCAGCCTTGTCTGCACATCAATGTGAATTAAACAAATTGAAAACCCACATTGAGCAGCATCAGACCTAATTGCAGTGCAAAATGTTTCCCTAATGAATTTCAGTTTTCATATTTTCTCTTACAAGTTGTGTTACCATGCTATTGAATAAAAGCAGTTTACTAATATATATGGATATATGTGGTCTATATGGCTAATTAATATTAAGCCAGTTATTCTGGCTAATTTATGAGAAAAGATTATAAAAATAAACATTTTTATCTGTATTAATTTTACTTGTGGGATACTGTCAATAATGCCTTGATTTTATTTTTTGTTGCTGTTTGCCAAGTGCTGACAAATGCATGAACGGAGTTACTCCCAGTCCTGAATAGATCCTAATCTAGGCAAGTAACTCTCAATCTCCTAATGATGGGAGTCCCTCAGTGAGGCAGGGACACCCTCCAGCCTTACTCCACAAGCTGAGATCCCCCATCAGCCAGATGGGGAGGAAGAGGAGCACTGCTAACCCTGAGCCCTGCAGTGTCCTGAGCCTTCATCTGTGAGACAGACACACAAAATACACCACGGATGGCTCAGTGAAAACAAAAACCCACTAGCACTGGCCGGGTGCTTTTGCAACCAGAGTAGAATTCCTGTCTCTACCAAAATCTTTGCTTTTATCTCATGGAAGAATGCCGTGGTTAACACACCTTGTTTAATAGCCATGTGGCTGCCTGATTTGGGGTGACAGGCTTCCAGTGGCACGTGGACCCAATTCTGAAAGTGCTGAGCTCTGCACAAGAGCTGCCAGCTCGCTGTCTTTCCTGGAATTGCAAAGAGTCAGGAGCACATTCCTGATTTCCTGATGTGTGTTCAAGGCAGCACCTCCTCTATCAGTTCCACCACACGTCCTCCTTGCCATGCAGCTTAATTCTAGCTGGAATGTTTCTAATACCTGGAGGATGCTCCTCAAGAGCCTTTTCTTAAGCCCCTCTTTCATTCATGAGCTGCACCACAGCAGGGGCAGGACAATTGATATTGGACAATTTAAAGTATCCTGAAGGTTTATATTACACTTGCACCTTCTTGGGCCATTTTCTAGACCCTTTCTTTCATAGATGAAGCCAAATCAGCATAATTTTGCCTTAGGGAATTTCAAAAAAAGGCTTTTTTTAGGCTGGCAATAATAATACCAGTAAGTTTATCATAAAGCTTCCTGCAGCAAAATCTTATTCAGCCACACACAATCTTAAAAGTGTTGCTCTGAGAACTAGAGACAGACTTCTTGGGAAATGCCAGAGGAGGTGTTTGGCTTTCAGCTCTAATGCAACAGACAGCTAATTAAATGCTTTGCTAATAATAGTATCCTGTGCATGAGGAGATAAGCTCAATTACTTACTGAATTTAACCAGAGTTTGCAGACATGTTGGCATATTCCTGGTAGCTAAACCAACTTTTTTTAGCAATACAATTCACTCTCCTTTCTATTTCTCTAGTTTAGATGTATCATTAATGAATAGAAAATGTCAATGATGAAAGAAATAAACAAATCTGACTTTCTTAGCTAAAGCTCCATTGCTACATAAAAAAATAACCATCAACTCAATACAATAATGTCAGACACATCACAAAAAAAACCTCAAGAGAAGTCAATGCAAATCCTCTACTGACTTAAGGTGAAATTAGACAAAATCTAGGATTGTTGTCATAAAAATACGTTTTCAGTCTGCATGTAATCCATGAACCACACAATGCTGTGAAATTCAGTACTCTCAGCACATAATCATCAACACTTTTACAGTGAGCAGGGAAAAAGGAACGCTCTGCTTCACAGATTCTTTGGGAAATACACTTTTCCCAGTGTCACAACTCTTCTTAGATTAAGACACTGGACTTTTTACTCTTCACACTCCACACTCTCAGCACAGCAGTGATTGGGAGCTAGAGTACACAGCTGAAATTAAAAGAAAAGTTATTGCTCATGGAGCAATAATGCCATTTGCTTCATCTCTTTAGGGCATGCCTACCCAACTCAGCAAGAAAACTATTGACACCGTGCCATGATCAAGGGAGAGGATTCCTCCCCTCTACTCTGCCCTTGTGAGATTGCACCTGGAATACTGTGCCAGCCCTGGAGCCCTCAGCACATGGAAAACATGGACATGTTGGGATGAGAGCAGAGGAAGGCCCCAACGACGATCAGAAATACACTTTGAGAGAGTTTGGGTTGTTTAGCCTGGAGAAGAGAAGGCTCTGGGGAAACTTTATAGCACCTTCTAAAATGAGCCTACAAGAAAGAGGGGCTTTTTACAAGGGTATGTAGTGATAGGACAAGGGAAGGGCTTTAAGGTGAAGGTTTAGATTAGATATTAGGAGGACATTCTTTACTGTGAGGGTGGTGAGGCACTGGCACAGGTTGCCCAGAGAAGTTGTGGATGCCCCATCCCTGGAAGTGTTCAAGGCCAAGCTGGATGGGGTCCAAGCCACCTGGTCTAGAGGAAGGTGTCTCTCCTATGACAGGAGGGTTGGAACTGGATGATCTTTAAAGTCTGCTTCAACCCAAACCATTTCATGATTTCATGATTCTGTGATTCTGTGATCCACCGGAGGGGGATGAAGATGACTGGAGGCTGCAAATGGCACGTGAGGAAGGGCCTGGGGGAGTCATCCTGTTTGGCTCAGAGAAAGGAAGGCTGAGGACCAATCTCACTGTGCCACCAGCACCTAACTGGTTCATGATGGGAAAGGCACCCTGGAACAAGGGTCTGGTCACGTGGGGAGGTTTCCATCCTTGGCGATTCTCAAGGCTCACTGGATCAAGGCACGGAGGAACTTGACCAAATTTTGAACTTAGCCCTGCTTTAAATAGGTGCTTGGACTAGATGTTCTCCACAGATCCCTAAATAACTCTGCCTGAAGACACTGAGGAAATTAGGGAAGCAGGTATCACTGTCCACAGCATATGGAGAGCAAATAAAGGAACTTCATCTGGCCATGGTTTTTATTGCAAAACGACTTCTCTATTAATGGCTTGGGGTCCACTAAGCAGCTTCTAAGTCTTAATTAAGGTCGTTATTTCAAAGATAATTCACATTTAATACCTAAGTATACTTAATAATCTCCTAAGTGCTTGCCTGAATTTGAGCTCTGCTGTAACAGATGACCTTGTATGAAACAAGGAACCAAAAAGCAGAAGTAGGATGCTGACTTAGTATTAAAATTCCCCACAGCACCAAGCCTCTAAAAGACACAATGCTATTCTACACACTACAGCAAAATAGTCCAAGCCAGAAGATTTATGTTCATTAAATAATAAATAATTTCAGGAGACTGTGAGAACTCAGGAACTTTGGCCTTGGACACTGCAGACTTCAAAATTTCCAAGTGAGGTTAATTGAGCTAAATGATGGCAACTCCTCCAGTGCTACTTGTTGTGTGTCAAGGAAGAGTTGTTCTAAGTTGTGATTTCTCTTGTAATTAAAAGGGCAAGTTTGGTACAGACAAGGGCCTGAGTTTCAAAACAACACTTGTATTTGGAAAGGAAAAGAAAAATGCAGAGCTAAAATGGATGGTGGTAAGAAAAGGAAAGGAGAGTGAAAAACCAAAACAGCCAGCGGCTTAATGAAACTTGACTTTGAGCTGCATAAATAAACAGAGCTACAGCTTCTTGCAGAATTTAGGAAAATGCCCTGAGCACATGAAATGTGATGGTTACCACAGAAATTTACATACAGTCACACATCAGACAAATCCTGAAACTCTTTTCCAGTATAAACTCCCAATTGAAAACAGGATCAGGCACAAAGAAAAAACCTGTCATCCACTCTGGTTGAGACATTATTCACATCACTCCACAGGGGTCAGCTCATGCTCTGTGAGGAGTGACCACGCTCCACAGCACAGGGATTTAACTCTGGGAGCAGTTGGCTGCTCCACACCTGTTTTACCTGTTGAAAATGTGTGTGCTATGGGGAGTAGCAGAGAGCAAACCTCCTTCCTCTAAGGGCAGCATCTCATGGCATGGGCTGCCATGCTTTGAGTTTGTGTCCAAAACAGCGACGCTTAAGACACCAAAGTGTGTTATACTCCTTTCCAATTCCCCAAATTAGGAAAGATGAGGGAAAACTAGGAATATTAGGAAAAGGGCAGAAGCTGGGGAGCAGCTGCCAGGGTGAAATGGCAGAGGGACCTTCTTGCCCTGCACCATTCCCCTTGCAGGTCCTCCCAGCTGACTGTGGGTAACATTGCTGCCTGTTTGGAGGTGAACTGAGGGTGAGGTAAGCACATGCCTGCTCATGGAAGGGACACAGGCTCTAGGGCCAAGACTGGTGACAGCCAAGGCAGCAGGCATCCACCACCTCCACGAGCAGGTGGTGATGCTGCACTGATTTGGGCTGCCTGGGAGCTGCCTGGATGTGTCACTGGCATTGCTGGAGCCCAGCCCTGAACCCCCCAAGCACCCCTGCAAGAGCTCAGAGAGGGTTCGTGAGAAAGACTCTGACTCAGGGACAGCAAAAGAAGAAAGAGTCAATACATCTGGACATGTAGGATGAAAAAGCAAAAAAAAAAAAAAAAAAAAAAAAGATGTTGTTCTCAGGTCTATGGCCAGAGGGAAAGTAAGGAACAAAGTGGTGACTGAGTCATGGCTGTCTGCTGCCAGAGCCATTAACAGAGGGAGACAACAGGATGGGTGAGGGGTTGCACTGGAGAGAGAGCCTGGGTGCTGGAGTGGGAGCTGTGGCTGCACTCAGCTCTCTCTCAAGGGCATCCCTCCTGGAGGCCTTCCCTCCTGGTGGATAAACACACTGCACAGAGCTGTCATGCTGGAGCTTGACATCCTGAAGAATAAACAAGGGTGCCTTTGACTGGAGATGGGAATGACAAAGAACGCTGAACGACAAGGAAAGGCAGGATCAGAAGTTCCCTTGATGATGAAGATCTCTCCCTGTCAGAGATCACACTCTCCTCAGCACACCCAACTGCTGAGGCTACAATTTCACTTCCAATAAAACACTTTCATAAACTTCCTCTTACCTGTAATAATGCAACTGTGACCCAAATGGCACAGCCCATGGCAGGAGTGTGCTGGACAGACCTGCTGGACACAAGGCTTGTCTCCTTCCTGCCCCGGGGGTTCAGGGAATTTGGGACAGAAATTGGCACCTCAGTGAGTCCTCTCCAGCCTCCTGATGCCAGCACTTTGTCCTTCTGCACTGCAGCACTGCAATGCCACTTGGGATCCCAGCTGGACAAGCACATGCTCAAACATAAACTCTGAGCCATCACTTCTGACATCTGGACTGGCCATGGCCAAGCACCATCACTGCAGGCTGAGCCTGGGCTGCAGGGGACACACAGAACTGGTGCATTGTGGCAGCAGACCTGCAGGAATCATTATATTGTGTTCCCACTGTAACAGTTGAAAATAATTAATTTTCAGAATAGGGATATGTGAAAGACTTTATGCTGCTTCTGTGCCAATGCACAAGGTGTTCTGTCAGACTTTCTCCACCTGCCATCTCTTAGTGTCCTAAAAAAGGATGAAATGAAAACAGGAATTTTTTTTCCATCAGGATCTTTACAGTTCACAAGGAATTTTCTAGTATCACTTAGCAAATTAATTTATGCTTCCTTCCCCCCCAAGCTCTTCTCCAAGTGTGAATTTTAATTCAAATAAATCTTGGCAGAGTAATAAACCAATTTAAATGTTGTATTTTTTTCTGAAATATTTAGTGTTTCGTGCAGTGCTTTTAGGATGATTGAACTGAAAGACTGGAAACCAAAACCTTTTCTCATTGAAAAGGTTTGATGTGGACCAGCTGCACACATTTCTGGTACCTGACTAGCTGATGTACTTCGCTTACCTTTTCCACAACAAATAATAAAAAAAAAAACAATTGCAACAATGAAAAATCAGGACAGCCCATAGGGCAGGCACTTTGGTTTCCTTCTGAGACGAACAGAGACAGATTTTTGGATGCACACTCTGACCAGCCAGGGGCAGACAGAGAGCCAGCACTCACAGGCTGTAAAAAGGGCAGACAGGTTTTGAAGGACATGGAACACATTTCACTCCCTGAGGCAGCACAAAGGGCTGAGCTGCTCAGGCCTTCTCAAATGGCTGCACAGCCATCACCTGTTCACTGCTGGATGGACTTCTGTCCAACTGGAATGAGAACAAGTGTCGGAATTCAGGACATCCCTCTGGCTGTCCTGGACTGCCCAGACCCCTGCCAGGGGGCCCAGAGACCCTGGCACAGAGCTCAAAACACCTGTGGGTTTGATTATGACCAGTGGAGCAAGTTACCAACCTTAGATGAAGATCAGCAAGCCACGACATATTAAGCAGAAAAATAGTGAATTTTTAGTGAATAGTGAAAAATAGATTTTTTTGGGTTTTTAGAATGGGGGTTCAGGGGGCAAGATGGAGGGATCTGGGCATGTCTAGCCTTTCTCCTTCCTCTTGGCCTCCATCTTCTGCTGTGATGTTGGCACTTTTAGATTGGTTTAGAGTAGAACCTCACTGTCTAACATAGGTGATAGGTATTGGGAAGTGATGGTAAACATTGCATACACAGTTTTTAGTATAAAGAGATAACACCACCTCTGAGGTGGGCAGAGTGCCTCTGAGTGTCACGCTGAGCTGACCTCAGCAGGACAGGAGAAAGAATTTTATAGATAAGATACAATAAATAACCTTGAGACCAAGAAATGAAGAGCCCTGACTCCTTCTTCGACCGCCGGGCTGGGAAAAGAGACTTTAACTTATCTCGGGGTCACTCTGAGCAGCTAGAGACCCTGAGAAACAAGGACACAAAGGACAAAAAAGCAAAGAAAGTGCCCCATCCTCCTGCTAGTCCTGTCAGCAGCTTGTCACTCCATCCCATAAAACCTGACACACACTTAACCAATGCTCTACACATACATGACTGAGCTTGCTTTACATGGTTCCATGGACTAAAGATCCCCACTTCTCCAGAAAGCACCACAAAATTCTGGTGGAGCCACAGCAGCTCTGCTGCCCGCTTGCTACAAAAATATAATATCCTAATAAACCAATTATCAAATCCAACTTGCCCCATTAAACTTGCAATATGCACTTGTTCTAAGATGGCACAACAAACCACCACCAATCCTCTTTGCTGAAATATACCATCCCTTTGTCTGGATCTTCTCAGGAGAAAAAAAGAAGAGAAATAAGCATAAATCCCACACTTTACAACTGGAAAATAAAACAAAATATAGGTGTAATTGCACACCTGCCTTCTTGTATGCTGAAATTCATTTTTTAATGGCTCTATGAATCTCTTCATGTAGCTCAACTGCCAGAGAAATGTGGAGGTGACCAGACAGATCAGCTGAGTTAGCAAGAGGAGAAAGCCTCTCATGCAAGAAGCTTTAACTCAGGTCATTCAGAAGAAAAACTTTCATGCTATGATCATCTCACATCCTACCCTCACTCTTCAGTAGGAATAAATTGTATTTTATAAACATCTCAACAGACTGGGCATCCACCAAATGTGTAAATCATAGGTGACTGCACAAAGTCAGTGCATTGTGCCAAGGCCATGGAAGAGGAGCGGACCTGTGAGCAACTGAGATTCACACATGAATAAAAAAATTGAAATTTTATTTCTGGCCACAGTGCAACTACTCAGTATTAACATTAACTAACTTCTTCTGGATGTACAAATATTTTATTCCACTGTGGTCTCTTCCAACCTTATCTAGTCTGCTGTTCTGTCCTTCTGTGATTCCCTCTTTAAATCCACGCAGTTAAAGTACTGATATCTGCTTTAGCAGCCATGTAGATGTCTAATTAATAATTATCACTACTACATTAAAAAAATAATAGCTTAAAGATATAAGCAGCAGAGGGCTACATGCAGTTATTTTTATTTTGAAGAAGTGGCACTGAAAAACCCAGACCAGCTGTTCAAGGCAGGGCTTGGTAGCACTGAGGGCTTTGTAAGCAGCATTATTCACACGATTGTTTTACTTCCAGTGAGTACTTGGGCTGATGGCAGCCCAAATCACCTCTTCCAAAAGATTTGAGCTGAGCCAGCTGGAATTTTATAAACTGGTATTTTATAAAAAGCTTCCTAAGGGGCAAGTGAAGAGAGACATTGACTTAAGCAGCCAGGCACAGTGTTCAAATGAGATGCTGGGGAAAAGCTGGCACCCAAACACAGAGCCAGTGAATCCCAGTGTGACCAGGGACATCCCATGGCATGAAGAACACTCTGGGTAAAGAGTGAGATCTCACCTCAAATCTGTCACAAAACTTCATGTCTCCTGAGGCTGGTTTGCATCTCAGCTCACACAGCAGCAATGCACCAAGCTCCCCTGGACCACAAATCCAGGGCTCAGGTCCCAGCCTGAGGCAGGAGATGGCTTCACCCACAGCCATGTCACCCATCTCCCTGGCACCACAGTGTGAATCACACCTGTCTGCTGTCAAAGATTTGCTAAGCAGAGCTTGAAATACCAATGTGACACAAAACTTCTCAGTTTCAACGTTAAATACCACTTTGCAGGGGGTAGTACCTCTTGAAAGTCAGGAAAGTGCCCATGCCACACAGAGAATGGGCACAGGGGTATGGCAAAGAGTGTGGGGTCCCACAGGAGCAGCTACACCAAAACCAGAACACAGAGGCTCTTCTGAACCTCTCACTCAGGTCAGATGTCATTTTCAGCAATACTTACTTAGCTGGTGAGACGTGAAAGGTTTATTAAGTCTTTACCCATTTTAGCAAAGCAGTTCTGAGGTGTGGAGATGTCTCTGAACAGCAGGATGGGCTGCTGGTGCCACTCCCTCACCTCTGACATCAGCTGGGCAGGTATTTACTTTTTACCTTTTAGGCCAAAGTAATACAGGTTCACATCACAAAGAGAGAGGAGAATGTAATATGTAGTACTAAAAAATTGAAATAGAACCCTTTTAAACTTAGGGGCACCAGGGACACCAAATATTCACACCTTCTGTAGCAACATGACATATTATTGAAATGTATTGTTAGAGACTAGCACTACTTTGTATTTAATAACTGGTTTGCTTTTTTCACCGTATTCTAATACATAAATACAAAGGCACCTGCTGAGCAGCTTTTGTCAAAACTTGTTTGCTTTTGGAGGTGATCCCTTAAAAGAAATTTTTTAAATGGACCATCTTTTGCAATCTTGGCATGAACAATTCTGTAGAAGTTTATATATATATAAGATATTATATTACATTGTATTCTATTATATTATATATATTTATATACATTATATATGCATATATTACATATTATATTATATTATATTATATTATATTATATTATATTATATTATATTATATTATATTATATTATATTATATTATATATAATTCCAGATATATGCTAGGCTACACTGGAAAAGAATAATTATGATAAGATTTCTTCTCTGTATGTTCACGCTTACCAGCTCACTGTTACTTTCCCTCAACATCTGGTGAAGACTCCCTTGCTACATCCCTGTCACAAATACTGGTGGCAGCAGCACATTTCCTCCCAGGATCAAATATATATATATATAGCAAGGGTAGGAGATCAGGCAAGAGCAATTCAGTGGAAGAATTGAGCCATGGAATACCTTTAAGACAGTTGTTCTATTTTTAATCAATCATCTTAGCTGAGATGAAAAACTGTGAAAGCAGCCATGAATAACACCTCAAGGAAATTTGGGGGAACAGACTCACAATATTATGAGAAAGTGATACACTGACACTTTAAATAGAGATGTTATGAAGTAGCAGGGTCACAGCAGTCACTTACTATCATCAGTCACAACCAAAACAGCCCTGACCGTGTTCATAAATCCTACAGTAACTCACATTTGGTGATAGGGGAGCATTTTATCTCCTTCTCTAACTAGCACATTTTCCTGGTGAGAGCTAACCTCTCACTGAAATACCATGAAGCCCATTTCACACCATCAGCACATCCCACTGCCCTCTGGCTGAACATTATTTTCATATTTTTATAATTCTTCTCGATGGGATGTCCAACAACTGAAAATCCACTTCCTTCACAGAAATTTTCTTTCCTTACCAAAGTACTGTATGAAATAGCTTTTCCCTCAAAATGCTTCCTCAGAGAATCATCCTGCAGAAGAGGAGGAGGCTGAACTGGGCACAGAGCAGGAGTGGGTCTCAATCCTGCAAAGCAGCTCCTGTACCTGGCACTGAGCACTCAGGGCTCTCAGTTAATGCTGGAATGGGATGCCTGGAGCATCCACAGCCCCAGCATGGGGAGTGTTCAAGTCAGGCTGAATGGTGCTTGAGGAAACAGAGCTAGGGAAAGGTCACAGAGTCACAGAACCATTTAGGTTGGAGAAGACCCTGTTGTGGCTTCAGTTGGGATAATTTTCTCCATAGTAGCTGGTGAAGTGCTGTGTTTTGGATTCAGTATGAGCATAATGTGGCTAACACAGGTGTTTTGGTTGCTGCTGAGCAGTGCTCACCCTAAGTCAAGGACTTTCCAGTTCTCTGTGCTCTGCCAGTGAGGAGATGCACAAGAAGCCAGGAGGGAGCACAGCCAGGCCAGCTGATCCAGACTGGCCAGAGGGATATTCCTCTGCAGCATAGTGTGTTGTGATCAGTACATAAACAGCTGGAGTTGGACTGGGAGGGGCTGACTGCTGCTGGGGGATGATTTCCCAAAGTCCCTTCACACCCAAGCTGTGATTCTATGAATAAAATCAGTGTATGTGTATGTTTGTATATTGTGTTGGTGTTCTGTAGATTTTTAGGAAGAAATACACCAACGTTTTCTGCACTCCTGGTGTGGGTGCTCACTTTGCAGAAGGCTGCTGTGCTGCTTCCAGCTGCAGTCCAGGTAACTTTCTCCCCAGCAGTTAGTATGGGGCTGTATTTCAGATTTGTGCTGGAAATGGTGTTGATAACACAGGAATGTTTTAGCTCCTGCTGAGCAGTGCTCACACAAAGCCTCTCACCCCAGCAGTGAGCAGGCTGGGGGTGACCAGGGAGCTGGGAGGGGACACAGCTGACCCAAGGGGTGTTCCACACCTCCTGGTGTCATGCCCACCAACAAAACCAGGGGGAAGGTTGGCCAGGGGCTGCTGCTGGAGCACTGGCTGGGCATCACCCCACTGTTTTAATTTTTATCACTCTTTATTTAGTTTTATTTCTCTCTTTGTTTCATATTTCCCTTCATTACCTATTTATTTTTTGGAGAGACAGGTCTGATGGTGACTGCAGTGATGGGGTGGCATGGGAAGCTGGATCCACACACATCCCTGAGACAGGGGACACGAAGCACCATTCCCTGAGGAAACCAGTGACATTAAAGGACAGGCAGCTCTGCTTTGTCTTACCAACTGTAAACTTTATTCCCTATGGAGTCAGAATGACCTTTAATTTCTTTGAAATAAAAATCTGTGCAAATATGGTGACTAATTTGCACACACAATGTGATATCTATTTATATATCCATTCCAAATACGAAAGGATATTAATGTATTGGAGTGGGCACTTCCATCTGATAAGATAAAACTTCACTGCAATTCAGCATAGAAATCCATCAGAAAATCTCATAACTCTCAAAACTGCTATCTGTGTTTAATTCACACAGGGCACGGCATAAAGCCTTAATCTGCCATGCAAATGAACATAAATCCCCGCATAATACTCTCTCTACACAATCATCATTGTAAATGTGCCCTCATCTTTACCACCCCAAAATAAAGATCTATTCTGACAGGACAAAGCCCTGCTGATAACTTCTGGGAGTCAGTTAATGAAAGACTTTAATGAAATCAGGGTCATGACAAAGGGCTCCTTTCCCTCTGCAAGGCATTTCAAGCCCACAAGGTGCAGCTGTTACCTCTCTTCTAGAGACAGTTTCATGCCAAGGGTTCCTGGCCATCAGACTGGCCACAGTCCTCTAATTTTGAGGATTTAATTCTTTTCCCATGTCCTACATGCCCTGTACATGCAGCCCTATTAAAACACCACCTGATCGGTTCCCAAAGCATCTCCTTTCAGAACTGTATCTCCTGTGAAAATAAACCATCCCAAAACAGCTGGTTTGGAGTGGGGAGGACTTGGTTGTTGTTCTTGTTGGTTTGGTTTAGTTTTTGTTTGGTTGGTTTGTTTGGGTTTTTTTGTTTTGCTTTGGGGTTTTCTTTGTGCTGTGCACAAAGAAGCCAGCACAGACATTATGCTTCACCCTATCAGCAGGTCAGATTTTGGGTTTGCTCTTTTTTGAATTATAAGTCATTGATAACATGACCAGATCACTTAAGTAAAAGCTCTGGAAGACCAACCACTACTGACAGGGAGAAAAAAAAGATTCATTTAAATTTGCTCCAGCCAATCTCCGCTGTTGATAAACCCATTGCAGAGGACAAACCCTGAACAATTTGGGCCATGGAGGAAGGAGCCCCAGAGACAACCAGAGCTCATCCTTGAGTGCTCTCATACCAACAGGAACACATAGGTGGGGAAAATATGTTTCAGCTGAAAAAATGAAAGAAGCTAAGATTTAACTGTAACTTCTGTAGGCACTGAGCCCAGTGAGAAGACTGAAATGTGGTGATGAAAGCCCATTGAAAAACATTTAAAAATCTCCAAGCAATATTAAACTGGAAGAAATAAAACCACCTAATTTAAAGGCACATATGTGTAAAAGACATAATCACTTCTGAGTGTTGTAGAACAATTAAAATGAAACCCCAAAATCAGCTGATTAGCACAAGAGATACTTTCAGAATCATGTGATATGGCAAAAACCCCAAATATCCTACTGTAACTATTTCTCATGTAATACGAGAAAATACCAGTGTAATTTATGTAGTGTGAAAGCTGACAATATGTTCTGCAGTTTTGTTTAAATAGCTAATGTTCTCACATTAGCTGTAAATTAATTTTGACACTAAAAATAAATGTAATAAAAATAATGTGAAATCAAATAATTCAAGATGCTGCTGACCAGGATTCATTGCTGCCTTACTGTTCCTAGTGCAGCCATGAAAAATAAACTTTTGGTAGAATTTTGGGGCTCAATGTTAAAATTCAGTTTAAAAACAATGTTTGAACTTGCACAGAAGTGTATGGAGGTTTGATTCTCATTTTAAAAAAATCTTCCTTTTCTTTAAAAATATCACAATGTTTCCTCTCATCTTTAAAAATAAAATGTGTCTTTTTAGTTTTGTAATTTGACATGAATTTGAGCTTCAAAATGGAAACAAAAAAGAATGTTTAGCTTGAATTTCTCTTTATTTTGGATCAGAAAGCTAGGGCTTTCTCATTGCCTTCAAAATAACCAAATATGGTAATTTACATTGTGTGCATTTGAAAACCAAAAGTGAAGCAAAATGTAATTTCAGAACAAAAAATACATACTTCATCTTTTAAGGAAGGTTGAAAGTTCAATTTTGATTTTAGTAAAATAAAAACTACAACCGAATGTAACCCATTTCTGGGGAAAAAAATTTGGTTCCCATTAAGAGAACCTTGACAACCCTTGGTGCGGACCTCTCAGCGAGCTCCCCAGGCTGGAGGCACTTTAGAGGAAAAGTCCAGCTGGTGTGTCTGGTCTGAAATTTAACTTGAGAAGCTGCAGAGGCACTCCAGGGGATGAAGCCATGGCAGTGGAATGTGTGAGCAGTCCTGCCTGCAGAGCAGAGCAGCTCCTGCCCCCTCAGCCCCACTGATGCCCCCAGCCCTGTCACAGACATCTTTTCATAAAAATCCTTTCTTTAGGATTTTTCCCCCTTCTGGGAAGCTGAGGCCCCAGAAGGGGAATGTAAACCATGGTTATCTGCTGCTGTGGAATGCAACAGGTGCACCTGTGATTGGCCCATGTTGCTTGTGTACAATTAAGGGCTGATCAAAGACCAAGCTCTCTCTGAGACAGAATCAGAGAGAGCTCCTTTGTTTATACATTCCTATTCTATTCTTAGCATAGCAAGCTTCTGAACTTTTCTCTCTATTCCTTTTAGTATAGTCTTAATGTAATATATATAATAAAATTAATAAATCCAGCCTTCTGATCATGGAGTCAAGATTCTCGTCTATCTCTCCACTCCTGCAGCCCTTGCAAGCCTGGTGACATCGCCCCGACCTCTGCAGCCCCACCAGGACACAGCTCTGCACACTGAGGTTTCTGCAATGGTTTTTCACTGTAGAATAGCTTCCCTGTGTGTTACAGCCTGCTGACCAAAGCTCCTGCCTCCAGCTCACTTTGGGGGCTGTCTGCCTCTACAGTGTTCTGCACCATTTGCAGTGTCAGGGAAAGCATTATTTAAAAATACAGCGGTGCTGAAAGACCTGACTGCAATGTAATGTGGTGCAAGACAAGATGTATGTTCAGCATGACCCTTGTTGGGCAATTTCTGGACACACCAGTAAAATGACAAGCAGAAAGAGGTGATTTGGGGGTGCACTCACAGGCTGATGAGATAATGTAAAGCCAGCCAGGGGCAATCTTGCCTGTAAGAAAATCATTGCAATAGCTTTAAAAAACCCATAGTTACTCTGTGCTCTCACAGGAATGTTACAGCACAGACCAAAAAAACAAAAGAAATCAAATGCCAGCTCATCTGAAGAGCCAAATATCTATTTTCAAGCTTTAGCTCTGAAGCTGAAATATCATATTTAGAGTAATCAGAAAGGTCAGAGAGATGAGAAATAAAACAATCAGCAGGAAGCATAAGGCACATTTCCCTTTGCATCCTCACCTCTCTTACACTTTTCAAATCTCTCTTCCTTCCACAAACTAGGGATAAATTACTCATTTATCTGAGTCAGGAATTTTCCTGCTGACTCTGCCAGAACCAAGCTTTCTCTTGGTGCCTTCTGCCTCCACTGCAGATCCAGAAACTTGTCCACACTCTTGGTCCATGCATCTCCAGAGCCTCTGGCTCCCTGCATCCCTCACCTCTCCATCCCTGATCCTCTGGTGCCCCTCCTGCTGCACTGTGCATAGTAATTCTTGCCAGCTTTTGCATTAGATGTGCCACCCTTGTAGGTCAGCACCAGCACTTAGTGCTTTGGCAGGCTCCAGAGGACACTGAAAGGCTCTTTTTTCTTGTCAAAGTTCAGTTAGCCCTGCTGTTTTGCTGATTCAAAGTGTTTTCTTTTGCATTTAGCAAGGATCCTGTAAGATCTGCTGGCAAAGCATGTTGAGAAGTGAAACTGCAATGTGTGTGTTTGTAAATGATGCAGGGGAACCTGGGGACCCAGATTCAAATGTGCAGAGTCATTTCTATTATGAATGCCAACGGTAAGCCAAAAAAAGAAAAAGCAAATACTCCATATCTAAAATGCCTTAGAAGGGACATCCATTAAATTGCAGGACAGTCCATATTCAGATGGATTTCTGACAATGGATTTCTGATCCAACCTTCTGAACGTCCTCCTGCTCCTGTCTGCAAAGCACGGGAGCAGCACACCGGTGCCTGCAGCCCTGCTCCTCAGCCTGCCGCGCTGCAGGCAATGCACCATTTCTTGACAAGAACGAGCAATGCACACCTAGCAAGTTCAAGAAGGCAAAAGAGGTGATAACCTCAGCGACTCTGACCCCACGTTTATTTTTAAAGGTGCGAAAAAAGCCAAAATACTCTTCGGTTCGCCTCTCCCAGCGTGCGGGATGGCAGAGCTGATGCTCACACGCTTCCCAGGCGCTGCTCTAACCAGCAGAGGGAGTCCCTGGAAACCAGCACTGGAGGAAGCAGGGTTAAAATTCATGTTTTCTACTCAGATCTCCGGAATACTAATCAAGACCAACAGATAAAGCAATCCATGCAAATCTGATTGACGGTGATTGCTTGGCAGGGTTTGGCTTTTTTTGTCAGCAGAGGTGGAGCAGAATTTCAAAGGCGCCATCAGGACCTGAATCACGCTGTGCGCTCCTCAGCTGTGCAACTGAGCACGTACAAGGGCAAGGGCTGGATGCTTGGAGGACTAAAATCACCTCTTAGGAGACGATTTCCTCCCTGAGCTGCAGGACAGCTCCACATTGCTCCATTCTATCTCTCAGTTTGCTCCCTGCTGTGTGGCAGGGACTGTGCAGCCACCAGCCAGCAGCACAGGACTGCAGCCACTCACCTCCCAGCCCCAAAATGCACAATTATTGTAAACTAGCTGCCTAGCATTTAAATGGCTGCAGTTCAGTTAAATGAATCCCATTTTCAGCTGTGTTGCTTCACTGGAATTAACAGAAGTCATTGCCACAGGGCTCTGAGATTCTGCTTGCAGAAGGCAACACCACCCAGAGCTTTCCACTCCCTGACTTGGTGAAAAATAAGATGCTGGATGGCCACAGAGAGTCACCTAAGAAGGCCAGGGCAGACTTTGTGTGAGCTGCCCAGGGATTACCAGCCAGCAGGAGAAGCTGCTGAACATGCTCTGCAGGCAGCAGCATATGGGGATTCACTGGAATTAAGCAGACTTTCCCTCAGCTGAGCCTGCTGCCCGAGAGGGCTCTGCCCCACCTCCCCAGCTGCACCACTGGCTGTCCCTGCACAGTCCCCTGGTCCTAACACTGCTTTGACCACAAACACCTTTCTAATGAGTGCTGTTTGCACACTGAACTATCACATTATGGCAGCATAGTTTAAAAAAGAAATTCAAAATACTACCAATTTTATCAGTGAAAAATCCTCTTAGCCCAGCAACTTATTCCTGACTTCAACCTATATATATGTGAAATATCTTCCTAAAAAAATATGAATATCTTCCTAAAAAAATGTGAATATCTTCCTAAAAATCCTCTTAGCTGAGCAACTTATTCCTGACTTCAATCTAATATATGTGTGAATATCTTTCCAAATTCACTTCTGGTATAAAATAAAAAAAGATTGCATGCAAAAAGCCCATCTGCTTGCAGAGCTCAGGCAGGCAGAAAAGTGAAAATCTGATGTGCACTGCTCATGTGAACACACATATGGACATGCACAACACACATGTGTTCCTGGGAGTTCTCACTGACTGTCCCAAGGAAATCCACAGAGCACCACTAAAAATACACCTTATGAACATTAGTTTTCAGGTCCCTAATTTATTATTGTTAAACCAGAGGTTTAATTATCATTATAGCTACTAATTAATTACATCATAATTAGAAATCACTATTTCATTAATAAGAAAGTAAGAAGATGATAGTAAAATTGTCAGGGACCAAAGACAGGTTCTTAGCATCAATCCTGTGCAGCCAGTGATGAGAAAGAGAGGGAGAAGGGGATGAATTTTGCCTTTAGGGACACCTAATACATAACTGACTGTACCAAGAGCCTCTGTTACTGTTTCTTGGCCACACAGAGATCCCAGCTCAGGTACAAAACCCAGTGCTACAGATGCAGATAGTGAAAAATATACTTCCATTGACAGGAAAATCATGGTCACACATTACTGACTGCTAGGAGTGGGATCACAGCTAGGGGAGTTACTGTGCAGAGACAAACTATTATAGAGTTTGGCTCTTAGCTGAGAATACAGAAAATTTATTAAATAAAAAGAAGCAAAGGGCTGGATGGAGCTTTGAGCAACTTGATCTGGAGGAAATTGTCCCTGCCTATGGCAGGGGGCTGGAACTAGGTGACCTTTAAGGTCCCTTCCAACCCAAACAATTCTATAAATGGTCTCCAAATGAACACTTGCCAAAATCTGGCCCATACTGCTTGCGCATAAATTAATGGACTTGTTAAATTTTGATAATTTTTTTTTTTCTTAAGCTAATATATTCTTCTGCCACTGACTATACTCTAGTAAAAAAGCCACAGTGAATCTTCTATCACTGAGCTCTGGGAACTTATCCAGTTTGCAGCACACTCAGAAAAACAGGGGTTGGAAGGCAATGGTGCAAGGGAATCTTGCTAGCACAAGTCGACGTGTGCAAGTCTCTCTTAAATCTCTCAGCAATTTTGTTTCCCACACACAGTTTCCTTCCTGAAGTGGTTTTGATTTAGTGCAGAGGAGTTCAGCACAGCAAAAAGCATCAGCAAGTGACTCAAGAGCCTTTAGGTATATAATGCTTTTCAAAGAGCAGAGGCACCTTTTGTTGCTGCAGACGTTGGACAGCAGCTCCGGCTCTGAGCAGGGTTCAATGGAGTCCTGCAGGAAAGGGCTGAGAGGCACAGGCAGCATGTCATGGGTCTGTATTTGCATGACACTGTGAGAAAACTTTCTGCTCTGGATCCCTACCATCCGGGGGACTGAAAAACTGAGCTGAAAAAATGCCTGCTTCTATAGAGCAGAATAATTAAATAACGCTTTGATACTTCCTGACAGATGAATAATGGCAATGAAATTTACAGTTCTAGCATTGAAAGAAGTCTGTAATCCCACTTTATATATTCACCTCCTGGGCTCCAGTCAGCTGGAGCCAAGCTAATACAAAAGATTAACCAGTTTTACTCACTCCTTCTCCTGGCTAGGCCAACTTCTTCCAGTTCTGTCTTTAAACATGTTTCTCTTAATGTGAAATGTACCCAGATTCCTAGAAGTTGGTCAGAGCCTAATGCTAATCATGCAAGAGTTGTGGGTTCCATCCCTGTATGGGCATTCACTTCAGAGTTGGACTTGGTGATCCTTGTGAGTCCAACTCAGTCCTTTCCACCTTTGATCCTGTGGAATGCCATATATCCAGTTAGGAAGCCCAGGTTAACCTGAGAAGAGGGCACCTGAGCAGTCTGGCAGGCAGGGGAAGCCTGCAAGCAAGTGCCTATTATTCCAGGAGAAGTTTGGTTATTTTGGAAAGTTGGGCAGAGGGCTTGTACTGGGACTGTCATCCTCCCCCAGCACAGGAAGAAGAAGTTTTGGGAATTAAACAAAATGAGCGGTCCTGTGGTTGTACTAATATTTTACAGCTGGGGTCACAAGGGACTCCTGCCCTCACAGCCTTTCACTGGCTGCTGCAGGAAAATAAATTCCCACCTGGTTTGCTGGGTAACAGCTCATCCCTGTCCAACTGGCAAAGGAAGGAATTTATTTCTAGAGTAAGCAATATTCTAAAAGATTCTGTATGTCACGTGGACTTTTCTGGAACGGTTTCAGTGATAAAGCAATGCAGCAGATGAAAGGAAAAAGCTCATCATCTTATTTGAATTTTCCCTCCCTCTTCATTGACTTACAAAGCACAGCAATTTAGATCAGAAACCCCCCTATCTGCAGAACATTTCTGAGTGACTAAAGCTGATACTGAAACTGGTGTAGGCATGAGTCTGGAAACATTGTGAAATTTATTTCTCTAAGCCTTTTTCTGGTGTTTTTGAAAGATGTCAGTCAGAAAACAGTTATTACCCTGGGAAAACTTTTGTGTTTTAAAGAAGCAGATATTTTTTATTTTTCACATGTACCCAATTAACCACTGCCTGCAGGCTGCTAGTTTGGCTAGCCCAAGGTGTCTGACCACTTGGATTATATTTACACCAGTGAGTCCAAAAGTTTGTTGTTTACAAGTTCTCTATGCCTAGATTATAAATAGGAACAATGTCTGGAATGACTTGATTCAAAGACTTGCAGCAGAATGCATGCTTATGGTTCTGCAATGTCTGTGCCAGCTGAAGTTACACACATCCTTAAGTGTTATTAGCACTGTGAAAAATTACATTTGCACAGAGTACACGATCTCAGGCCTTTATAATCTGCACCAACACACCTGATAGTGTGGGAAATGAGTCCACAGTGCAGCATGCAAAGCACCTTGCATGGAGCACAGATCTCTTTAGCCCAGCACAGTTTTGGAACCAGCTGGCTGCAAGTGGGCATTGTGTTGTGTGGTGGGTCCCTTTCATTATTGATGAGCTATTTTATGTATTATGCAGTGTTGTAATGAAGAGGAAGTATTTTGTCTTCCCACACTGTGTCCTCTATGGTGCTGGGAAGTCTTGGGGCAATATTATCAAATAAAACGGACACTGCTCTGTAGAAGATGACTAAATTTCCCAGAAGTTACACATTAGTGCCACTGAAAAACTGAGGGATGCAAGACTAGCTGTCAAAATGCTAATGAAAAAATACTGAGCTCGATATAATATTAGAAAAAAATATAAAAAACCCTGTGTACACTTTTATCTGAAATCCAGTGCACCATAATCTTCACACACATCCTTCACTGACAGAAACCTTGCAAATACTTAGGCCATCTAACTAGGAGAGAGAATGTATGGTACATTCTGCCAGTTTATCTCCTATTTGATGAATCAAATCTTTATTCTTTTATTTCTTCAAAGTGTTTTTCAAGGAACTTCCTCCCAGCAATGGAGACATGCCATCACTTCTGAAAGGATAAGAGCAGAATGACTGAAGGAATGGAAAAAGATATCAAGCTCCCAAGAACTTAATAAAATCAAGGAGAAATAATCCACAGTGGTGGAAAAGGCAGCAGATCTAACCAGAGGAAGAGGAGTGAGGAACAATCCTTCTACCAAAACATCCTCCCTGCAGAGGCAAGGCAGGGTCTGAAGCTGAAGGCACAGGGCTGAACTCTGCACCCTCCATGACCTATGTCTGTATTGTGTGGTCTGTAAGACACTTAGAACAAGAAAATGGCTTTCTTACAAGGCATAAATAAAGAAATAAATCACTATTAATCTTCTTCAGACCTCTCTCCTGTTTCAAGCTTTCGTCCAAAGTCTCTGTTCTTAGTCAGATAAGGCAGCTGACCGCTAACTATGATTAACTCTGCACAAGGCATTTCAGCATGTGGTGTTTACATTTAGAAATGGAATTTTCATACATTGTAAGTCAACAATAACTATCTAAGTCCCCAGGGCACAGACATCAAAAGAAAAGCAGAAGTTCACAGTACATTATATTCACTATGTCACAGGCAGCATTTACCAGCAGCACAAATCAGAGTCTTAATTCTTCTCCTAGAGGTTCCAAGTCTTTAAGCCACGGAAGCCCAAGGTGCCCTCAGAGCTGGTCATGCCAAGCCACAAAGCTGAACCACTGTCCTCTGATGTGACATGAGAACATGCAGGTGTAGCCAGCAACCAGCTGGGACTCAATGTCTGAAGGGAGCAAATAAAGAAAGAAAAAGATGAAGAATCCCGTTGCCCATCCCCAGAAAACTGGGGAACAAGAAAGGAGAGAAAATAGTCTCACATTCCCTCTCTCCTGGAAGTGTAAGCTCCATGGGAGAAGCACAGACATCATAGGCTCCATTAAGCCCTGCAGAGAGTTACCTTCATTACAGGCACCATTGGCTTTCCTACCCAATTCTGGCAAGGAAGAACTTGCCCATTTTAACTTGCTAATGTTCTCACGTTATGTCCTGCTCCAATGACCATGCTGCCCTGCCACCAGCCATTGCACTTGGCAAATCTAAGAGGATGTAAGCCCCAAAAAACATGAAACATTATAGTAGAAGTCCTAGTAAAATCTATGTATTGTATAAGTGGCCTTGCCCCAATCCTAGTTGTTCTAAATGGGCTGCAGCTGTGATGTCCTTAATTGGGCAGCAGCTGTGGCTAATGAAGATAACTGGGATAAAAGGGGGTGGATTGGCTGGGCAGGGAGAGCCTTGGAGGAGCCCTGGTGAAGAAGCAGGAGCAGCACTGCTGTGAAGAGCTGTGTGTGAGAAAACCACTCAGAAGGTATGGGACTCTAGAAATAGGATAATAACAATATGAATACAACAAAATATCAAACAGCCTGTGGGCGAGATCTGTGCACAATTCTTCCACAGTCTCCTGGGGCAGGAAGGGGTGATGCTCTGCTCCAGTGAAACCTGGCTGCAGATGTCCAAGTTAGCTGGTGACACACTACCTTGTACCAGGTAAGTTATGCCAGCAAACGGTCTGACTTCTCAAAGTGGACACCCATTAAAGAAAAACAATTAAATGGCAAGCTGTTTGTCACATTAATGGTCTTACTAAATGACACCATTAAAGCACTGTAAGCAAGAGATTGACTTGCTTATTACCAATGTTATCATTTTGCAGGTTGGCTCAGAACCAACATTTCTTCTTTTGTTTGTAAGGAAGAACAGATTAAAGAGATGTAAAAGGAAATCAAATTAATTAGGCACATAAATAAGCTGGCAGGTAAAAAAACTGTGTTTCAGTGAGGCAGCTGTCAACCTCTAAAGGAAGGATGGTGCATATTTGTAATATTATTTTGGTTTTAGTCCCATTTTTTCTGATTTTTGGATTACCCCTGACCTAACCATCAGCATCCTTACAAAGCACAAGAATGAGCCAGGTCTGTGTTCACCTCTTTCAAGGCTTGCTTTGCCCACCCTGGGCACATGCGCTGGGAGAGGCTCCCGCCACAGCACTGAGAGCAGGAACACCTGCAAGGTGGCCAGCCATCCCCATGGGTGAGACTATGGGTACCTCCACTGCAGAAACACAACCAGACAGAGTTCAGGCTATGGCTTTTCTCCCAACTTTTGCAAACTCTGGGGTGTCACACTCCTGGGAAGACACCTGCCCCAACATTGTAATGTAACCTGGGTAAACACGGTCTGGCTGTAGGATCTGATTCCACCCATTTAACCTTTGGCATTTAACAAAGCACTTGGTTTAGTTTTCACTCATGTCCCATGCAGTCAGGACAGAGATCAGTGCTTGTGGTTGTTCTTTCTCACTTGAAGAAGAGGGACAGTGCAGTAATTCTCACCACTAGCTCATAACTAACTGTGTGTTCATTTGAAGTGACCCAGTCATTTGAAAGTCATCACTACCTAAAAATTATTTCCAACTCCCCTAAACATAGACTGCTACCATTTTTTCAACTAATTCATATTAATGCACCATTCAAACCTCACACCATTACTTTATGCCAAGACCAGTTATTTTCAAAAATGTAAAAGTACCCTGACTCCACAACTGCTGAAGATATGATGCAGTCTCACATCTACTGCTGTAGTCTACCATGATTAATTTTAGTTTATGGAAGTGGGTGGTAGAATGAAGGGAGAAGCAGCCATGGAAGCCAGAATCTATTCAACTATGGGAGGATCAGCAGTATCAAATGTAATAATGTCTCAGTGGGGAATGTGAGAAAAAACGAAACATTAGAAATAGCATGTGCCAAGTAGTGCACACAGCATATTCCAATTTCAGAACAGCAGATAGGGTTTGCTGCCCTGTGAATGGGGCGGAGGGAGCCTCTGTTTCACCCTGTGGTTTTGGTTGAGCTTTTTATGAGTGTATGAGCAGTTCTGGGCATACAAATGAGCCCCTTAAAGCTGCCATCCATCTGCATAAGCACATGGGCACCTTTAAAACATGGATGCATAGATATAATAAATACATTTTTTTCCTAATGATTTTTCCATATGAAAAAAGCAGATCCTAATGCAGAAGGGATGGAGGATGCAGGCAGTGGCAGTGCCTGAAAAGATATATGGATATGTGTCTTTGTGTGAATTCCTATCACATTAATTCATGCCCACAAAAGCTTAAGGGATATAGAAGCCTGGAAGAGGAGATATGAAAAAACATTTCATACCTTATATCCATTATGTACTTTTGCTGTCAATTTGCATGCTGAGATCACTGCACTTATGGGAAAACTTATGATGATATAAAAAGCTTCATTCTAATCCATTACCAATGTGTAGCTAATATTAAAGAGAAATACCTCTGCAAATAAATTCCGTCATTTAAAAAAAAATGAAAAATGAGGGTTTCTGGAATTTGTTTCATACAATCAGAGGTTTTAAAAAAAAACCAAAACCCTGAAATGTCCTTTAATCAAAATGTCAGTTTTTGACAAGTTCAGCTGTAAAGAATGGGACAACTGGCAATCTTTGAAACTTCTAACACTTTATCTAAGGAGACAAAAAGGGTTGCTGAGGACTGAATGTTTACCAGGCCATTCTTTTTTGTCCAGAAAATAAAGTTTTTTATCTGTGGCCCAATTCATGTCTTTGAATGTGACAACTACAAGCTCTTCAGCATGGACTGGCTTTTAAACCTGCACAGCATCTAAAGCACACTTTCAATGTGCTAAGGAAATGAATTAAAAAATACCAAAGAAAATAAAAATGTGAATTATTCCTGGCTGTATATGCATAAACTTCTCAGAAATTTATTAGGCTTTTCAAGTGCTCAAAAATACTTTCTTAAAAATACCTGTTGCTCATTGATAGGTGTTGCTAACACAATTTAAGGCAGTTTCTTGTTTCTTACCCTGAGACTTGTGTTTCCACAAGGCACCTCCCTGAAGCAAACTCAAAATCCTGCAAAAACCTCACTCACTTTGACAGAAACAGACAGATGGGAAAAAAACCCAACCCAAATTTAGGGACTTTTGGAGGAAAGGCCGACTCATCACAAACATTAAACCAATCACTACACTCGACCATAGTCAAAGTACCCAAATTTGGAGGTCTAAAAGGGGTGGGCACATCTGAGCAGCCAAAGAGCTCTGTACTCTTCAGACTTTTGTGAGTTTAGGACTGGTGAATCTGGGCCAGATTTCCTCATGAAGGCTCCTGCTGTGGCACAACTACAGCTGAAAATGTTCAAGATGAAGAAAGCAGAATTAAGTACCCAGTACTTCTAAATATAGATAAGAATTAGAAATATGGCTTGATTTTTGATGAGTTTTGCATTTGCCAGCTTAATAGAGCAGAAAGAGCAAAATAAAAAAATCTGAACTCTTACATTACAAGCACACCTTTCAGTAAGAGATATTTGTGTATTAGAGGTTGTCAGGGGACAATCTCCCTCTGAAGAGCTGCTGTCCATCCCCACTGAACACTGCAGTGAAACCTGGATGGCAGCACATGATGCAAACCTTGACTCATCATGTTTGCAAAAGGAAAATAAGGCTGTGGTGTGTGTTTCTGCAGGAACAAACAAAAGGAAAGACACCACACAAGCACTGCTCTGTTCCCAGCCCAGGAGCTGCGGAGAGATCATAAACGTGTAACTGAGGGCAGTGCTTCATCCAGATACCACAAACCAGAAACTGGTTTCCACTGAGAAACCAAGACTTTATTTTGGCCCCAGTTCAAGCTAATGCAATGGCAAATTCACAGAATAGCAAACTTGACCACAAAGTTCTTTTACAGTCAATATAGTATTCAATAACCAAGGTGCCTCACACTCCTCTTTTGGAAAGCTGACCCACAAGAGCCAATGGCTGAAGCTGCTCGAACACACTGGAAATATCAGCTCTGAGTCCTATCCTGTCAGATTTGGCTACTTTTACTTCAGATTTAGCTTCTGATTTACTTAAAGTTTTTAGCTTCTGGGGTTTTTTTCTGTTTTTTTACTTCAGATTTTAGCTTCTGTTTACTTAAAGTTTTATTCTGCCATCTTGTATGTAAAACAACACATACACAGATCCACATAAATCAGTGGGGCTACCTGCCTGCTGAGGCATTCCCAAATAACTATTGATTTCCTATGGTGAGTTAAGGCACCATGAAAAATGAGCAGAAAGGGAAATAAAATCTGAAAATGTGCAATTCATACTACAGCAAACACTGCTCTAAAGGCCAAGGTTTTTTATTATCAAGTGTGTTATAATGGCGTAATATCCAAAACAAGTGCACTAGGTGATTGGTAACGAGCATGTTAAAATGTCACAGACTAACAGAGATTAATTTACCTCCATCTTGTGAGTTCATGATGTTCAGAGCAAACAGCATTGCATTGGAGAACGTGGTGGCCTCTTCTTTGCTTGCAAAATTCAAGCCATAGACCTGCCGTGCGTCGCGCCATTGATGAAAGGTAGGAGTTGCTTGATTGTACTTCAGTCCTTTCACAATGGAGTAATTAATCACTACCTGGGATTTGAAACAGGAGTAAGGATTAACAATAGCTCAAAAACCCACCCAACCCTTGTGTGAAGGTTGCCTAAATGGGGAGAGGCAGCTCCTAGGGCAGCTCCTACATGGCTGCACAGTAAGGCAGTGTTTGTTTCAGTGACAGAAAATTCACATCTGGGGGTGAGATTTACAACAGTTCAGTTCAGCCTCGGGGACTTGCAAGCCAGTTTTGCAAAATCTATTACCTGCTCCTGCTTTTTACAGCACCTCCACAGGATGCAGCTATGCAGATGTTGCAAACAGCTGTCAGGAGCCAGGGCGAGCAGCTGTTTCCATCTTTTGGAGGATGATCATGCACAATTGTTAAAAAAAGAGCCAGACAGAGCTCTTGGCACTAACCTTGCCCTATAGCACATAAATGTTTGACTCATTGCACCAGTTTTGCTTTCCTCCTCCCATGTGTCTGATCACCACCAGCTTCTTGTGCTTAGTTTTTTCTTTAGAATCAGGCAATGACAAACCCAGACCACCATTCCTCTCCCACCTCCTCCCCTCCTGTACGTGTGGTGTTTTCCAGGTAAGAGGAGACTGCAGCAGAAGGCGGGTTTTTCTGAAATTTAATCTGCTTAATACAATGCTCTGTTTATCCTTGGGCAGGGCACTGGGACACCCAGCTACACAGTACAGCTGGGATCCAGACAGAAACCTCCACTGCTGAAGTGTAAGCTGTGCTAGCTAATGGTGGGGAGGCAGGAATGTCCACTGCACCACTGTACCACTTTGTACACAAAATTTATGTTAGAGGTGGACCCCACATACCAGAAAACATACTTTTTTTTTTTTTTTTTTTAACAGTCTGACCAGACTTTTGGAAAGTTTTCTGTTAACACTGTGATTCCAGCTAAAAAGCTTCAGTGTATGTAATTAGTCCAACAATATTTTTGGTAGATGTCTGACAATTCTTAATTGTACGGGCAGACTTTAAAAACTAACTTCAAAGATTAACAGCTCTTAGCTCTGAGTTTGGAATTTTCAGTGGATTGCCAGTTTAAACTGGCAGAGAAACATTAGATGAGCACCTAATAAGGAACAAATTGTTTTACCCACATTAGTGTTTTTGAAGGATAACAGTGTCTCATTGATACAGTTAACAGATGTCTTGCAACTTTATTGATATACAAAAAATGTTGGAAACCAACAAAGAGGCCATTAGAGCTCAAGATGATTACAAATATACTCTTATTTCTACGATTCATTTACTTACAGAGTGAGCCTTAGAGAGTGATGTAGAAGATAGTCTTTGAGTCCTTGGTCTAGCTTTAGGCACAAATATGATCATCCAGCTGTTGCACCCAAACCAGAATCATTACTAAGGCTCCATGAAAATGCAGTGAGAAGCAACACTGGGCTTTTCTGGACACATTTCATTGAGAAATTGAGAACCTGTGAGCCAAAGGAAGATGCAGCCCTATACTGGGTGTGCAGGCTCCCAAGAATTAGTCCCCTGGAACTGGGAAATGCATCACCAACATGCTGCATGGGGAGACACCCACACCAACCAGAATGAAGTGGAAACTGGTCACAGTAGAGGCAATGAACTTCCTCTTGTATCTGACAGCTTGGATAGCCTTTTCTCCTTGAAAAATGAGAACACCACCCCATTCATCTACTGAGCAATGGGAGAGCCTGTACCAATGTTTCTCACTCTCAAAGAGTCTCTTGAGTATCAAGTAGACTCATGCCTGGATTTCTACACCAATATTTTTAACATGGACCAATTTTTAAGTCTTCTAACCATTTCTGAGTAGACCAAGCAAGGGAAGGCTTAGGCAGTATCTTTGAGGAAAAGTTTAGAAAGATTGTGAACTTCTACCAGGCTTTCAAAGTGAGTCTCTCACATACTAACAGAAACCTCTGTTTCAAAGGACACGCCTATCAAAGCCCAAAGAGCACCAGAGGGTGCAGTGCAGCTGTATAATAAAGGCAGGAATTGTAAAAACCTATGCCAAAAGTTGTTTAATGGAAGTCAGGTAAACTGTTCAAAACCTGCTTCCAATGAACTCCAAGGATCTGCATTGTTCTGAGGGTTAGATCCTTTTAATTGAATAAAGACAGAATGTGAATGTTGACCTTCAGTAATCATCAGGATGTCCACACATGTAATACTGTGTCTTCAAACTCAAATCAGAGTTTACTGAGAAATGAATCAGTGGGAAATGAAACTTAAAATAGCCAGAGTTTCATTTTTATCTCCTTTGGCTTGTGTTTATAGAAAATGGAAAAAAAGATGAGGGGATCTCCTGCTGTTGTTAAGAATGAGTGCACAAAGGTGTCTTGTACAGATGGTGTGAAGACTCTACAAGGCACATGATCATAATGAAGTGCTTCAGAGCAGTAATTAAAATAAAGAAGGTCTCCCTGTTTGAAGCATGGGGTTTTTTTGCAGGTGCTTCTAAGGGATCTTTGCTCTAAAGCTTCGTATGTCAGTGAGAGAGCACATCTGCCAGGTAGAGCAGACCAAGAGTTCATCTTTTAATCTTCAGTTGCTGTCTACAATAGGTGAATTGGAGGAGCTTTCACCGGAAGTCTTGAAGAAATAAATTATGGATTTGTCCATGGCAAACAGTTCTTCCTGTAACTCTTCCCTTAGAATTTGACATAAAAGCTGAAACATGACATTTTATATGCCACTTTTTTTCCTTTTCAACCCTCTTTTAGTATTTTATATCCTGAAACAATGTAGTCTTACACATATATCTTACTGATATAAATGCCTGTGTTGTTTTGAAGCCTGTTAAATTCTGTATTTCAATGATCTTATGTGCCAAGGAGTTTCACAGACCAGTCATGCATATCATTATGTTGGCATGTTTAAATGTTTTAAACACTGTAATGTTTAAAACAAAAAGATTTGCTTCACTTCTACCCAGTACTCTCCTTCACCCTTTCACCTCAATTTCAGGTGTAGGCTCCCTGGGGAGTTTTAGAATCTGTAAAAAAGCTCAAAGGCAAGAAGAATTTCCTTTTGATTGTGGAGCTGTGAGCAGTGAGGATGGTGGTGGCTGATGGGACTCACAGGAATGGGGCTGGAGGGGACAGGGTGGGCTTCAGGGCAACACCTGAGGTGTAACACACAGCCAGGATCATGGGAAGGGTTCCCACACAAGCCTCACTGCCAATACTCCTGCTTATGGAACCAGGACAGGACAATTGCTTGTTTCTGCAGAGCATGAAATGGTTCAGCAGCTTGGGCCCTGCCATGCTGCCAGTGCTCAGGCCCATCTCTCAGGGAGCAGCCATGACTGCTGAAACAGCAAGGACATAAACACTGCTACAGCTGAGGCCAGATTCTTTACTTCTCTAGGCAGGCCCAAACCTGATGAAGTTCTAATAAGTTACAACAGTGATTAATTGGTTCTTTCTTTTCAAATGCCGTGGTTAGCTAATATCACAAGAATCCTGTCCCTCTTTCAGTTTTGGCTTGGGTTCACATGTAAATGTCTCACCTTGCCCAAGGCCCTGAATTCACTTCTCAGCCACATGAGCACACCAGCCCCTCAGGAGATGTGATTCACTTTTGAGTTGCTCCCTCCTCCCTGCCTGTTTGTTCAGCTCGTGCCTTTGGGTGATGAGATCACGCTGATCTGACATCACTTGATGTAAAGTCCTAATTTTAAACCTTCACTTGATCAGGACTCTGGAATGGGGAGCTACTGCTTGTAAGCTTTGTGAACTTGGAAGTTCACACGTGTTACCTTTACAACAGGCCAGGTAACAACAACAGCTGGCAAGCTGCAACATGGGTGTAAAAGACATGATTGCCACTGCTGACTTCAAGAATCACAGAATCATAGAATTGCTCAGGTTGGAAAAGACCTCACTGAACATCATGTCCAAAATGAAGGCCTCAAGGAAACATGAAACTCATGACATTGAGTGATTGTAACACTGATCTGGCCTTAGCTTCAAACCGGTTCTGGCCCCTGTGATGACTTCAAAGCTTCAGGACAGCACCTGGGGGTTTCTGAAGGCTCCTGCTCAGGCCAGCATGAGCCTGTGCAAGGCTGCACCTTATGCAGAGCAGGGAGGGAGCTCAGGTGCGGCTGCTCTGTAACCCAGCACAGCCACCACACGCAGCGAGCACCTCCCAGACACACACAGGAACAGAGCTGTGGCCACTTCCTGAGACCGAATGGTGCTCCAGCTCTGCTGCTCTACCAATTACATTCATCTGTGGTGAACTCTACAGACACTGTCGGTTAGAGAGGGAGATAAGGTGATGAGGAGATAAGGTAAGCAGAACACGAATACAGGGTCATGAGCTACAGCACATGCACCAAAAAAGGGATGGAAAAGAGAAAGACAGCTAGACAGAGACAAGACAAGGAGTCTACAGAAGAGGATATGTGGAAAATGAAAAAGAGGATGAAAATTAAAGAGAGATATTATTAGAGGTGTAATATAAAACAACAAAATTAAAAGGGAAATAAAGTCAGGCAGGATGAAGCCACAATTACTCCAGTCTGTACCTTGACAAACGGTTTGTAAAAAAAGTTTAAATTGTTCCTCCATGGTATTGCTGTATGACATATTTTAAACTAGCTTCTCAACTCTTCAAAAATCTGTGTAGCTTCATTAACTTCATCATATGCCAAATCACATTTTAGCTGAAAATTGGTCCTTTTCAGATAAATATGTCTTTTCTGGCAGATCAACAGATTCACTAAAGCCTCAGTTTCAGTGAGATTTAACAGAACCTGAGAGCAAGCATGAAATGGCTTGAAAAGAGAATTATTTAAACTGAAATAAATTTCTATTCTCTTTTAATGCAAATACTTAGCAAGCCTAGCAAGCTTATGATTCTATGTGAGACTCATATAAAATATATTAAATTTTGAATCTTAAGACTTTCAGAGTGTTCCTTTGAATACTACTCTGCTGTCTTGATTTTATTGATAATACTGGATTTTTATAATCATATTTAAAGGGAACATTTTGTTTAAGGGCAGTTTTATGTGACTAAGGTAAGCAACTATACTTTCTGTTTATTTAAAAGAGGATTTTTAGTCTTTAAACTCTAGAGAAATATATTCTTCTACCTGTTTCCTTCTGAACTGAGATGATTTTTAGATAGCATGCAGCATCTTCATAAGTTGGAACATTTGCAAGCAAATGAAAGACTACAGTTAACACAAAGCATGTTCAAAATGCAGCTTAAGGTTTGACTTTTTATTATGTCCTACTCTTTAAATTGCATAGTCTGATTAAGACAGACCTCTGGTACTTAGTCTCCCTTACATATATACATATTGACTTTAAGACTTCTGCTTCTTTTACACCAGCTATTCAGTTCCCTCTTAGATTGCAGTCACATGAAAATCATTTACATTCACCAGCTGGCTATGTAAAATGAAGAACTAGCATGGCCTGGGACAGAGCAGTACTGGCTTTCATAACTGACTAAGAAAACACTCTATTTCATTTAGTTTTGAAAATATTTTCTATTTCTGAATGGAACTGCTTTCATATAATGCCTTTGTTCTACAGAAAAAAATAAAAGCAGTCGCAAAACTTTTGGTGGATATTTCAAAAGTGCACTGCAAGGAGCTGAAAACCAGTGTGCTCAAAACCCACCTATTTTTGTTCTGCTTTTTCTTGTTCATACTGATTACTCTGCATAGGCATGGTGTAGCAAAGTCACTGTCACCTCCAGTAAGGAACCTGAGTAACTTTTCCAGCTGGCCCAAGCACCTTAACCGCTGTCAGCTGAGGATCATCAGCATTCCCACAAGCAGATCAATCCATTCAACACTGGTGGCAGCTGAGAGGTGGTGGTGCCCTGGCTCCTGCTCTCTGGGTTGGCCTGACCTGGCTCAGCTTGGCTGGATTTGCCCTGCCCCTGCCAATGTCACACCAGCAGCAGTGCTTGCCTCACCTTCCCAGGGGGCAAATTCCCACTTTTTCCTGATCCCTGTGCCATGCAGAAGGCCCAAGGGGAGCACAAGAGGTGGGCAGGCTGCTGGAGCTATGCTGTGGCAGCCCTGGGCTGAGCATCGTGCTCTGGTGGCCAACAGGGGTCTGATCCCAGTTCTGATAATCTAAATCCCATATTATTCCTTTAATACCCAAGGAGGGCCTGCAAAATTAGTCCGCTGTAAATCAGATCACAGTGTGCACCTAGGATTTTAAAGTGCATTACAAGGAACTAATTGCTTATCACAGCAATGTAACAACCACTCTTTGTGGGACAGCAGTGCAGAACAATTGATTTTTATTTCTATTTTTAATATAGTGCTCAGAACAAGTAAAAAGTAATTTGGGAGGAGCTGAGAGCAAAACCTGCAGAGTGAATAAGACTCATTTAACAAGAAAAAATTGTGGGGGGGAAGAAATAACATTTAAATCTCTTTGGCATCTACCAAACATTCTTTTTTCAAATATGCAGTAATAATTTATGATATATTGTGTGTGCAAAAAAATGATAGAAAACCTGAATTGCTGGAGTATAAACAGACTAGCAGACACCCTGCAGGGAGCAGGAAATGTTGCATTAAGTATAGAACTGAGCTTACCAAATGAGATCAAAGGTTAATTTACAGGAAACTTGGTGTAGTTACTCACTTGTTGATCCTGCAGTTTAACTCCAACTACCCTGAAGGTGTTTGTGGCCGTGTTGTGGTAGATGTTGATTCTGCTGAATCCCTGCTGGCCAGGTTTGATTGGCACCCATTTCTTACTGGTATCGTCATAGACCATAACTGAAGCTCGGGCTTGGCAAATACTCTGTTCACTGGGGAGAAAAACAAAAAAAAATCAGGAAAGAAAAGAGTGAATTTGCTACTTATTGCTTATTACTTAAATCTTCTAGAGGAAAAAAAACAACAGAAACTATCAGTACTACTTTCAACATATGTTTTATAAGAGATCTGCTAATCCTTTGAATGCGCTCTGTTAAATTAAAGCTGACACATTATGTGTTCACAGACTTTTAAAACCTCCTGTATGCTGCTGTTTTGAACCAATAATCTATTTTATATAAAACATTAAGCTCTGAGAAATAACCTGCATCACATAAACATTATGAAAACTGTCCAACAGCATGAATGCTCTATTTATTTTATGTATCTATTGGCAAGCGAAGCCTTTTACATTTGTATGAAAACCTAGCAATATTTTACAGCTTGCTGACAAAACAAACGTGACACCCACAGCTGAGTTATACATTTCAAACTGTATAGCAGACCTTGGAGCAAAAGCCATGTTAGGTAAACTGAAGAAATCAATTAAGTTAATCCAGCTGACGCCTAATTCCCAGACCTGCTGACGCACTTGGAAGTCCCAGAATACCCAGAGAACAACACACAGGAACTCTTTTCTCCTTCATCCTCATAGCAAGGAAAGTGGGGAAGGGGAATCCACAAACCTGGATGCATGCCAGCATTAAAGTATATAACCAGTGTTTTGTATAGTGTAAATAAGTATTTTTCTCCTTTACAGTCACAGAAATTCCTCAGTACATTAGCTCTTGTTTGTTAGTCATGTCCTGAGTAATACACATACAGAGAATCATAATAAAACACACCCTTCAAGGGCAATAAATGCCACTGGCAAATGCTGAGACATGTCAATACAGGTCAGAATTGCAGTTCCACTCTCCTGATCTCCCAGCCAGTTTTCTTATACCAGAGGAAATACAAGTTGAAGAAAAAATTAATCCTGCAAATTTTGGAGCTTTGAGGCCTTAAATGTAACAGGGATTTTCAACAAGCAAATAATGCACCTTATGCATTTATGATTCAGTTAGTGCATCTACATGAAACTGTTGAGATCTATGTCCTGCAAAAACTTTAGGTTCATGACTGTCCTGTTATCTTTAGATCAATATATAGGTATATACATACCTCCCTTCCTCAGCCCAAGCCATATTAAATAATTTTTGACAATGCAACAGCAAGTGGTTAATCCGCTTTGCACACAAATCCCTCTCCTCCCTCTTGATTTGGGTTTGCCTCCCTAGCACACACACACACACACACACACACACACACACACACACACACACACACAGGAGAAGCTCCTGGGTGATGCCAAACCATGTTGCTGCACTGCAACTGTGCCAAATTACACCACTTGTAAATTTTACCAGCTGCTGCACACCCAAACCTGCTTGACCCCATCACTGCCATCATTTTAATGAAATGGAGCACGTTACTTCAAGTATTAAGAGGATCTGGGTTGATTACAGCAGCAATTTTCAATCTTTTCTGACCTGTGGGTCTCAAAAAGATTTCCAAGGCAGATGTATCCCCATGGTACACTAAAGCCTACTGACTCTGGCTTGTTTTGTCAATCACTTTACACAGCCTCCAGGTAGCCCACAGGCCTCCTCCAGGCTGTGAGCAAAAGCCTGGAAAGTCCTCACAGCATTTATAGAGGGAGCAATGATGCCAGCAGACATCTCTATAAAGAACAAGGTAGGAAAATTCAAAATAAATTGTATTTTTATTACGTATCATAGAAACAGCTAAATTCTGTTACCAGAGCAATATATACAGATCAGAAGGACAAAACATGATTTTATTTATATTGTTCAGAATTCATAAAATCCAGCTCATCCACCAGTTGCTATTGCTTTGTGAGATACCTGGGGAACAGCTGCACCTTTGCTGATGTACTTACCCAGCAAACACCTCTCCCCCCTGTTTTTTAAGGTAAGCTAATGTCTTGTGGCAGCTCCTCCACATCTGACACGAGCAGCTGAGGGATTTGAGCTCCTTCCAGCCTGCCCAATCCTCCAGCTGCTGCAGGAGCTGCAGCCTGGCAGCACTGCCTGCATCCTCCAGCCCTGCTTTTGCTAGCAGGGGCCTTGTGCCACCCCCAGCTCCAGAGCGAGGGGAGCATCAGCTGCCAGGGCACAGCAATGCCCTGCCCAGGAGCCAGGACCTCCAGGAAAATGTTGTTCCTGGGAGAGTCACACTCAGCCAGTGTGACACCACGTCCTTCTCCTCAAGCCTTGCCGAGCACTACAAGTCCTGCTGTACACTGAAGTAAGCAAGAGCACATCACTGCCTTCATCAGAACAATACTGTCTCCATTTCAGATGAATTTGGGAATCCACAATTACCACGAGCTGCTAAATTAGTCAAAATTCATTAAATTATCCTTACTTCCAACAGACACTACACCTAACCATCCAGACATGGGTGCCTTAACATGGCATTGCTCACTGTGCCATTCCCAGATCCCAGCAGACACAGCAACTTGGCCTCCAGGCTTTGCCGCCACCAAAATTAGCAGCAAAGGAGCTGCTGCTGCCCTGTGGCTGAAACACAGACCTCAGGAGCAGGGTTTGATGCACGACAGCCAATTGTTCCTGTGACATGAAGCAGCAGCACACCAAGCTCCATCCCTGCTCTCCTGCAGTCAATGGAAGTTTTTCATCATTCATTTAAATGGAAACAGGATTGAGCCTGTTATCTGGCCCCCAGTGAAATAACAGAAAGGAACATAAAACAGCACACCAGGGGAATCCTTTCCTGCAAAGCACTTCATCAATCTTTCAGCATCCAAAATGCCTCCAGGGACCCATTGCTAGCTTGCTGTCTCCCCCTAAATGGAGTGAGACAACTCCAAGAGTTTAGTAACTCTTTATCCTGAAGACTTTCTACTCTTCCTATGCATAAAGGGCACAACTGTCCCACTGCTGCTTTAAGAGGCTTCTCTAAAAACAGTAAGAAAATATTCCCTTTATAAACCTCACTGAGAATCTCTGTATTACTCTCTGTACATTATTTTAAACACAAATCAAGCACCAGTGATTTCATGAAGGTCTAGCAAAAGTTTTGGTTATTTTTAGGACCACACATGGTCAGCTACATGTGACAGGTAATAAATGTGCTTAGTGACACAATTCTGAGTAGCCACATTCCTTCTCCATGATAAGAGTTTGTTATATATTAGTATTTACATGTAAAATTATGTTTGCACACTTCTAGAACTTGGTTTATCTTCCTAACACACAGAAGTTATTGAAAATTTGTCATTTGCTGGACGTCCACCAAATTTCACACACATCAAATATGAGGAATTCTCCTACTGATATTTTATTTTACTTTAACATGCAGTCAGACTCATCCACCTGAGTTCCCACCATAGGTAATTGTGTATAAAAATATATAAAAAATTGAATCATAGAGAGGTCTTAATTACAAAATTGTTCAGGTTTGTGCCCCAACATCTGCTCCAATTTGCAACACTTTACTATGGGGCTGATTAAAGTAATCTTATTTAAATGTGGAGGGGACGAGGTTCTTCCTAGGGACCCCAAATCCTAATATTCACCCCTGTTTATTCTGAAAGCATCACATCTGTGGGAAGGCAAACCTCTGCACTAGTACCATTTGTTTGCCTGAAGTTAAAGAAAGTCTGCTTAGTTTTGTTCACAGGTGATATTTAAAATCAAATGTTCATCATTGAGATTTATAGAATATTTTTTCAATACTACAAAACTGTAAATTAAGAAAAAGAGTTTGCAGATAATACTGTTTGTTTCCTTCTGTGTGATACATTTTGACCCACTCTCATCCATCTCTTCTGTGTAAGATTAATCTTAAAAAATCAGCAGATTGGTTAAATTGGATTGAACCCTGCTTGAAAGGGTCAGCATTGACCTTTCTTGCCCAGCACTTTGAGACAGTGCTGCAGGGAAGGTGTCTTTGTCCTGGAATAACACTCCTCTCCTCTTCCATCTGTTCAGAACCTGAAAATGCAGTCCTTTCTTCCTGGCTTCTAGTAAGCATAAGACTACCAAGATCTATAGCCAAAAAAGAGCCACAAATGGAATAGACATCACCAGGATTCCTGGGAAAATACCTGTATTTTTTCTGAATGTCACATGACAAGCAGTGGCCTGGTACTACCTAGCCCAGTGGGCAATCCAAATATACAAACAAATAGCTCAGGCTGGAACCACAAAAGACCTGTCCCAGAGAATAAACAGGAAAAAGAGAGCAAACCATAATGTTTGGAGGAGATTCTGGCTCTGAAGGGTCTCTAAGGCTTTTCCCTCTCGTTCCAGACCGAGTGGCCAAGCTGCACTGTGCTCCTTCACTGACCTGTTTTCTCTACTTACCCTGTTATCCTCTTAGGAGTAAAACTTTTGCAGAGCTTGGTACTGAGTGCCTGAGCCCCCTCTGAGGAGCAGCCCGTGCAGAGCCTGCACGGCACAGGGTTATCCCAGCCCTACCCTGGAGCCCTGTCCAGCCCCAAACCACCAGAGCTCACACCTCTGGGGCAATGGGAGAGGGTTCAAATGCTTTCTCCTAGAGCCAGGACAAGGTCACACAGCTTTCGGGGGGTCACCAAATCGTGCTCACAAAAGGAGTAACAAATATCCACGACCAGCTAACATTGGGATCAAACACCTAATTCTGTGGGCGTTGTGTCAGGTGCCAGATGCACCTGGACACTTCCACTCTCCTTATTTACAGACACAGCTGTGTCCTTAGCACAGACGCTCTCTTAGCAAAAGCTTTTTCCCTCTGAAAGCTCCCTGATAGAAATCAAGATCTCATGCTTTGAACCAATTACAGATCTACCTTGTATCAAGCTGCTCATGATTCTTTGACCTTTAAAGATGCTCTTTTCTTGTATTCATAGAAAACGCAAGTAGCTATTTATACAAGCATTTACCTTATTCTTAATTTCCAGCCCCCATATGTCCCCCCTCAATATTTTTACTATTAATAATTAAAGTTATTTTAGACTGATCTAGTCAGACTTATTGGTGTGAGAAATTGTTGACATTACTTAGTCCTAGGCTTGCCTTACGTGAGAATGAAACTTCAGCCCAGAAAATGTGGGGGATAAGGAACAAGTCATTTAGCACATCTTACTCTACTTGTACACTGGGGCTGCCACGGGAAGTCACATTTGTGTGGTTAAACGTGACATGCAAGAAATTGCTGATGCTGATTTTAGAAGCTGACAGAATACTCTCAATGTCAGCTAAAACAGCTAATGTACATCCAAAATCCTGTATACAGAGATGTGCAATCTGTGCAGTACAGATCTGTGTAACCTCAGAACTGGCAAGCTACAAGTCATGTTCCTGCAGCATTTTAAAGTGTACTTCAAACACTAATACACTAATTTGCTAAACATTTTAACAGTTTTCACTGTAATAAATACAATAATGACTGGGATGCAGGGGAAGTGTTTCAGTAGTAAGCTGAAACAATGGACGTTTCTCTCTGACCACTGGATTTAGAGAACAAAAAACCTGAGAGACCCTTGGGACACGAGATAGTCAGGTCATTTGGGCTTCTATAGAGACCATAGCTGAGATCAGAGTTTGTTAGAGATAAAGTTGCTGTAGTGCAGTGACTCTCCAGCCCTTCCACCAGAGATTCACCACCAGCTCTGCTCATGGCCTCCCTTCTTGGGAGCCTCATTTCTCCAGCACAATGTCAGTCACACTTGTGACTCCTGGGACCCCCTGCTTCAGAGTCTACTTCCCTCTGCAACCAAAGTTGCAGCACAGCCGGTGTCACCATCGTTCACCTCTGTCCCAGAGCCCTGAAGAAACTTCCTCAAGCAATGCAGCAACACCTCATAGTGAAAATACAGCATTTAGCCCTTGATCACACCAAAGGGCAGCCCCATGGGGGCTTTATAGCCAGAAAGGCGCTTTCAGTCCTCAGTGACATGTAAATGCTTGACTATTTTATAGCAGATATTTAAATAGCAGCAGTCACACTCTCATATATAATATGGAGGTGCCACAATGACTGCCTCCAGATGTTTTCTGAGCTCCATTTCCTGGCATTACCTGAAAAACCAACCCAGTGGTCAGAAGTTCTCCATTTGCACTTGCTCCTGGTTGACTGCCTGTGCAGAGGGACCTACCCAAGAGTGCTGCCCTTGCCCCAGCCAGCCTGAAGGGAAGGTCCCACAGAAGCTGCTGGTTTTGGTGTCCTGCTCAGGTCTGCACATTCACCTTGCAGATCTTTTGGTGCTGGAGTTTGTCTGCACTGCCAGTGGGAGAGGAGCCTTTTGCACTGAGCATCTGCTGAAGGTGCCTAGCCATCACCTTTCTGCACTGTTAAACTCTAGCATCTGAACTGTTTAATATTAAATAATTACAAGAAAATAGTAAAAATATGAAGCCTCCTTCATAAGCAGCTCTCGAAAGGACTGACACGGTTAAATAAAGTCATGACACACCTGCAAGACAAATACATATTTTACAGAGCAGGAAATGGAAATACTGGTACTTATAGGACCATTAAGAATAAGATGAACACTGATTCACCTCCATAAGGAAGAATATTCAAGTTACTTTCTGTTAGGAATAAGACATTAATTTTGAATTGTCCCTTACTACATTGGCATGCCCAGTGGGAACTGCCTTGTCCAGTATCTGCTGCAGATACCCACAGCAGACACATCAGCTAGAAACCAGGGAAGAGACAGTTTATGAGGCACCCAGGTTGCACAATACGCCAGGACTTTGGCAGATGAGTTGCTAAATTTGGGAATACACACACAATCCCGGCATGACCAGAGAAACTTGCATAACCTTCTGTCACCCCTCAATGCTCTCGAGCATGGGAAAAGTCAGAAGAAATACATAAAATTATACAGTATGCAAACATGACTGCAGAGGAACAGATACTTCACTTGGGTCTGACTGTCAGCCCAGAACAGCTCAGTCCTCAGCACTGCCAGCCAAGGTCTGTGAGAGCCCTGACCCCTCAGTGTCTGCCACAGCTCTTAAATAGCACATCTGCCAATCAGGGCAGATTTGGGGCCAGCAGAGAGGCCACAGACTGATGCCCTTGTAAGCCAGCACATCTGCTTAGTTTGTGTTGCTGAGATTTTAAAACCATGCAGTGCTGTTAATTTTAACCCATCCCTCTTCTGGTAGGTTTTGTGAACTGAAGCATGAGAATTCAAATGACTCTCAGGGGAACTCCAGTTATCAGCATCTCAACTCAGCATGTTAAGAAACGCTTAGAGAGATCTGCTTTGCACAAGGCACTTCACTGGGGAAGTGGTGTGATTAAGCTAAGTGCCATTGCTGCCAAGCCATGCTCCAGGAAACTTTTCCTTCCAAGTTCCAACAACTGACTGCTAATGGGGACTCCTGATGGAGGAACTTCACTGCTCCATTAATGCTTTGAATCATGTAAAGTTTCTTTCTGTGAGGTGGTGCTCATTTCCAGATTTTATACACCACCTTGAAGATACACTTTGGGAGTTGCTAAAAGTAAATATCAAGTAAATGTTTAGAAGTTCCTAAAAATTAGTCAAGTAAATGGTCTGGAGAAACACCAGGAACTCAATTAGACAAAAACAGTAAAAAAGCAACTCGACTGGATCAGGTTGCTATCAATATACACTACTTCCCTTCCCCCTTAAATTACAGAAATAAAAGTGAGAAGTACCTAATCTTGTAAAATATGAATTATGCAAAACTGAACTGTCAAGTGAAAATACATGACTGAGGGCTCTCACTCGTGGGCCAACCATACCTGTATTTCAGGAGAATGATACCTTAAAAAAGGCTTTGAATGATCATAATTATAACTAATGACCAGGAAAGGCAGACTCGAAAGTGAATAGAGGAAATCAACATAAAGATCTTTCATTAAAGCTGGCATCACTTTGCCTTGGCTCCCTTCAATCCCAGAAGAAATGTAAATAAACCTGTGACAATTCCCCTCCAGCTGATGGAGGCAGATCAGGAATGAAGAAACACTCGCTTCATCAAGTCAGCTTCTCCCTCACTACCAAGGGATGCATATTAATGTAGCATTGTCATAAAAGCTTAATTACCATTTTATACAATTATAAATTATCCTACCAGGCTATAACCAAAACCCAAACCTTCTGTGTTTATCACAATACGTGCTCTCCTTCCCATCCAGTCGCATTAATTCTGGTCACCAGAGTCCCTGCCAAGAGTCACGGTCCCCAGGTACTTACGTGCCTGCCATGGAGGAGGACCTGGTCAGGCAGTCCCACAGAGGTGTACGCTCAGAGCTGGCACGTGTGCTCAATTCCAAACAGCCTATTTCACCTGAGCAGAAGACAGATTTGGCAGAGACACAAGCCAAGAGTCTCTATGAAGGCTTATAACCAAAACAGGAAAGGGAAGCGCTGTTGAGAGAGCAGGAGGGCAGGAAGTAACATACAGCAGGGGCGGGGAAGGCACTTTAAAGAAGAAATGTTATTATTTCTTATTGCTGCTTTGCTGAGCAAAAGTACAAACAATATAGATGAAGATTAGATGCGCCGTTGTTGCCTCATTGGAGGCGTGGATATTAAAAAGTTTTCACACGTTTTCTCAAGGCGCAGGTTCACTGTCCAAGAAAAAGAAAAGCAAATAAAGCTCAGACCCAGAAAAAAAAAATTGCTGTTATTCTTTTATGGCACGGGTGTTTACACAGCACAGAACCAAACCCAGGGGCCCTGGTGGCACCGAGGGCCCTGCACCGCCTGGCAGCCAACCTGGCATCCTGCTGAGGGCCAGCTCCAGCCCAGAGCTTTACCTGGCACAGCACAGTGCTAATTTTATCTCCTCACCTACTCAAATGCCTTTTGCACATCTGCTCAAGTTGACCTGGAGCAGAGGACGCAGGGTGCAGACACCAGGTAACTTCCCAAAGCACCCAAGAAACTGCAGAGCTTCTCAGCTCTGGAAGAGCTGCTGGAAACACAGTCAGAAGCCATGGTTTACCATGGAGGCACACAGACTTCACTGGGAGTCAGCATCAGAGGCCCTGAAGTCTCTGCTAATGAGAGCAGAACCTGCAGAGCCCTGAGGAGACCGGTCCTCACGAGATCACACGATTCCTGACATCCTTGGCGTGCTTTCAGAGTGTAACATACATTTGTAGAACCTTAGATCTCTGTTTAATACAGCAAAAAGAGAGATGTGTAAGAAATAAGCTAAATTTGACACAAACCCTTCAGTGCAGTTTCTGCTGGGCATCAAGGGCTGCAAACACTGCTGCACCTAAGCAGGGGAGCAGAGCTCTTTCCACCTTCACTGTTTTTCCTGTTACAAGAGATTACTTTCATGGTCCAATTGAAAGACCTACAGAAACTATTGCTGAAATGGCACCTAGTGAACACATGGGTGTCAAAATCTGGCTGCTCTCACAGCTGGTGGTACATCGCCTGCTCAGTTGCTGCTTCCATTTCCTCTGCAGAAAATCTCTGTATGACTGAAGAGTTTCAGTTTTCTGATGGGGGGAGTTTAAAAGCCAACAAGAATTAAAGTTCTCACTGACATTTAAGCACAGCTTTTTCTGTAGTGCTTTTGTTTTTTCTCTATTTCTTTCTGTTTAATGAAGGATTTTATTATCGCTCGGGATTTCAATTTGGCTGCATTTTTCTGCTACTATATCCTTCTGCTTTGAGATCTGTGTGGATGATGGGCACTACCTTGTTTCATTCAAAAAAAATCCTGCTTTTCATTAATTTAAAACTTTTCAAGTGACAGTTCCTTTGTATAGCTCACATATCCTAGACAATAATTGTAGAGTTAGTCAGTGCAAATAGTACTTTACTGCGTGTATTAGAAAAGGACATAACCTGAAAAATGCATCTCCAAGTAAGTATGGACACAAATCACTAATGGCCCAGATCAGCCATGCTGGCTCCACTGTTCTAGGCAGAAGGATGCAGGAAGATGAACTTAGATGAACTTAGGAAGATGAAGATAAGCAAAGATCTGAGGGGCCTTTTTATTTCTCTGATGTGTCTGAGATAGATATGGTCACTGATTTGGGGGAAAGGAGACAGCACTTATGAGTATGATAATTTCCCTGTTAAACCCAGTAGATATTACCCTCCTTACACACAAATATCAGCTACAATAATATCAGCTAGAAAACTCTGGTTTTAAATATTTGGTTCTCCTGAACAAACAGCTTTGAGCACACCTGGAAACTCCCAACCTCCCCTCTCCTGCTAGCACTGTGCATGCTGAAGGCCAGCAAAGAGCAGGTCACTACTGACACATCCAATGTCACCCCAGGAAACAGTGACAGTGAGTAGGACAAAGCCCAGGGCTGCCTTTCCATGCCCCTGTCATAAACCAAATTAATTTCACTAAGCACCATACATTCCAGCAGAAGTGCCTCTAATCACTTCTTTGCATTGCTAAAATGCCTCCATGGCCCTGCACTAGAAAGGGAGCACTTAGAAGGACACAGCGCTGTGTGACAAATGACACATAAGACTGAGTAGCTGACTTCTATCCAGTCCTCACAAAGAACCATATGCTGGATAAACAGATTATTTCAGTCATGTGCTGAGATCTGTGTGAGCAGATCAGGATTCCTAAACACAGAAGCGAGGCTTTACTTGCAATTAAGTGAATATTCCCATAGGTTTGCAAGCAGCACGTCTGCTGGCCATGCACTCAGCTTTCATGTTCCAAACACTCCCAAGTCTTGGATTTGCTTTCTTTTGGAGAGTTTCATTACCAGATGAATTGTGATTTGTATATGACAATAATGTTATGTATTTTCAACCCTTAGAGCTGTAGGCTGAGCTAGAAAGGTGAGTGCCTCAGCCTCAAAATGACTAATCTCCAAGCATAAAACCCAGGATATTTTTAAGAATGAAGTGAAACACTGTAGAATGTGTTGCTCATACTATTAAAAAAATTTGAATCACAATCATAGTATAAAACTGTACCCACCTACGAGTTAATTGAAGGTAGACATGATTAAAATATTTTTTTCTTAACAAGCATGTTTCAGACCTTCCAAATAACTATTTATACTTATATATCTGCTGGGTTTAGTTCTGTGTTATCCTCAAAAGGCAACATATATATTGCACAAATTTCAAAATTTGCATATGGCAAGTCTTTCATTTAACGATTTCATGATTAAGAAATCTGGAAGTTCCCACTGAAATGTTACACTCAAATTTCACAAACTACAAGAGTTTCATGAATATATGCACAAATGATATGCAACAGCATATAAAATATGCATTTATATATTCAGATTTGTAAATCTAATTTCACAGCTGTTAATAGTCTTTGAATGTAAGACATTTCCTCATACACTGAGATTTGCAACTGTTAAACATGCTGATGAGGCAAAAAAAAAATCCTTGTCCTCAGAAAGTTTAACCCTGTATGTTAATATATGCTCTTGCTCTCTCAAATAACTTTTTTCCATGCTCCCCATTCATTTGAAAGGAGCATGAGAGAAACCAGACAGGAGTGTAAAATATACTTATTTACTATTAGAAGAGTTAAAAATGTGCAGTGAGGTGAGGTGCCAGGTGCCACTTCAACAGCAAAACAATTGATCCTGCACTGAGCATATTTTATAAATCGGTCTTTTTGGGGATATTAATTTAGGATGCAACTCCATCACTGCTGAGGTGCAAGGAAGTCTTTCCATGGACTTAAGAGGGACAAGATTGAGCCTTTTGTATAGATCCATTCAAGTAGTGATAAATAAACATATGGCAGGAAAAAAAATCGTTTTAAAGGCCACGTGATATGCAGGATTTGGGAAGCCCTATTTTTTCCTTCTGGGAAGCCCCTGGCTCTCAAGTCATGCAGTGCCCTTTGCTAAGATGATTTCATCTCACCCTCACTCTGCAGAGGGAACAGCCAGGACTCACCTGCTTCCAGGGGGATGTTTTGGCTGATGCAAACAGCTTAGGAATTGCCTGAAGGAAATAACTGTATTGCAAAGAATTAACTCCGTGGCTGCCTTCAATTTTCCTCTCTATAAAGTGTGATGAGCAGCGGGCAGTGAGCCCAGACCCCACGGTAAGCAGCATGGAACAAGTTCCAGACCATATGGAGAGAAATAAACTGCCACTTCATACACAGGGCATCTATACTGCTTTTGTGCTTGAGTCAGCTAATTGCACATCCGCAAATCAGCACATTTATAACAAATGGAGCGTTATGATATCATGGGAAATCTATTTAACATGATCAAAGTCTGCCAGGAAAAGTTCCCCTGAAATTATGAAAGTACTTAAGAGTCCTGAGTGCCGGGGACATTTTACAGTCCTTATTAAACAAACATTTTCCCATTGTTTCATGGCAGCTGGTGGTATCAAGGGCTGTATCTACCAAGGCTCCATGTCAGCAGTCTCACTGCAGCCACCAGCATGGGCATCTCTGTACCTGGAGTTAGAACCAGCCCCACCACCCTGACCTGCTCCAGAGCAAAGAACAGCTGTCACGGACATCTTTTATGAAAAACCCTTTCCTTAGGATTTTTCCTCCTGAGAAGATGAGAGGCCTCAGGAACAAAATGTAAATAATGGTTATCTGCTGCTGTGGAATGCAACAGGTGGATCTGTGATTGGCCCATGTTGGTTGTTTCTAATTAATGGCCAATCACAGTCAGCTGGCTCGGACTTTCTGTCCGAGACACAAGCCTTTGTTATCATTCTTTCTTTTTCTATTCTTAGCTAGCCTTCTGATGAAATCCTTTCTTCTATTCTTTTAGTATAGCTTTAATATAATATATATAATGAAATAATAAATCAGCCTTCTGAAACATGGAGTCAGATCCTCCTCTCTTCCCTCGTCCTCGGACCCCTGTGAACTCGGTCACAAACAGCTGCTGTTCCCAGCAGCACCTCAGCTCAGGCATACCATCTCCTTTCTTTTCCAGAAGATGAGACATACAATGTTGCAAACCCCCTTCTGTACTGCAGATTTTGAGGGGTGTGCTTAGCTTTTCCACATCACTTTTTTATGTTAAAGTTTAGCAATGCCCTTGATCTAAAGAGCTATTAGACATGGTCTAAGTGTAAATATAAACTTACTTGGGGTATCAGTTGAAGAACATTCTCATATTTATATCATCAAGCATATGCTGTCCCCCAACATTGCTCCACAGCTGATGTATTTTCACCTTCAGCTTGCATTTTTCCTTAAATTTAGTAAACATGATGAGTGGTTTCAGCAGCTGTTGGCAGAGGTCCTTTCAACTGCCCACATTACTTGTTTATAGCTCTTGATTTATGGGATGGTCATGTAAATTTCTGGGGTTTGTATGTGAAACAAGAAATACCAACTTCACAATGGCCCCAAAGGAAGACCAGGAGCTTCTCACTCAAAACTAGCACTGCCTCAATTCTGGTGCTTACCTTAGCTATTTAATGCTATCCACCACTAAGAAATGCAATTCAAGCATCATGTTTTGCTGAACAGATCAGATATTTGTATCATGGGACAGCCCTATCACATGTGGCTGGCACCATAAGCCTGTGGAAGGGTTTCTATGACAAACCTTTCAGAGGCTCATGGGTGGGTGAGGTGTGAACATAAGGAGAGGTTTTCTGATGTAAGGGATGCTGGAGTAAAGAAAAACCATATAAACCCAGCTCAAGAGACTGGAGGCTAAGCAGCTGACCAAAAATGGATCAGAAATCACACATAACTGTATTTTTATCAGTTCTCTAAAGTCACATGCCTGTCTGATGTTCAGGTCATATAATGTGATATTCATTGGGAAAGCACTTTTCAAGCCAGCAACCCCATCCCTAAAAAGTGAGGGCTCAAAGTGAAGGTTGTGCAGGCTCTACAAGGCCAGGTTCATACCAAGATGAAGAATGCCTGCCCTTGTTTCTAGCCTTGTTTCTGATATTTATGTTTCTTAAAAAGGACAGGCTGGAAACAATCGCTGACTTACAGGCACAGGGAAGCTTCAACTTGCAGAAGGATCCCTGAAGGTGGAATGGGTACAGTCAGCAGTTTGTCATGTCAGCTTTCACTGCCATGGAACACAACAAGGTGCACACATGCAGGGAAGCTCTCTTTTAAAAGCATCCATATTCCTTCCATATTTGATCATTTTCATGTGCATTTAATTTCATTTTTGCACTAATCAAAACTTGCTTTATCCTTGCTGAAGTTGGTGGCAAAATTCCTATTAGCAATTAGCCATTCCAGCTGCAGCAGCAATTTATCTTTTATATCATCTATGTCATCAGTTAGGAAGTAGAACAAGAAAAATTATACTGATCTGTTGAAGCCCCATCTTAAATCCAGTGTTTGCAGTGATGGACAATGAGTGTGGCCCTGATATTTGCAGATATACTTTGGCTGGGAAAAATAACAAATCATTGTTGGGCCCAAACAAGCTGCACAATTGAGTCACAGTGTTGATTTAGATTAAGTATTTTTAGTCTGTTAAAAAGTGAACATTGTAGATCTGACTGTTTCTAGTGTTCCATCAGGGAAAAGGTGACACTCTCTTTGAGGTGGGCATAAAACAGCACCAAATGTCAATAAACTTGACTCAAAAATCCATATTAATTGTGGCAATCAGGAAAGTGGGAGGATGTCTCTTAAATTTCACAAGAAGAATAATTTTCAGATTATTTTAGTAAAAATAAACACAAGGACAGCTAGCAAATGGAGATGTGTAGTATACAAATCCTTCATCCAAAACTACTGACAATACTTATTAAAACAAAAATTATCCTGGCAGCCCCTTCTTTTCCCCTTTTCCCTCCTTCGATTATTTATTGGCAAAGATTTTTCCCATTGCCTGACAGATAAAAAGATTTTCTGAGTGCCAAAACTGAAACAGGATCCCTGAGCACATTTGTGCTCCAGACTTGTTTGTGCATGATATTTGTCAAATAATAGCAGAAGTATTCTTGCTTTACCATGATTTTTATCCTAGCAACTTTTCCCCCTCTTATCTTGTCCAAAATTATTTTCTTGATTGTGTTGTGTCCTCTGTGACTTTCCCATCACCATGCAGGGACACCATTTCTCAGGAGCTGGGCATTTACTAAACACATGCAAGATGGCAGTGAATTGCTGGTGAACCTGACTGTGTCCTGCTCTCACCTCACACAGGACATCAGACTGAATCCCTCTCCTCTCCAGCCACTTGGTGAGCGTCAGAAACCAGTGACTTTCACTCCTCTGTCAAACTGGGCTGACATTTCTGAATGTGCTGGTCAGCTACTGGGAAGATGATAGAGAGAAGGAAGAGGATGGGCAGATGTCAGGACCTCTAGCTTATCAGAGTGACCCCGAGAAAAGTTTGAAAGTCTCTTTTCCCAGCCCGGCACTTGAAGAAGGAGCCAGGGCTCTTCATTTCTCGGTCTCAAGGTTGTTTATTGCATCTTATCTATAAAAAATGTTCTCCTGCCCTGCTGAGGTCTGTCCAGCAGGACTGTTCCAGGCACTCTGCCTGCCCCTGGGGTGGTGTTATGTCTTTATACTCAAAACTACGTGTACAATATTTACAATTACTTTCCAATACCTATCACCTCTGTTAGACAGTGACCTCCTACTCTAAACCAATCTGTAAGTGCCAACATCACAGCAGAAGATGGAGGCCAAGAAGAAGAAGAAGGAGAAAGGCTGGACACGCCCAGATCCCTCCATCTTGCCTCCTGAACCCCCATACCAGAAACCCCAAAATCTACTTTTTCACCCTGTGATAACTTCACTATTATTTTACTTAAACTGTTGTGGCTTGCTGATCTTCATGTAAGGTTGGTAACTTGCTCCATGGGTCATAATCAAACCCACAGGTGTTTTGGGCTTCGTGCCCAGGCTTCTGAGCCCCTTGGCAGTGGTGTTGGCCATCCTGGACAGCCAGAGGGATGTTCTGGGTTCCCACATGCAGAGAGGTAAAGCAACTGCATAAACCTTATTTTCTTAAAAGAGCAAACCAAAGTCCCGTTGGTAGGGAGGGTCTCCCAAAGAATTGCTGCTCACCTCCACTGGTACGCTGACCGGTTTGTCCATCTGATGACCACCAAACCCTCCACAATGGCATGCACAGTTCCTTTCAAAACCAGCATCAGAATTACAGACTTTTCCCAAAAGTACAATTTTCTAGTAATTTGGCATTTTTTTCACTGTCTAAAACATGTAGGGGTTTTGTCAGCACTTCAGACTTGTCAAAAGATAACCCTTCCATTCAAAGATAAAGCTTCATTCACATAAAAGCTTAGCCCTTGAGCCATTACACAGAGTGGGAGTACTCAACAGCCTCTGTCTGTGTCAAGACGTGCTTTTCATAACAATATCCTGGGTTTATTATAACAGGACTGAAATCTTTCAAACTGTCCTTTTGCATTACTGATACAATGTTTTGGGGAAAAAATGAAAAATTAAAAGAGAAATTAAAATCACTCAATCACCAAATCACAGCAAATGTACAGAAAGGTCAGGTAAGAGAAAGGATACAGAGAATGGGGAAAGTTTCAGTAGTAACTCAGCTCGCTGTTCCTTCTAATGCCTTTCTGGACCTTCTACAGCTCCACCATCTCCCCAAATCACAAATTCAGGTCATGGGGGATTTCTACGGAGTAAGATAACAGCTGCAGTGCATCTTCCATTGGGCCAGTGTTAAGGCAGCCCAGCCTCAACAGTAATGCTAATAACCACAGAAAGTGGGATCAAAAGGCAAATTCAAGTAACATCAACCATTATTTCTCAGCCCCAACAAGAATATGGAAAGCACCATTCAAAGCCACATTATGATCAAGTTTTTAATTTAAAAAAATCCAAAACAACACAAGAGTTTTTAAAGATTGAATAAATTGCCATAGCCTTGCAAGTCTTGCCCTACATCACACCTGGTTTCTCTGTAGGCCCCAAAGGGCTCATCAAAATCAAGAGCAACACATAACCCTTCACTCAAGTCACAGCAAGATCCCTCACAGTGAACTTTATAACTGGTGTGTTATCAGCTGAGCAATGTTACAGCATTATTTGGTCTGCTGAAACCAACTCCCCAAAGTGCAAACAGAATAGAAACCAGGCAAAGCTCTCAATTGTCTCTTGGGCTGCACACTCAGTTTAGGCAGCTGCAGCTTGGTGGATAAAGCATTGACCTCCAAGAGCCCCAGTCAAATCCAGCTCACGTTCCCATGAAGGGCACTGGAACTGGGTTAGGGAGCACAAGCTGCAAAGAACCATTTTCCTTACAACTGACTGCATTTTTTGCCATGAACCTTTCTTCTTCAATACTTCTGCTTTTGTTGCCTGTTTAATCTCTTTCTGCTTAGGCTAACTGGCTTCTAACACCAAGACCATGGTCCTTATTCACTTGATAATACAACCACAGCTGGAAATCAGACCCTGGATCTGGGGAACACTCCCCTGAAAGACATAAGTGAAAACAGGACTTCCCTGCCTCACTCTGATTCTATGGTGGCCTACACAGGGAGTGGTTTCCAGCTCCCAGCTTGGTGTTACATAGGTAGTGGACTCTTTATCACTTGCCTGGTTTTCCATCCCTTCCCATATCTTTTCTGGATAGAGTTGTTTCACTCTTCAGTACTCATCTCACTTGCCCCAGAATAAGAGAAAAGGGAAAATAGAATAAAACAAGAGCCATGAATTGGTGTGCCAGCAGAGCCAGATACCTCGTTCTTCTTGGTTTTTCACTTCCACTGACACTTAGAGTTAGGTTCAAATGAGAATAAGAATAAAACATGCTGATAAAGAGGTTTTCTATATTTTACTTTCTGTTCAGGATCTCTTGGTCTGTGCCATGCCTGAGGCACTGTGCACACTATTGCCATGCTCAGTGCCCAGCTCTGATTTTGGAGTCTCAAGGCACTGCAGTTTTTAATGCAACCCCTCCAGAAAACAGGCAGAATACTTCTCACCCAGCAGCATGCACATCCACACTCACCAGGCTGGCTCTGGGACCCAACACTCCCTGCTACATCAGGACCACACTCGCTTTGTTAGCTGCTGCTGGGTCATCTAAATAGCCTCTGGATGAGCATAAGGTTCAGAGAAGATAGGGGCTTGTTGCATATTCTATTTTACTGGTGTACTTCATTCTATTCTATTCTATTCTATTCTATTTGCACCCATTCAAGACAGTTTTGGGGATCAGTCTTTTCAAACTTAGTATCATCACTAGGTGATCTCAGTCAGATGCCAAAAAGGAGACTCATGCTTTAAATGTGAGGGGAGGCAGACCACAATTTTATCAGAAGCAATTCATAGTGGCGTCTTGATTTAGTTGGTTGCATAAATGTACAAAGGAAAAGGGAGTGTGATGCAGACCCTTGGAGGGCTCTTGGGAGCCTCCTCTGCTGGAATGGAAACTTTCTGGAGCCAGAGGATGAGGGCAGAGTCCCTCTGCACAGCCATGACACCAAAGAGCAGGAAGCAGAGGGCTGGCTGAATGACTGGAGAGGGGGTTGATTCTGGAATGAATGAGAAGGGGTTTGAAGACTTAGATTAGATTTTCCTTCACTTTTTCATCTGTACATTTTATAAACACTTGCAATTCTCTCATTCACTTCAGTTGTTACAAATAAGTACCTTCACTTACATTTTGACATAGCCCAGCTTGAGACAAGGTTGGTTTCCAGGTGCCACACTGATATTGCAGTGCTCCTCAAGCTAAATTACAGCTCTGTTTATGACTGTGAAGCTTTAATGAGCACCCAGCTCATTATAATAAGGCATAACACAGCGTGCAATGAAGTGTGCCTTCAGAGACACGGCGTGGAGCTGTGTGAGAGCCAGCACTGCAGGGTGAGGACAGAGAGGAGTGCTTCCTGCTGAGCAGGGCTACCAGCAAACACCAGGGCACAGCCAGCGTGGCTAACAGGGCATCTTCAGTGTGAAACCTGTGGAGATTCAGGTTTCCAAAACAGCAGAGCTCCCTAGCTCATTCCTAAAGCTACTGGCCAACTTTGCAGACATCTGTGACCTTCTCTGTGCTCCTTTGTTCTAACACCAAGACCATGGTGAAGGAACAGAGAGCATCAATTTGACCAAGAGTCAGGAGAGCCCTCAGGAAATACTTGTACTGAGTCAATAGGAGCCAAACTGTTATGTAAACTAAGAAATATATTTATGTATGATCTGCATTATATTTATGTATGATCTCCATATTAAACTGTTTTATGCACACACAACAATCAAAATTATTTCATGCTTTTCATCTGCAATATTATGGTGCACATGTAAGGGCATTCTTATTCTGGAGAAGAAAAGAGGCCTTAGTCTTTCAGTTTATATTCAGTATGAAGTGGAAAAATGAATTGAAAGTCATTAATTCATAGGTCTGTGATGCAGTAATGAAAACAAATTAAGCCCAAGTCTGTTATTTCAGTTTCATTTGGTTTTCAGCAATAAGATTGGTATTTCTAAAAATATGTTAGGTAACATTCTAAAATCCAACAGAGACTTGACACCTGGTATCTTGTATCTGAGCTTCATTATAGGAGCAGTGTTTATGTTGGATGTGTGTTGGATGGTTTAATTCCAGCCTACTGAAGAGCAGCCTCCAGGTCATAGATCTGCTGCAGCTAATTTGGCAGAAGCAGCAGTGTCTCTTCAGAGAAGGGCAACATAAATCTGCAAACACAGCTTCTGTCTGGGGTAATGAGCAGCTTTAATTTTCTGCAGAATGATAGTCACTGAGCAAATGTGAAAAAACCCAAACCAACCAACCAAACAACAACAACAACAACAACAAAAAATATAAACCCAAAGAGCCACGGTAGTAAAGATCCTCCAACACAAAATCTCCAGAGCTTCAACTCCCCTGAGATGTCAGCACTGTGCTGGGGCACAGCAGAAAGAGACAAGAGGCTTTTTTCTCTGCAACACTGCAAGCACTTTCAGCCATTTCAGGTTTCCACCTACCAACTGAATGTGATGAACCTTCCCATCTCTAGTTAAAATCCTGTTTCAGCACCTTGCAGGGGTGTTCAGGAGGTGGTTTCCTTTCCCAGATAACCCTGGGAGAGGCAAAGCATTTGAGCAGTGCTCTTGGCAGGCAGAGTGGGAAGGCAGCAGGCAGAGCCCCCCACACCATTCTCTTGTGCAGGAAACAGAATATCCCAGCCCACACCCCAGGGACCAGTTACAGGCAATTCCTTGGACAGGGCAGCCCCAGACACACAGGAGATGCTCACCAGTGCCCAAGGCTTCGGGCATGCTGTGTGCTCAGGGTGGGTTTGAGGAGGGAGGATGGAACACTGTCCTTTGTGCTCTTCACGTCCTTCAGGTTTGCCAGGGGGCAGAGGGAAATGAATATTTCATCTGTAAGGAGTCACTCACACCACCCTGGTCTGTGGGGTGGCACATGGCATTGGAGTGAAATGGGCAGGAGAAAGGAAGCACAAGTGGCTATGCCAAATGCTAATGAGAACAAAGGATACAGAAACAATACCCAGAGCATTCCCTGTCCATCTTTGCTTGGCACTGCCCTTCAACACGCTCCTCTCTGAGGAGGAAAGATTGCTGTGATCTCCTCTCCACTGCTGGCACTCTGCTTCCAGAGAAACAACTAAAGCACATACAGCAGCTCATGCCAGTGTTAGCTTATTTGACTATTAATTACTCTAAGGAAAAATCCTGCTGTTCTGAAATCTGAGAATTTCCACTGGAGACTCACCAACTACTTACCCACTAAAACCCAAGATCACAGAGACAAAAAATGTTATATAACAAATCAGTTTATTAAAAATACATTTAAATAAAATTTAAAATATTTTAAAAAAATAAAATAAAAAAATTAAGCCCATAGTCTATTTAAAAATATTTTTCTATGTATTTCCATAAGGCAATTTCAGTTTGTGAGATGCATATTGCATTGGAAGAGATGCAATCAAAGACATCAGAAAAACAAATGGGATGATCTGTAAATACCAATCATATTTTTTGGATAGTCAAGACAGCCAACACTATTTTCTTGATCTAAAATGGGAGATTTATCATTATGCTAAAATTATGCTAAATCCTAATTTAAAACGAATCAGAACAAGCAAAACTGAACTGGTGCCTCCAGCAGAGAACCCAAACAAGGATGATGGCAATTTTTCTTTGCATCAGTTTTAAGGGATAAAACCGTGTTTCTCTACTTTTATAACCCTCTGCAGCTTACAGTACTATTATGATTTAAACTCCCTGGAAGCCCACACTTCTTGTGTTTGAATAAAACCAAAGTGATGCACTCTGTCACACCAGCCAGACCTGCAGCCAGCTGGGACTGCTGGGGAAGGTTTGCTTTGCAGCTCAGGCCAGGCTGGACCAGTGGAGGGACAATCCCTTCTGTGTTTCCCTTTCTGCAGTCAGCAAAAGTGCCCCACTCTGAAAACAGCATTTGTAGCTTGCCACAGGATAAAACAAACCTCAGAAACATAAATCAAGCTTAACAAAGGAGCTTCTTCTTAACATGGCTAATGGCTCGGGTTCCTCCACAGACAAAGACTCTGTTTGACCTACTGCTCTAATTAGAGGAGTAGTGATGTTGACATTTGTGTTGTATAAAGCAGACATGGTAACAGCCAGAGGGAAAGCTGTCAGTGCCTCTAAAGATCACAGCATTCATGGCAATGCACGATTCAGCCTTTAAATATTCAAATAATCAATTCAGTGCTTAACTTCTTTTACTGATAGTAAGAAACAACTCCCAAATCAGAAAAAGACAAACCAAACTAAAACCCACCAAAAACCAACCCCAACTTCAATCAGTGTTAATCATGAAAGATTAACAGGCAATACATGAATAAGTTTTATTCTGCCGGAGCTGTAGTGTTTCCTTTCGGGTTTACATAATCCAGTTTTGTCATGAAGAAACACAAGCAATTTATACTCTCTGGGCTTTTCACTTACTATTAAAATAATACCAACCATCAGAGACTGAGGTTTGTACATTCATATGTGTCAGGTTCACCAAAGCAGAAAAACAGATACAACTGCTCATTTATAAATACATGAAATGTGTTTTAATTTAACTCTCATCTATTGCATCCCATTCCCTTGACATGAGATGCACCATTGCAACAGACAGGCAGTTCATGTCTTACAGATCAGAATCCCTGCAGTAAATCTCTCTATGAGCACCCAAACACCCCAGAAGGAAAGTGAGCCCTTAGTGCTGCAGCTCAATTAGCTCCAAACCCCTCCCAGATTTTTTCCCCCAAGATGATGTTGATGTTCCCAAGCCCACTTTTGCTCAGGTGAAGCTGAACACAAAGCATGACAGACTGACAGAAGGTTGTGTATTACAGCCCAAGACCAAAGTTTTCCATTCTCACCACCTCTCTCCCAAGGAAAGGAATCTACAGGCATAGGGATGGGGAGAGGCTCAGCATCATTCATCACATCCCACAACATGACACTGGCTTGACAGAACCCATCCTGGACACTTTTAGGGCCTGTTTTGTAATTAATTTCTGTAAGTGGATAATTGACTCATTAAGCTGAATTAGAGCAATATGATAATGCACAAACCAAAATGCAGCTAGTATTTATCTTGCTGTTCAGTCCAGCCTTCAAAGCCACTTCAATACAATTGCTACTGCCAATGGCTTCTGAAGGAAACAAGTTAACATGGCAGGCATCATGCTGTCCAAGCTTTAAAAAAATTAAGAAAAAAGACATTTACAATGGTATACATCTTGTTTACATGCAGACTGCACAAAATGCTTCCCATTCCTTTCTTAATGCTTTTTAATTTTTTCCCAGCTTTTTAAGACTGTTCCACTTTCCTTTGCATGACATCCCACATGGGATATTGCTCTAAGGGAAAGCACATGTGATCATCCCTCTTCCTCACACAGCTCCAAACCCAGCAAAAGGACATTTATATATCTCTGTGTGTGTGAAAGGTAACAGGATGAACTTAAAATGCATTATGGTGGAGGGATCTGTACTCCTCCAAATGTGCTTGGAGGGTAGATTTTGAGGAGACACCTCAGAACAGCAGTAATGTTTTGGGTTGCTTCAGTACAGTAAAATCTATAACATCCCTTTTGATAATCAAGAAAAATCAAGCTTGAAATGACTCTTGTATAAAGAAGATAAGGAAACAGGGCCACAGTACACTATCAATCCCAGCAGGGGAGGCAAAGTTAACTTGATGTCATTCACTCTTCACTGCACAAGTGCTGCTGTTCCCCATCGATCCCCACAGTAATTGTAAGCAGCCACAGAAAGCCATTTCCAGTGCCAGGACAGGGCTTACCAGAAGCAATTATTCTTTTTACAACACTTTAGGGGAAAACATGAAGGCATGAAGAGGAAGGAAAGAGATTCTTCCCCCTCAAGTTTATTTTATACTGACAGAAATCCGTTGATTTTGTAGAAGGTTTTTTTCCTTATTTGCAAGGACAAATTTCACTCCATTCCATGAAATTCCCTGCTTCAATAATCAGACTACTTAAGCATAATTTTGGGGCTCTAGAGGGAGATTCAACAAACACCAGGGCATAGGGTAGACATAAACATGACAGCAACAGGACACGAGGCCACAGGAGAGAGTTTGCACCTGGCTGGGCAAGCAAACAGAGCCAGGGTGGGTGACACAGTGACATCAGCACTAAAGTGACCCAAATGGGTGAGGTCAGAAATGCAAAACTCCTGCTGTCCATGGAGTGACTCCTCTGCTCTCAGAGGAAGGTCTCCCAAAGAACAGAGCTGAGACGATATCTCTGGAGAAGGGGACAAAAGTAACAATCACTTTGGAGCCCACAGAGAGAACATTTGGGTTGAAAGCTGTAGATGAACACTGCAGTAGAGAATTTAGGTATGATGTTAACACCTTCCCTGAACATTTTCAGGAATCAGCCCATGTAATGCTCCCATGCACAGCTCACTTAGGACATTTCGACAACATTATAGTGGTGTCTGAGACCCACCTGGCACATGTCACCAGTCAGAGCTCTTATAACCACAGCAGGCTCAGCACCAGCAAGGAAAGAAACAAGCCACAGTTATCCTAGAACATTTGCAGTTCCTAATGGATCTAGAACATGCTATGGTGAAAGGAAATAAACACTGTTCCAGCACTGCAGTTAGCACTTGCACAACCAAGAGTTATAGTTACAACACCTGATGTGATAGTGCTCTACACATCCCGGAAGGGACAAACTACCACCTGGAGGAATACAGGGAGGAATCAGCCCCTTTTTCCAACAGAATGACACCTTAGTGAGAAAGCCTTGGAGATTCATTGAACAAATCTGTACTCTCTGCTGTTTATCTGCCTAGCATGTGACTGGCACACAATTTCCAGGCATTACTATAAAGCAATTCATTTCTCTAGACAATGGCAGGGAGCAGGAGGTTTCTCCAGAGCCAATACTGCTCCTGCTTTCAGGCTTGGCTAAATGCAGCCCGTGCAGACTGTGGCAGCTGGCAGGCTCAGCCAGAAACCCTGCTGTGAATTACTGCTAGCAAACACATTTGGGTTTATTAAGCCTTTCTTCCTCCTCCAAGTGTTACAGTCATGGTTCTTGAGCAATCACAGGCATTGTTTAGAAGCATTTGGGGAATGAGTATTTGAAAAACCCTTGCAAGGTCCAGCTCAGAGCTGCTCAGATAAGGGGTCCACCAGAGATGCACCTGCAGCCTGTGGGGTCTGACACTTAGGAGGGATCAGCCCCAACTCCACAGCCCCCAGCTGCCTCCTCCAGGGTGTTCCTTTCCCTGTCAGGATGCCCACCCATCCTCTCTGCCCTGGCAAAGCTCTTCCCTGACAGAAATGGATGTTCAGGTTCAGATTGAAGCGCAGCAGCTCCTGCTGTGTGTGCCTGCAGACCAGCTCAGCTGTGAAATGGAGACCCCAAGCCTGCAGCCAAGTGGGAACGGGTGGGGGAATTCACAGGAAGGGTTATAAGGGAGGAGGATGGACCAGTGCTGCTGGATGGGGTGCAGGATAACAGCAACATGGCTGTGAGCCTACTGCCCTGCAAATGGATCTGCTCTTCCTATTGTCCTGAGATTCCAAGCATTGTTCAGGTATTTAATTAAGGTTTGAAGCTTTCTCTTTTTTCCCCAAAACCAGTGTTGAACAACAATGCTTCTGATTAGCCAGCAAAAGAGATGACTGTGCTATTGGATTGAAAGCCATAAGGCATCTGTAAAGGCTCAAAAGGTACCAGTCTGGGTACCAATCTGATGTAGTAAAAGAAAATATGCAATTTCAGGCTTATATATTATAGAGCCAAAGCAAATTACCTTCTGCCGATGTCTTTTTATAGCATTGATGGTGAGGGTGGAGTAATGGTAGCCAAAAGAAAACCTACTTAGCCTTGGCAATCAACTGGTGTTCCTAAAGCCAGGAATCATGTTATTGATGCTCACAGAAAATGGAAATTGATGACTGTAATCTCCATGAGGAGCATGGTGGCTGCTCTAAGGCACCCCTGCTCCCCACCCCATGTGGCAAGGCCATCAATCTGATGATGTGTGTTGTTAGCTCAATGCAAGGTTGCAGACCATTGCTGGAAATGGAAATAAAAAGTCCACAATGAGTAATTGCTGAGGGAAGCGGAGAGAGGATGGCGATTTTTGTCAGTTCACCGGATGAAGGAATGACCCTTGAGCAGTTCTGGAGGTATGAAAGGGACAGGAGGACGTTTCTGTTCCTACAGCTACACGGTATGGCTGTCTGTGTGGTCACAATTGCTCAGTGAATGGGGAAGAGCCATGGTGGAGATGACCTTTAGTGTAGCACCAAAGGCATACTTCAAAGCACTGCCTTTCCACCCAAACCCAGCTGAGCTGTGGCAGACATCTTTTGTGGAAAATCCTTTCCTTAGGATTTTTCCTCCTGAGAAGCTGAGAGGCCTCAGGATCAAAATGTAAACATTGATTATCTGCTGCTGTGGAATGCAACAGGTGGATCCGTGATTGGTCTCACAGAGTTGTTTGTAATTAATGGCCAATCACAGCCCAGCTGGCTCAGACTCTCTGTCTGAGACAGAAGCTTTTGTTATCATTCTTTGCTATTCCTATTCTCAGCTAGCCTTCTGATGAAAACTTTTCTTCTATTCTTTTAGTGTAATATATATCATAAAATAATAAGTCAGGCCTTCTGAAACATGGAGTCAGATCCTCGTCTCTTCCCCAATGTGAAAACCCCTGTGCACACGGTCACACCCAGCTGACTGCAGGATGGGCTCTGTGAGAGGCTGGCACTCTGGGGGCTGGCAGGGGGTGCCCTGTGCCCTGCCCATCTGCAGAGCACCCGAGCACACCCACGTGCCTCACGGTCAGCACGGCATCGGGGCCGCCTCCGCTCCCTGACTTTCTGGAAAAGACAGAATCAGGCCAGCTAACTTTTCTCCATGTGCTGTGTTTGCTGCCAGCAGATTTTCTAGCATGTGCACAGGCACAGCAGCAGCCAGATTTTGCTCATCCCCCCCTTACCCCTATATTTCAGTGAATAAATAACATAGCATGCATCAAGATAAATTTATCTTGGGTGTAACCCCTGGAATGTCACTGTAGTAAAAACAGAATTATGTGGGCCACAGAACAGATGAATCCATGTCACTGGAGAAAATAATTTCAGATGCATTTCTCTCATAATTAATAGCCACTAACTTTTTCAGTGGGAAGAAGTGTTGAGAAGAGTTTGCTAAATGCAAGCTTAAGAGAAAATAGCACATTGATTTTAGAGAATAATTTTCAAATGCTTGTAATGATATGATGTTCTTCTGATACGTAGTTCACAAAACAACCCCAGGCCAGAGTAGGTGGAGACTAACATATTGATTTCATTGAAGCAGACAGAGTATGCATCCCTTTGAAAGCTGGCCTTACCCTTTCACTTTTTTTTCACTCAGTAGCAGAATGGCATAACAGGAAAGCATTTCTAAAAATATCCACTGTGGCTGATCTAGCTGAAAATATGTTCTGAAACAGCTCAGATCACATAGAGAGTGATGGAAACACTCAGAAGCCCCAAATAAGACACACAGTTAGGTTGTGTTCTTTCATGTTGGTGTTGGTAGACACTGCTGCAGTGGAAATCCTTGTCACAAAAGGATGGTTTGTCTCTCCCCCCAAGCCAAGCAGCAGTGGCACATTCTGCTTCCCACAAATGGTCCTGAAAGGCTGCTTTGCTCTTAAAAAAGAATATGAAATGACTGGAGAAGACCAAATCAGCTTATCCTGAGCATCGTTTTGTAGTGAAAATTTGCTCTCCAATTGCGTTGGGATGCTGTGTTTGAACATTTTCCAGTGTCATCTTGCACACAGTGGTCCCACTGCCAGGGCTGACTGACCTTGCTTTCCATGTCCAGAGCCAGGTACAGCATCAAGCCCAATGCATTATTCAGCTGCCAGATCTCTTGCTTGCTAAGGCACAAAGGTTATTCAGCACACGTTATTGCCTAGGGATCATTTGCCTATTCATAACATGCCATTTACATTTCCTGGAGTTTTTCAGCAAGGCTGTTCTGTGGATAGTAGATATTATAATATAACATCAAATGCATATAAAAAACTCATCAGCTCTTGTTTTAGTTTTGCAGATTGGAGGGTACATTTCAGGACAGCATGAAGCAGATGTGTAATTTTTTATCCCTTGTAGTGGTCTCAATCAAAGAGTGAGTGGCCATTCTTTAAACCTAATGGCAAACTCTATCCAGCAACAAAGACATCCCTCCTGCATCAGAGGCACTTCTGAGGATGTTGCAAGATATCCCCATCTATGCCTTTTTACACCCAGCTCTTCTCCTCAGAGATGCTTTTGCCCATCTCATACATTCATTTTGCATCCACCTCACACATCCACACCAAGTTCAGTGTCTGAACTTGCATCTCAATCACTCTGCAGTCAATAGAAAGGCTCTCCCTCTTCTCTCCCAAACTAAGGCTGATTGATATTTTCATCAAGCTAAATTTGTTTTAAGTGGAAATTTTAGATATAAAGCCACAAATAAGAAGTCCAGAAAGAAAATCACAGCAGTATAGCATCATTGTGAGGTCTGCAGAATAGCCCTAAAGTGCAAAAACTGTTGTACAGGTTATGAGTCCTTTTTACAAAGCAGAAAGTAAAGAGTTTGCACAATCCTACAAAAAATCCAGTCCCTCCTGTGAAATCTTAAGTCTTTCAATGTATGCTGTCCTTTCTGTGGGGACTCCTCTGCCTCAGTGTGAGTTTATCTTTGCCTCAAATGCCAACAGAGCATCCCATGTCTCCAATGGAGCAGGACAAACAACTTTTCAAGGTGTGAAACATGTCCAAGTACCTGATGGTCTGGAGTTTTTCCTTTGGAGCCAGCTAGAGTGAAAAACCCCTTCTGCCACGTGCAGCCTCCATTTTTCAATTTTGTTGAAATTAATCTGGGACCAGCCTACAACACTCTGATAGATATTTCTAGAAACAGGGAAGGGAACAGAGAAGAGAATCCTTCCCCCACTCCTGAGTGCAGGACCATCCATCAAACAGGACTCCTCACTGTCGACACCTCTCAGGGACACAGTTTGGAAATGCTTTTAATTGTTTGCCTCTTGGCTGGTGTGCTACAGTCTTTGCTTGGGAAGAACAGGTAAAGAAGCATGTGGTTTGTGGCATGGTGGTTTTACTCAGGGTTGTTTTGGTTTTTTGTTTTGTTTTAATGAGTCTCTTCTCCCTTGCTGTCAGCTCTGAAGGAAGTCTTCCTGCACCAAAAGCCTAAATTTTCCATTGCACAGAGACATGAGACTACACCACTCAGGACTAAATGCCACATGTGGTTATTTCCAGCTGGTGATGCTGGGAAACTCACCCAAAGCCACTGCAGGGGTGAGTGGTGAAGCCAGAGGAGGCAGGAGCTGCAGACCAGATCACAGCACAGTGTAATTATTATTACACTATATACAGCACAGTGTAATTATTATTACACTAAAATCCTCCTCTGCTCACCCTCTGCAGTCAAACCACTACATCTGTGTCTCAGCCCAAGCCCTAGACAGCTACACGTGGCAGAAGGAGAAGGGGAAAAGAGAAATCCAAGTTCTAACAGGTGACAACTACAATGTCTGAACTTTTACTGTCTGCATGCTGAAATTCCTAACAAGGCTCCTCCATAAAAAGAAAAGCCTTTTTAACGATTACAAGGATTAAACCCCAGTGAAACCTGACAAAGAAAAGCTTATTCAGAAACTCTGATTTACTTCTTGGGGATTAATGACACTTGAAAGCAGAACAAACCATCACACCACAATAAACAAGCATAAAGAGAAATCAGCACATCATGGTGATTTATTTCTCTGTACAGAAAACAGAAAAATTGAACTATTACAGATGAATCAAATGAAAACCATCATTTTTGGCTATAAAAAAAAACTTTAATTTCAAATTAATGTAGCAACTACGCATTGAATTCCAATTTGGGATACTTTAAAACCTTTCTAATAGAAGCAAAGGCCAGTTTCAGAGGGGGACTGCAGAGTGTGATTTCACAACCACTGCAGAAGCTGCCTTGGGTCTGTGCTGCTTGGCTCTGTCCTGGCCAGCCCTCTCCTCTGGGAGTGACTAAGTCACACAGAGGTGCAGGGAGCTGGGGTGCTGCAGCCTGGGGTTCCACCTCCCTGCCCCCTGCCCAGCCTCCTCCCCACCTTCGTTTCCAAGCAGGCCCACAAGTTCTTGCAAAAGCAGTAAGTATTAATTTTGGTGTAAATCAGTAAAATTAATTAAAACAGGGTGTCCTGCACTATTGCCATTTTGGTTCCCATTTGTGGTTTTGTTTTCCCAAACGAAACTCTTAATGGTTGGAAGAAACTTGGTGCATCCTTAGGTGATCTGCAGAATACATGGTTCAGTATTAAAACTCAATGAGAAATCACACAGGTACATTTGTATTCAGAATTTTTAATTTTTTAATTAACTTAGGCAGAGAATGAATGACGCATGTTTTGCATTTCATAGGGTTTTTTTTTCTGGTTTTGTCACACTGTGTAGCAACGGAAATTTGAATTTTAATTCATAGTACACGGGAATAAGTTACATAACTCCCTGAGCTCCATCTAAAAATTAAGTTTAAAAATACTGCAAAATAAATATAAAATATCATCTGCCATAACACTGAGCTGACAGACTTTAAGCTTGGTCTCCTCCACAGCTTTAATGGTACCAGGTTGATTTTTTTATTCATAATTAGAACATGGAGGGGGAGAGAAAACAAACCCCAAAACTTTATGTTCATTCTATTCAGTCTGCAAATTTTGAAAAACCTTCATCCATAATTCACAACGAAGATACTGATTTCTGATTTCATCCACGATTTTCCACCTGATGCTGCTTCTAATCAAGTAGAACTTTCTCCCAGTCTCTGAAGGCTGCTCAGCCATACATTAACCTGTAGCTATAGAAGTATCTCAGCATCTAGCTATAGAAGTATAGCTACACGTAGCTACAGAAGTATCTCAGCAAGACTTCAAGGATAAATCTCTCACATCTCCCACCTTTTCCACGTGGTGCTCAGAATAATGATCACGTATTCATATTCATTGAAGGCAGAAAATAGTCTATTAATGACTTTCTTGGCCTCCAATTTTTCCAACATCTGTTTTTGCTGCTGTGTTTCATAATTCAGACCCTTTTTTTTTAAAAAAAAGTCCTCATTTTAACCACACCTTCTGAGCATGTCATTAATAATGTCCCACTAACAGAGACACCAGGATAAATACAAATCATTTAATTCACACTATTCAAGATCAATTTTTAATCTCGTTAACTCCATTACCTTTTCTGTTTCCCATTTGTCTTCTTTAACTGTCTGCTCATTTTTTTTATCCAATCATAACAAACCCTCAAAACAAAGATTTTTCTTTTTATTTCTTAACACAGTCAATGCTAGACAGGTGATACCCTCCCATCTAAACAGACTCAAATACTCTTGCTGGACAGGCAAGATTGTTCAGTCCCCTCTAGCAATAACCACCTGGAATAACTCTAAGGGTCCTTCAGTAGGATTTGAAGATGGAGTTTCACCACCAAAAGGCAATGCCCAGCCAGCACGCAGTGCAGGAATGAGACCTGGCAATGTGCTGCACCAGGGTCTTGTGCTTTCCAAGCTCTTCCCAGTGTCACATGCTGGGGGATCCTGAATCACAGGCTCACTCCCACAGTGCCATCCCAACACTTCCAAACAACTGACTGGTGCCAACAGAGTGTCACTGTCACATTTTCTGGAAAAATCCCTTCGCCGGGATTTCTTCTCCTGGGAAGCTGAGAAGCCTCAGAGAAAAATGAAAACAATAATTATCTGTTTGCTTCTTCTGTGTTTTGCTGCTTTGGAATGTGGTTGGAGATTGTTTATTCAACATGTGAATTGTTTTAACTTAATGACCAGTCACTGTCCAGCTGTGTCAGGACTCTGGAAGAGGCCACGAGTTTTTCATTAGTATCTTGTTAAACCTTCTGTAAGTATCCTTTCTCTATTCTTTAGTATAGTTTTAGCATAGCATCCTTTAATATAATATAGACCACAAAATAATAAATTAGCCTTCTAAGAACATAGAGTCAGATCTTCCTTCATCCTGGGGACCCAGCAAATACCACAGCACAGTGCTGCTGTCCCTGTGTGCCACAGGAGTTCACCTGCCTCTTGCAAGTTCCCCACCAGTCTTTCTCAAAAACAAAGGCAGCATTTGCTTCCTGGAATATCTAAGACATTCCAGTATCTAAGATTGTGGCAAGAAGGCAAATTGTTCTGGGGTTACTTCAGACTAGCAAATGGTGTGTTTGTACTTCTGATCCTTGTGGCAGGAGGAAGGAGGGAAAAGATCAGAAAAAGAAAGTTGGGGAAAGATGAGGGGACAGATTGCTGAGAGACAGAAGAGAAGGGGACATTGCTGGTTAGAAAGAAAACAAGCGGGGTTTTTTTGGTGTTGTGTTAATCTAGTTGTCCTGGGTGAAATCCAGCGGAGGCTGGCCAGCTTCCATCAGCTAAGCAGCCAGCCCACTGCATGTTCTGCTTGGGGATTGTTGTCTCATCTCTAGAGGCCTTCAAGACACCTGCTAGGGCTCTCTGCTGCCATGGCCAAGCATTGCACACCACCAAAATATGCTTTGTTTATTCAAAAGGAACTGCAGCAGGCTGAGGAGCTGGTGGGCTGCTGTCAACAGCAGTGAATCTGTTTACCCAGAAAACAGGTGCAATGCAAGCAAGGGCTCTGCCCTCCCTCAGCACATAGCAGGACACTGGCAGCAGAGGGAAAGGGAAAAACCCACAGGATAAGAGAAGTCTGAAGGATCAATAAGGCCAAGATGGAGATATTTCAATCTCCCCTCCCCAGCCCCTTTTAATCCCAGAGGATAAAATCCCACATTCACTCATGACTGTGAGATAAGATGCTGCTCTTTGGCATAAAGATCTTGCTAAAAATTATATTTTTAGGACATTTTCCAGTGCAGTAGTCTCCTTCTGGACCACATCCCAGCAATTTTCCTGCTCCACAGCCCCACACTCCAGCCATGCTGGATGACTGGTCACACATCAGCTGCAGCTGTGGGATCCCAAGCTGTGAGAGGCCTGTAACATGCTGTCCAGGGCATGAGTCACTTGTTCCCCATGCAGGCTGCACACAAGGGGACAGGCCAGCCCTCGTTCTTCTCTTTAACCACTGCATTCACCCACTTGGTTCGGAGCTAGCCACCTCTTCCACAGGGAGCAGCACACCTCTCTCTGAGATAACCCCTGCTGGCACACAGATGATGTGTCTGGGAGGAAAGGAAAGGAGCAAGAAATCTCATCTTGCAAAGGAGATTTTGTGACTTAAGCTCATTCCTCCAACATAAGCAATTGGAGAGAAACACAAGTCCAGAGATTCCACGTCTGGTCCTCTTTAGACAAAAAGCCAAAGAGATCTCAGGAGCAAAGTGCCATAGAATCAGAACAAAAGTACCAGGAAGAAAGAATAAAAGCTTCTTGTGTGTCCCCACAATTCCAAATATAATACCCATAGGACTCCAAAACATGCTAGAACAAGAGTATTATTGGATGTTTAAATAGACTGTTGTCATCTAGTACATCTAACAAATCTAATCAGAAGTAACAAATGCTGCTAGAAGCCTGTTGCAGCGGCATCAGATGGAGCATTTAGGAGTCAATTTACAAACACTATCAGTTTCTTTCTTCCTCTTCGGATGTGTTCTGTTGATATTTCGTATCAGGTTCTGCTCCTGTCCCATTCCCTGTTGACTTCAGTTTGTGACCATAAAAACACCTTTCTGTCAGATCCCCTGCTTCCCAAGGGCAAAAGGGTGAGATTCAAATACAAATCCAGCAGATAGAGTGTGAAATCACAAAAATTAACAGTAAACAGGACAATTTCCTGGCAAGTCAAGAAATCTTTATTTAAACTGTTGCTGTGCTTCATGAGAGCATTTGCAGGCAGAACACTGTAGTGGTAACAATCACTTTCAAGCACAAAGATGCACAGGAAATGTCAGGCACACATTTGAATGTGTGATAGTTAAGGATGTGACACAAAGCCTGCTGAAGCCAGTGGGTCTGAGAGCAGCCTTAAAACCCAAAATTTAGGTACTTTGTAGGGAAAAAAAAGATGGATGTATTTGTGATCCATGACTGAATACAGCTAAATACAGCTAAAGAGAATGGCTTTTCCTAATTATATTTATCAGGAGAATCTTTTTGATTTAAACA